>NC_030821.1:43659795-43966691 GCF_001704415.2 Capra hircus
GATCTGCCTACAGATTTCTCAGGAGGCAGGTAAGGTGGTCTGTCTGGTACTCCCATCTCTTTAAGAATTTTCCACAGTTTGTTTTAATCCACACAGTCAAAGGCTTTGGCATAGTCAATAAAGCAGAAGTAGATATTTTTCTGGAACTCTCTTGCTTTTTTGATGACCCACTGGATGTTGGCAATTTGATCTCTGGTTCTTCTGCCTTTTCTATAATGATCTTGAACATCTGGAAGTTCTCAGTTCACATACTGTTGAAGCCTAGCTTGGAAGGATTTAGAGCATTACTTTGCTAGCGTGTGAGATGAGTGCAACTGTGCAGTAGTTTGAACATTCTTTGGTATTGCCTTTCTTTGAGATTGGAATGAAAACTGACCTTTTCCAGTCCTGTGACCACTGCTGAGTTTTCCAAATTTGCTGGCATATTGAGTGCAGCACTTTAACAGCATCATCTATCAACCTAGACAGCATATTAAAAAGCAGAGATATCACTTTGTCAACAAAGGTCCATCTAGTCAAGGCTATGGTTTTTCCAGTAGTCATGTATGGATGTGAGAGTTGGACTGTGAAGAAAGCTCAGCGCTGAAGAATTGATGTTTTTGAACTGTGGTGCTGGAGAAGATTCTTGAGAGTCCCTCGGATTGCAAGGTGATGCAACCAGTCCATCCTAAAGGAGATCAGTCCTGGGTGTTCATTGGAAGGACTGATGTTGAAGCTGAAACTCCAATACTTTGGCCACCTGATGCGAAGAGCTGACTCATTTGAAAAGACCCTGATGCTGGGAAAGATTGAGGGCAGGAGGAGAAGGGGACGACAGAAGACAAGATAGTTGGAAGGCATCACTGACTCAATGGACATGGGTTTGGGTGGACTCCGGGAGTTGGTGATAGACAAGGAGACCTCGTGTGCTGCGGTTCATGGGGTTGCAAAGAGCCAGACAGGACTGAGAGACTGAACTGAACTGAACTGAACTGAACTTAGGATATGAAATAGTTCAACTGGAATTCCAGCACTTCCACTAGCTTTGTTGGTAATGATACTTCCTAAGGCCCACTTGACTTTGCAATCAAGGATGTCTGGCTCTAGGTAAGTGATCACGCCATCATGGTTATCTGGGTTAGAAAGATCTTTTTTGTATAAGATCTTTTCTGTGCATTCTTGCCACCTCTTCTCAATATCTTCTGCTGCTTTTAGGTACTCCTGGGCATATATTCAAAGAAGACAAAAACTCTAATTTGAAAAGATATAGGCACCCCATTGTTCACAGCAGCACTATTTACAATTACCAACATATGGAAATAACCTAAGTGTCCATCAACAGATGAATGGATAAAGTTTTATATGTGTGTAATATATCAGTTCAGTTCAAAACTATAATATACATACACTGCTGCTGCTGCTGCTGCTAAGTCGCTTCAGTCATGTCCGACTCTGTGCGACCCCATAGATGGCAATCCACCAGGCTCCCCTGTCCCTGGGATTCTCTAGGCAAGAACACTGGAGTGGGTTGCCATTTCTTTCTCTAATGCATGAAAGTAAAAAGTGAAAGTGAAGTCGCTCAGTAAGTGTCCGACTCTTCGTGACCCCATGGACTCCAGCCTACCAGGCTCCTCTGTCCATGGGATTTTCCAGGCAAGAGTACTGGAGTGGGGTGCCATCGCCTTCTCCAATATACATACACACACACGTATATACACTACTCAGCCATGAAAGAATGAAGTATTGCCATTTGGAGCAGTATGGTTGGACCTAGAGAATATCATACTAAGGGAAGTAAGTCAGACAAAGACAAATATATGATATCACTTATATGTGAAATCTAAAAAATAATAAATCTATTTGTATAGATTCTGTTTCAAAACAGAAACACACTCACAGACATAGAAAACAAACTTATGGTTACCACAGGGTAAAGGGGGGCATGGAGTAAATTACAAGTGTAGGATTAACAGAAATTCACTACAATATATAAAATACACTACAATATATAAAATACACTACAATATATAAAATAAATAAACATCATGGATTTAATATATAGCACAGGAAACTACATCAATATCTTATAATAACATATAATAAAAAATATTCTGAAATATATACATATAACTGAGTATATGTACTCAGTATATGTACTCTTACCCATAAGAACTAAATTAACAAAATCTCAGACCCAGCTCAACTATGGACTAGACTGACATCAAGGTTAAATCTTTTCTTTGAAAAACACCCCTAAGAAAAGCAAAAGATAAACTACCCACTGAGAGAAAATATTTGCTTAATACATATCTGATAAATAGCTTGTCTCCAGAAAACAGAAAAAAAAAAAAAACTTGTTCAAGAAAAGCAATAAAAAACAAAAGACAATCTGTCCCACCTCCAAGAATAAAATGGTCCATAGATTAAGACACTTCACTAAAAAAGGTTTAAAGTGGCTAATAAGTACATGAAAAGATATAGACTATCAACAGGTAACTTGTTTCCACTAAACTCATTAAAATGGCTCAATTATCAAGTGCTGATAAAGATTGTGTTACAATGCTGGTGAAAATGCAAAATATTATAGCCGATTTTGGAAAGGTATGGCATCCTCTTAAAATGTTAAATATATATCTAATACACAAGCAAGCCATTACATTTCTAGGTATTCAACCATGAAATAAAACACATTCACACAGAGACATGTATCCAAACATTTATAACAATTTTTTTTTCCTTAACAGCCAAAACAGGAAATAAACCAAATGTCTATGAACTAGTGAATAGTTAAACAGCAGGTAACATATTCATACAATGATATCATGTTCATGCTCAGTCACTTAGTCATACCTGACTCTTTGCGACCCCATAGATTGTAACCCGCCAGACTCCAGCATCCATGGGCTTTTCCAAGCAAGAATACTAGAGTGGGTTGCCATTTCCTTCTCCAGGGGATCTTCCCTACCCAGAGACTGAACCCACATCTCCTGCACTGGCAATGTAATACTATTCAGTAGTTAAGAGAAGAAATACTAATACACACAGGAATATGAAGAAATCTTGAGAATATCATGGTAAGTGAAACAAGTGACACGCGAAAGGTTACATACTATTTGACTCCAGTAAGAACAGATTCTCAGTTCAGTTCAGCTCAGTTCAGTCTCTCAGTCGTGTCTGACTCTTTGCGACCCCATGAACTGCAGCACGCCAGGCCTCCCTGTCCATCACCAACTCCCAGACTTCAATCAGATTCTAGGAAAGATAAATTATAGTGACGGGAGGAAAGATCAGTGGTTACCAGGAGATGACGCAGAAAAAGGAATCATCCACATAGGACACAGGGTAATTCTTTGATAATGGAATTATTCTAATATTTTGATTGTGGTAGAGGTTTCCACAGAGGTTTCTAAGTATTCACCAAAATATATTGAACTTAAAGTGGGGTACATTTTGTTGAATGTAAATTATATTTTAGGCTTCCCTGGTGGCTCAGTGGTAAAGAACCTGCCTGTCAATGCAAGAGACTCGGATTTGATCCTTGAGCTGGAAGATTCCTCAGGAGAAGGAATGGCAACCCACTCCAATATTCTTACCTGGGAAATCCCATGAACAGTGGAGCTAGGTGGGTTACAGTCCCTGGTGTCAAAAAAAGTTGGACACAACTTAGCAACTAAATAGTAACAACAAATTATACAGTAAAAAATAAATAAATAAAAAGGAGAAGAATCCATTGTAAAAGAACATCTGATGGATATGAGAGTTTGTTGTTCAGTTCCCCAGTCATGTCTGACTCTTTGTGACGCCATGGACTGCAGCACACCAGGCATTCATGTCCCTTACCATATCCTGGCATTTGTCCAAGTTCATATTCATTGCACTGGTGACGGTGTCCAGCCATCTCATCATCTGATGCCCTCTTCTCCTTCTGCCCTCAATCTTTCCCAGTATCAAGGACTTTTCCAATGAGCCATCTGTTCACATCAGATGACCAAAATTTTGGAGCTTCAGCTTCAGCATCAGTCCTTCCAGTGAATATTCAAGGTTGATCTCCCGTAAGATTGACTGGTTTGATCTCCTTGCTGTCCAAGGGACTTTCAGGAGTCTTCTCCAACACTACAGTTCAAAAGCATCAATTCTTTGGCATTCTGCCTTTTTTATGGTCCAGCTCTTACAACCGTATGTGACCCCCAGGAAGACCACAGCCTTGACTATACGGACCTTTGTTGGCGGAGTAATGTCTCTCCTTTTCAACACACTGTCTAGGTTTGTCATAGCTTTCCTGACAAGAAGCAATCATCTCGATAACTAAAAACAAAATGTTTTGGACAACACAATAATATATGTGAAACAAAATACAAAGGAGGGATCTTGTTACAATAAAAAGGAGGTTAGGACAGTGCAGATACTAATATGTATGCATATTGGTTGCAGCTGTGATGCTCCCAGCTTCAAAATAACATGCTCTACCTTCACAGTATTATATTCATGTTGCTAGTGGAAATGTTACTACACCAGAATTATTGCTGTAGCTTGCAGGACCACTGTGTGAAAGTTGTACAATCAGAAAATCACAGGAAGCTCTATCAAGAGGGTGCATGAGTTGTATCAGATAGGTCAAGTCATGAAAACCCAAGTCACACAGATATTTTAGGAGCAGAGTAAAACAAGAAATATAGGCTTACAAAACCTGTAGAAGAACTAGGGAAATCAGATCAGGAGGGCTGTTTTCAGAAAACTGAGAAAAGAACAAGCCACATGGAAGTCTTCTCTATCAATATTGTGACTGATTGTCATATCAAAGTATGTGATTCTCTGGAGGACTGGCTTAGCGGTAAAGAATCTCCTGCAATGCAGGAGACATAGGAGACACAGGTTCAATCCCTGGGTCTAAGAAGATCCCCTGGAGAAGGAAATGGCAGCCCACTCCAGTATTCTTGCCTGAGAAATCCCATGCAAAGAGGAGCCTGGTGGGTTACAGTCCATGGGGTCCCAAAGAGTCAGACAGGACTAAAGCGACTGAGCATGCTGGAGGACTTCAGTCCTTGATGTATACTATCTGCTGGTCTCTGTAATGCCTGCCGACAGATGCTGCCAGAGAATGATGCCTTTCCCTCAGCTCACATGACCATCTTCTGTTGGTAGAATTTAATTGGAATCCTGCTGTCTGGTTTCAGAGACTAGTTTCTAACCTTTCATCTTCAGCGGGATAGGGAGGTGTCTAGTGTCTAGAAGTGTGATATCGTACTGAGAATTTAAATACTATCTAGTACGGTGGTAATTTACCCAAAGAAATTGCCTGAGTCTGTGACATGGTTCCTAACTTTTCAGGTCAAAAAACTATTTTAAATTGAAATATATTTGATTTATGATATTATGTTAGCTTCTAATATAGAGCAAAGTGATTCACTTATATATGTGAATATACATATATATTTCATATTCTTTCCCATTATGGTTTATCACAGGATATTGAATACACCTCCCTATGCTAAACACTAAATCCTCATTTTTACCTATTTTAAATAAAGTAATCTGTTCATCTTAAACTCCTACTTTATCCCTCCCTGACCTTTTTTCCCCTTTGGTAAACCATAAGTTTGTTTCCTATGTCTGTGAGTCTGTTTCTGTTTTGTAAACAAGTTCATTTGTGTCATATTTGGGATTCCACATATGTGATATCATAAAATATCTGCCTTTCTATTCCTGACTTGTTCCACTCAGTATGATAATCTCTAGGTCCATCCATGCTGCTGCAAATGGCACTGTTTCATTCTTTTTATGGTTAAGCAGTAGTCCATTGTGTATGTATACAACTTCTTACTTATCTATTCATCTGCTGATGGACATTTAGGTTGCTCCCATGTCTTGGCTATTGAAATAGTGCTACTATGAGCACTGGGGTGCATGAATCTTTTCAAAATTAGAGTTTTCTCAGGATACATCACACAGGAGTGGAAATTACTGGATGATATGGCAACTTTATCTTTGTTTTTTTGAGGAGCCTTCACACTGCTTTCTATAGTGGCTGCACCAGTTTACTTTTGCACCAACAGTGTAGGAAGGTTCCCTTTACTCCTCACTCTTGCCAGCATTTGTTATTTCTAGACTTTTTAATTATGGCCATTCTAACCAACTTGATTGGGTTTGAGGGTATTTTGTTGTTGCTGTTATTGAGTTGTATGAGCTATTTATATATTTTGGAAATTAAGCCCTTGTTGGTTGCATCATATGCAAGTATTTTCTCTCAGTCTGTAGGTTGTCTTTTCATTTTGCTTATAGTTTTCTCTGCTGTGCAAAAGCTTACAATTTTGATTAGGTATCATTTCATTACTTTTACTTTTATTTCTATTGCCTTGGGAGATTGTACAAGTCAAAAAGCTTGATCTTTCCTAGAATTGGGGGGTATATTTAAAAATATTTAGAACTGTAAGAACTTAAATTAGAATGTCCAAATATAACAGTTACCTGAGGCATAGTAATAAGCACAAGACTTCCTATTTATTGAAACATCACCAAACACCAGGGTCAGAGCTAAGTAGACTATGTGCATTATTTCATTTAATCCTTACATTAACCCTAGGAGATGAACATATCAAACTTATTTTTTAATGAAAATGATGAGACTTTAGAATTTAAGAAATCTGCCAAAGTCCTATTGGGGTGTGAACTGGGAATTAAGTAAAAACTCTCAATAATTGTTATTCTATTACATTGAAATACGTGTCTCCACATGATTAGTACACTCTCCAAATTTACTAGTTCTACACATAAAGCTAAACTTTACATCAGCCTGGAATCCAGAACAGAGGAAACTGAGTAATTTAGGTGCAGTGACAAGCATCTAGCTCCATAATCAATAATAAAAACAATCACTGACATTTACTTCCCACAAATGCCAGTCACTGTTCTAAGTATTGTTGTTGTTTAGCCACTAAGTCGTGTCCAACTCTTTTGCAGCCTCATAGATATAGCCTACCAGGCTCCTGTGTCCATGAGATTTCCCAGGCAAGAATACTGGTGTGGGTTGCCATTCCCTCCTCCAAGGGATCTTCCCAACCCAAGGATAAAACCCACATCTCCTGCATTGGCAGGCTGATTCTTCACCACTGAGCCATCAGGGAAGCCACTGTTCTAAGTACTTTACATGTAACAACTTAGTTAATCCTTATAAGGCAGACACCATTCGTATCTTTTAAAAATAGGAAACTGAGTCACAAGGAGATTAAGTCACTTACTTAAGTTCAAATAACTAGTAAATGGTGGACCTGAGACTTAGAAACCAGGCAGTCTGACTCCAGGTGCTTTTCAAATCTGATTTTGAAATCTTTTGTCTGTGGTCAATACAATGCTTTTGAATTCTGCTGAATCAATATTGGGCGTCCCTGGTGGCTCAGGAGTGAAGAATCCACCTGCACTACAGGAGATGCAGGTTCAATCCCTGGTTCGGGAAGATTCCCTAGAGGAGGAAATGACAACCAGCGCCAGTATTATTGCTGGGACAATCCCATGGAAATAGGTGCCAAGTAGGCTACAGTCCCTGGGGTCACAAGAGTCAGATATGACTTAGCAACTAAACCACCACCATTTCTGGATCAACTTATAAAAACAGCCCCTCATTAAGTTATCTTGGGCTTTCCAGGTGGCCAAAGAACCCATCTACCAATGCAGGAGACACAGGAGGTAAAAGAGGGGTTCGATACCTGGGTCTGGAAGATCCCCTGCAGAAGGAAATGGCAACCCACTCCAGTATAGTTGCCTGGAAAATTCCATGGACAGAGGAGCCTAGCAGGCTACAGTCTATGGGGTTGCAAAGAGTTGGACATGACTGAGCAACTGAGCATGCACGAATCAACATTAGGCCATGCTTCTAACTTCCTCATGAATCCATTTCAAAGAAATTAAAGAACAAACAAACAAAAGGAAAACCGTAAGAGAATTTGTTGCTAGCAAATCAATTCTCTGAACAAAAAGGAAATGTTAATAGAAGACTTGGAACCTCAGAAAGGAATGTTAAACATCAGAGTAAATGTAGTGGACTCTCCTGTTTCATGACTTTCTTAAATATTTGATTGTTGAAGCAAAATTATAAGACCACCTGATGTGGGTCTCAGTGTATGTAGAGAAAATGTTTCAGAAGGGTAAAAGGATGTAATGGAAGTATGTTTTCTACACTTTACTCAAAGCGGCAACACATCAACATTGGTAAAGGGTATTAACATGTCCTTAAACAATGGACAATAAAACAGCTGCCAAAATATAATCAAGCTTCAGATTAAACAAAGTTCTATTTCTCCCTGTTTCAACAATGATTGTAACTGAACAACATAAATCATTAAAAGTCACTGTTATCATCACATGTTCCTCAATCTACCTCTAGAACTCCTTGAAAATCATTTAAAATGGGTTTTCGAGGGTGAAGACCAATGAATGAGATTAATATATGCAAGTCAGGTATGTCAGGGTGCTGAAAATAAGCAAAATTCTTATGTAAAAGTGTCATACAGTCATAGAGCCATGGTAATGAGGTTCAAGTTTTAAGTGTGCTAAAATAAAATAAATAGAACTGTAAGTGGCAACTGGCTTATAAAAAAACAGTAACTATAACAGAATTACACAGAAATAAAACATGACTTTTTTGTACACATACACATACTATAAAAATCATCTAAATTATTGAAATCCTCAGGCAATATCACGTATGTATAAGAAATTGTCAAAGACATAAGTTTTTAATAGAAAGTACTTTATAGATAACAATAACTGAAAATAATGATGCTATTTTTAACAGCAGTCATTTTAGCTGGTCTTTTCCTGGAATGAATTACTACATAATTTTCAGTACATTCCTCCCAGCATTCTTTATTTCTACTCAAATATTTTTATTCTGAAATATAATTTTCTTATATCTTAATGTTTTAATTTTTCAGACAACAAACCCACAAAATACCATGATCATTTTGTGACCTACAGACAGAAAATGCAGGACTTAGAATTTTAACTTTTCATTATCAGTGATCCCTGACTGATCTTACATAAACACCTTGAGCTAAAAATATCTGTTTGCATACATGTAAACATGAAGTAAAAGGAAATTCTAAAGGCATGCTCAGATCCAATTGTGGTTAACTGCCTGTATGCCTGTCTTGAAAGTAAATTTACTCCAATTTCTTTGTATACAGAACTACAGCTATAGCATTCCAGAGTTATAATATAGATTTTATACCACCCATGGTTTGCCTCTATAATTAACTAGTATCACAATGCTGTGAGTTTTCTGGAAGAGGGAGGACCTCTAGTATAATCTTTCCCACGTTTAATTTTGTAGATATATTTCTACATTTATATATTTTTCAAGTATTCCAATCTCTGGAATTCAGTAACATCTGATAAGGACATAGAAAAATTACAAATACTTCTCAGTGCTTTTCTTCCCATATTTTATTGAATAACCAGGGCCATGTGGTTCACTGGTACGCATTCTCAGGAAACCTGCATTTTAGGCATCTTTCGGTCCGCCAGTATTTAAATGGTCTTGGGCATTCAAAAAAAGAATTATCAAGTGCCTCAGTGACAGACATCAGGAATACTAACTAAAGATGAAACCTCAAGTTGCTTATGGATAGGTAAGCAAAGTAATTATTTTAAAGTTGGTAAGTACCAGATAAGTCAATTACAGGTTCTCTAAGTATCTCAAAGTTTAATTATGGAAGGCTTCCCAACTGGTCAGGAAAAGGCAAACCATGCATCTTAGATTGAGCTGCTTGCAAACAGACAGACATTGAGGGTTTCATGAGAAGATGTATTGGTGAGTACTGCCGAAGAGAAAAATCTGGAAAGGAGCACTAGTGTATCCACTAGAGTGTGTGTGCGTGTGTGTGCGCTTGTGTATTCAAAGAGATAAAGGAGAACAAACTAAGAACATGGCAAGCAAAAAGAATGCAGGGCCCAGAGAAGAGAGACAGAAAGGGAGGAGAGAGAAATCAACATTCATTCAAGGATTTTGCAAGTATATCAGTGTGGTGGGAACACCAAATATGGTAAGAAACAGGCTATGAATTTAAGGGTAAGAGTGGCCACGTCCTGAAAAGCCATACATGCAATGGAAAGAGCTTCAGAATTTATCCCAAGGAAATAGGCAGGAAAATGGCAGGCTTCAAGCAGGTGTTAATGACATGTTCCAATTTGTGTACAGTGTTGACAACAGACTGTATATAAGGGGACAGACTCAAGGCAGAATGAGGAAAAAGTTATAATGGTTTAAGAGAAAAATATGATGTCCTGAACTAAAGGTATTGATAGAGAGAATGGAATCAGTGGAAATACTTGAAAGGTAGGAAGGAAAGACATGGGACTGGAGAAGGAAGGCCAATGGTGATTTCTTAGTTTTTGACTTTGATAACTGGATTAATGATGTTGCCGTTGACAGAGATGAGCACCCAGAGGGAAAAGGTTCTGGAATATGCAGATGAAGACGTTTTCAATGAAAAGTGGGATATGTGAATCTCTGGGCTAAGGAGAGTGATTTGGGTGGCAAGCATACATAAAAGAACTGTACAAAAAAGATCTTCATGACCCAGATAATCATGATGGTGTGATCACTCACCTAGAGTCAGAGATCCTGGAATGTGAAGCCAAGCGGGCCTTAGGAAGCATCACTACGAACAAAGCTAGTGGAGGTGATGGAATTCCAGTTGAGCTGTTTCAAATCCTGAAAGATGATGCTGTGAAAGTGCTGCACTCAATATGCCAGTAAATTTGGAAAACTCAACAGTGGCCTCAGGACTGGAAAAGGTCAGTTTTCATTCCAATTCCAAAGAAAAGCAATGCCAAAGAATGCTCAAACTACCACACAATTGCACTCATCTCACATGATAGTAAAGTAAAGCTCAAAATTGTCCAAGCCAGGCTTCAGCAATATAGGAACCGTGAACTTCCAGATGTTCAAGCTGAATTTAGAAAAGGAACCAAAGATCAAATTGCCAATATCTGCTGGATCATGGAAAAAGCAACAGAGTTCCAGAAAAACATCTACTTCTGCTTTATTAACTGTGCCAAAGCCCTTGACTGTATGGGTCACAATAAACTGTGGAAAATTCTCAAGAGATGGGAATAGCAGACCACCTGACCTGCCTCTTGAGAAACCTGTATGCAGGTCAGGAAGCAACAGTTAGAACTGGACATGGAACAACAGACTGCTTCCAAATAGGAAAAGGAGTACATCAAGGTATATTGTCATCCTGCTTATTTAACTTATATGCAGAGTACATCATGAGAAACACTGGGCCGGATGAACCGCAAGCTGGAATCAAGATTGCCAGGAGAAATATCAATAACTGCAGATATGTAGATATAGATGACACCACCCTATGGCAAAAAGAGAAGAGGAACTAAAGAGCCTCTTGATGAAAGTGAAAGAGGAGAGTGAAAAAGTTGGCTTAAAGCTCAACATTCAGAAAACTAAGATCATGGCATCTGGCCCTATCAGTTCAGTTCAGTTCAGTTCAGTCGCTCAGTCGTGTCTGACTCTTTGTGACCCCATGAATTGCAGCACACCAGGCCTCCCTGTCCATCACCAACTCCCGGAGTCCACTCAGACTCACGTCCATCGAGTCAGTGATGCCATCCAGCCATCTCATCCTCTGTCGTCCCCTTCTCCTCCTGCCCCCAATCCCTCCCAGTATCAGAGTCTTTTCCAATGAGTCAACTCTTCGCATGAGGTGGCCAAAGTACTGGAGTTTCAGCTTCAGCATCATTCCCTTCAAAGAAATCCCAGGGCGGATCTCCTTCAGAATGGACTGGTTGGATCTCCTTGCAGTCCAAGGGACTCTCAAGAGTCTTCTCCAACAACACAGTTCAAAAGCATCAACTCTTCGGCACCTGCCTTCTTCACAGTCCAACTCTTAACATCCATACATGACCACTGGAAACACCATAGCCTTGACTAGATGGACCTTAGTTGGCAAAGTAATGTCTCTGCTTTTGAATTAACTATCTAGGTTGATCATAACTTTTCTTCCAAGGAGTATGTGTCTTTTAATTTCATGGCTGCAGTCACCATCTGCAGTGATTTTGGAGCCCAAAAAAATAAAGTCTGACACTGTTTCCACTGTTTCCCCATCTATTTCCCATGAAGTGATGGGACTGGATGCCATGATATTCGTTTTCTGAATGTTGAGCTTTAAGCCAATTTTTTCACTCTCCACTTTCACTTTTATCAAGAGGCTTTTTAGTTCCTCTTCACTTTCTGCCATAAGGGTGGTGTCATCTGCATATCTGAGGTTATTGATATTTCTCCCGGCAATCTTGATTCCAGCTTGTGGAATCTTTCTTCCAGTCCAGTGTTTCTCAGGATGTACTCTGCATAGAAGTTAAATAAGCAGGGTGACATTATACAGCCTTGACGTACACCTTTTCCTATTTGGAACCAGTCTGTTGTTCCATGTCCAGTTCTAACTGTTGCTTCCTGACCTGCATACAGGTTTCTCAAGAGGCAGGTCAGGTGGTCTGGTATTCCCATCTCTTTCAGAATTTTCCACAGTTTATAGTGATCCACACAGTCAAAGGCTTTGGCATAGTCAATAAAGCAGAAATAGATGTTTCTCTGGAACTCTCTTGCTTTTTCCATGATCTAGTGGATGTTGGCAATTCAATCTCTGGTTCCTCTGCCTTTTCTAAAACCAGCTTGAACATCAGGAAGTTCATGGTTCATGTATTGCTGAAGCCTGGCTTGGACAATTTTGAGCATTACTTTACTAGCGTGTGAGATGAGTGCAATTGTGCGGTAGTTTGAGCATTCTTTGGCATTGCCTTTCTTTGGAATTGGAATGAAAACTGACCTTTTCCAGTCCTGTGGCCACTGCTGAGTTTTTCAAATTTGCTGGCATATTGAGTGCAGCACTTTCACAGCATTATCTTTCAGGATTTGAAACAGCTCAACTGGAATTCCATCACCTCCTTGTTCATAGTGATGCCTTCTAAGGCCCACTTGACTTCACATTCCAGGATATCTGGCTTCAGATGAGTGATCACACCATCATGATTATCTGGGTCATGAAGATCTTTTTTGTACAGTTCTTCTGTGTATTCTTGCCATCTTTTCTTAATATCTTCTGCTTCTGTTAGATCCGTACCATTCCTGTCCTTTTCGAGCCCATCTTTGCATGAAATGTTCCTTTGGTATCTCTAATTTTCTTGAAGAGATCTCTAGTCTTTCCCATTCTGTTGTTTTCCTCTATTTCTTTGCATTGATATCTGAGGAAGGCTTTCTTATCTCTTCTTGCTATTCTCTGGAACTCTGCATTCAGATGCTTATATCTTTCCTTTTCTCCTTTGTTTTTTGCCTCTCTTCTTTTCAGAGCTATTTGTAAGGCCTCCAGACAGTCATTTTGCTTTTTTACATTTCTTTTCCATGGGGAGGGTCTTGATCCCTGACTCCTGTACAATGTCATGAACTTCTGTCCATAGTTCATCAGGCACTCTATCTAGCAGATAGAGTGGTCCCATCACTTCAAGGCAAAAGATAGGGCAACAGTGGATACAGTGACAGACTTTATTTTGGGGGGCTCCAAAATCACTGCAGATGGTAACTGCAGCCATGAAATTAGAAGATGCTTACCCCTTGGAAAGAAACTTATGACCAACCTAGACAGCATATTAAAAAGCAGAGACATTACTTTGCCAACAAAGGTCCGTCTAGTCAAGGCTATGGTTTTTCCAGTGGTCACGTATGGATGTGAGAGTTGGATTGTGAAGAAAGCTGAGCACCAAAGAATTGATGGTTTTGAACTGTGGTGTTTGAGAAGACTCTTGAGAGTCCCTTGGACTGCAAGGAGTTCCAACCAGTCCATCCTAAAGGAGATCAGTCCTGGGTGTTCACTGGAAGGACTGATGTTGAAGGTGAAACTCCCATACTTTGTATACCTGATGCAAAGAGCTGACTGATTGGAAAAGACTCTGATGCTGGGAAAGACTGAGGGCAGGAGGAGAAGCGAATGTCAGAGGATGAGATGGTTGGTTTGCATCACTGACTCAATGGACATGATTTTGGGTAAACTCTGGGAGTTGATGACAGACAGGGAAGCCGGGCGTGCTGCTGTCCTTTGGGTCACAAAGAGTCAGACATGACTGAGCGACTGGACTGAACTGAACTGAATTGTCTGCCATTCCTAAAAGGATTTTCTTGCAGCGATTTAAGCAAGATATTTTTTCCCATCTCTTCCTAGCTCTCTCATTTCAGTTTTTACAACCCACTGCATCTACATTCTCAGATTATTAGACAATAATCCTTTCTGCTGCTGCTACTGCTAAGTCGCTTCAGTCGTGTCCAACTCTGTGCGACCCCATAGATGGCAGCCCACCAGGCTCCCCCGTCCCTGGAATTCTCCAGGCAAGAACACTGGAGTGGGTTGCCATTTCCTTCTCGAATGCATGAAAGTAAAAAGTGAAAGTGAAGTCGCTCAGTCGTATCCGACTCTTAGCGACCCCATGGACTGCAGCCTACCAGGCTCCTCTGTCCATGGGATTTTCCAGGCAAGAGTACTGGAGTGGAGTGCCATTGCCTTCTTCTAATAATCCTTTCTATGAAGGTGCAATTCACATCTTTTTGCATCCATAAATATTATTCCTTTTATTTGTGTTCTGACTTTTTCTTTGGCCACAATGAGAATCCTTCATAGTTCAATCCCCAAGCATCCTTTCCCTAAGAGAGCAATCCCTTGACCCACAACTTATTTTATGTTAAATTCCAAACCCCTTCTTTTAATGTCTATAATGCTCTATATAATCCTCAATATTAACACCTCATAGACTTTACTGCCATATGTATATATGTATGTTTTTATGTGTGTCTCTCCTGGTAAAATATCAGCTCCTCAAAGGTAGGGACAATGTCTAACCCGTGTTTGTAGCTTTCACGCAGTTCCTGGAACAGGATAAGTCTTTGAAGGATACATGATGAACTGAGTTGGATAAAGTAATGTCAATGCAGTGCCACTTATGCCATCCCACCTGCACCATTACAAATTGTCTCTTGATCTAAATTTTTACCTTTGGCTCTTGTAACCAATGATTGGGTACAGGAGGAAAAATTTAAAAAGGGTAATAACTAATTCAAATTTAGTTATATCTTCTGCTCTGGGCTTTATTTTCCTTTTAAAGCCCATTGTCATATGCTTGCTTTCTTAAGACGGAAGATTAATTTAAATGAATGATGCCAGGATGGCTGTTCTCTCAACATCAGAAAGAGACTGAAATCTGGTGGTTGTGCCAAGGACTTGGAGTGAGAAGGCCTGTTCACTATTTCTAGCTTTGACTTCAGCTTCCTCAATGTCCTTGAATAGTTTCCTTAACCTCTCCACTCGCTTGCATTTCCTGTACTATAAAAGGTGCCTATGAGTCGTCCAAACAAGACTCATGGGGATCCTTATTGGAAAGGCAGTACAGAAGCATCCTTATTCACATCTCTTTGAGAGGGAGGAACCTGGATAACAGCAAAAAGAAAGGCACCCTCCCAAGAGATTAAAATCAAGAAGCAGACAAAACTTGAAATCAAGTTGGGTGATGAACTGTAAAGCCTATTCTGTTTTTTTAATACTGTGGATGAATTTACTGCCACAAACCAATGTAGATCAGTTCTAAACAAGTAGACTTTATTTTGCAGTGATTTAGGCAGGTCAGTCTGTGCGGCCACCCTACAAGCTAACAAAATATGTTTTTGTACAGCAGCATGTATCCTACTT
Organism: Capra hircus; assembly: GCF_001704415.2. Classification (NCBI taxonomy): domain Eukaryota; kingdom Metazoa; phylum Chordata; class Mammalia; order Artiodactyla; family Bovidae; genus Capra; species Capra hircus. Next base: position 43,675,512 of record NC_030821.1, read on the forward strand.
TTATGTTTATACAGTCATGTACAGTAAACTTGCTTAAAAATTATTTTCCCTAAAAATGACAACTTGTTGAAATTACTCCTCTTTAATTATATGCTTTTAGCTGCACAACTGAATGCATAAAATCTACTTAACAAGATATAGAGAAAGAGCAAGACCAAAATGATAAGAATTTCTAATAGGAACATTTAGGAAATTTCTGAAAAGTTATTTTAATGACATAAGTGTTAAAATCTAAGAAAGTATCCCATATGACTTCTTACATAAACATTATAAACTGTATTTGTGTAAGTTTGAAGGTTTGCTGTTGCTATCAAAGAAGAAAACAAGAGTTCTCAGGACAAGCCACAGTTTGTCAGAAACTATAAAGATTGTCACAGAAAGCCTAAATCATGCATTTTCTACACTCTGATTCAGCTACAAGTTCAGGGCACCTTTTAACATCATAGCAAAGTGACATAAGAGATAAATACTTGCATATTGCTTATAAATACACTGCAGATTAAGAGAAGCTAGTCATGTCAGGTAGTCTTTTTTAAAAATGTTGTTAATAAAGGGTGGTTTATTGTTGTTGTTTTTAAGATAGAAAAGACTGTCTTAACTTCAGTTAGAAATTTGAATCCAACTCTTCATCTATACATTCAGGCTCTCTCTTTAGCCCAGTGTCTTTCTATACACTGTTGCCAGAGTTAACTTTTGAAACTACAAATGATAAAATCCACTTGGTGGTGAAACAGCTTTGATAGTTATTCATAGTTTGAAGAAAACTATACATTTAGTTTAATAACTGAATCTTTTCAATCTCTTGTAACCTGCTCCTAATCTGACACCCTTGGTTCATCTTTCAAGAAAGAAAGAAAGAAAGAAAGAAAGAGAAGTCTCTCAGTCGTGTCCCACTCTTTGCAACCTTGTGGACTGTAGCCTACCAGGCTTCTCCATCCATGAGATTCTCCAGGCAAGAACACTGGAGTGGGTTACCATTTTCTTCTCCATTATCTTCCAAGGAAGTCCTTTTCTCTACCAGTGAACATTTTTTTTACCACTGTGATCTTATTTCAAGATCCAAATCAAAGCCGGTATTTCCATCCTCCTAGGTGTTTCCTTTCTCCAATGGCACATTGTTTACTTCCTATTACAGTTTAATTCCTATTACTTATCATCCTATCTTTATGAGAAATACTCTTAAAGTCTTGCGAGTATAATGTTTACAACACATAATTCTTACAATTCATTTGAAAGTAATAATTCAATGTACTTGGAGAAGATTATGTCTGAAAAATCCAATATTTTAAATTGCTGACATAAGACTCCATGCTGGGATATAGTACTTAATTCACTCACTGATTCAGTTACTCCTTACTGAGCAATGACTGAATTTGTGCTTGGTCCCTCTGACATGTCTGACTCTTTGTGACTCCATGGACTATAGCCTGCCAGACTCCTCTGTCCATGAGATTTCCCAGGCCAAGAGTACTGGAGTGGGTTGCCATTTCCTCCTTTAGGAGATCTTCCCAACCCAGGGATCAAACCCTTGTCTTCCGATCTCCTGCACCACAGGCTGATTCTTTACCACTGAGCAATCAGGAAAGCCCAATGATTGGATAGTTAGGAGTTTTAAGACAAACTTCTTCATAACATGATAGTTATAAAATCAAAGATAGCTAGAGATAATGAAATTAAATTGTCCCACAATAGCAAAATTTTTTTAAATGAGAATACTCATTTCTGATGAGACTGATGTGGTTAAACAAATATTCTCATGCACTATCTTGAGAGAATAAATTAATATAATATTTTTGGAATTACATTTTGTTACATTACTAAAAGCCTTAAAATATCAATTTATTTTGGTGTGATAATCCTACACAAACTAATTCATAGTTAGGTAATCATCTGAAACAGAATTTTAAAATTTACGCCACAAAATATGCTGATGTACAAACACATATCCTAAAACTTTGGGAATAAATTAAATGCCCCATAATAGGAAAAAAATATTATACAGCTTTAAATATTATACAGCAAATTATTTCCTCTCCCATTTTAGCAATGAGGATACAGAGACTTATTCTAATTTCAGTGAATACTTACTGAGCATTCTTATGTGGCAGAATGTTCATGGTATTCTGGTACAGCATGTAACCAAAAAGATGAAAATCTGTGTCCTCAAGTAAATCATTTCATCATGAGAAAAGACTGACAGTACACAGAATAAAGTATGTACACTATGCCATGCATTTTATTAGGCAATTTCATACTCTATTTTACATATACTCAGAACACCACCGGAAAGTATAAACTGAGGCTTAGAGAAGGCAAATAATTTGTTCCAGATCACACAGCCAAGAGGTAGCAGGGCTAGCCTTCAAACCTCCATTTATCTAATTCTAAAGCCAACAATTTTTTTACCAGTCAGATGTGTGAATTTTAAGGCATTTTTCAGTTCTAGCCTTGGTAAACCTCACCTTGGAATATGAATCCAATCCAGTGTTGCTATGGGACTGATTGTTTTAATTAATGATTTTTGGAGAACTGATCGGAAAGGTTGTTCATTTTATCATTTTAATTATGTTTTTCAAGGTGTAAACTTAACCTTAAGGCCCTTAGCCTGGGGATAGATATGCCAGCCATTGGAAAGGTGGCCTTGGAATTAAATAAAACAGTTCTCTAGTATGGCTGTAGAGTTGCAACTTAATGAGAACGTTTATATAAGCTTTTGGAGTGAACTCAGTGCTCACTGGAAATCTACTGTATTCAGTTTTTGCTTTTAATCACACTAATAACTCACAGTCCCCCTAGGAGAGCTTGAGAATTTGGCATAAAATAAATCATATGGAATTAGTGTCTCTGGATTCATTCCTGATTGTCACAGTTAACAAATTATTGATCTTAAGAATTGTTTATCAAAGGCAAAGTTGGCAGAAAAGTGTAGAAATATGCCATCATTCAAAATTTAATGATGTAAACAGCTAGATTTACTCCAGTCTCACTAGGCTAACTTGCCAGTTTATGACCTGCGCCAATCATAATAAGCAAAGCTGACCTCATGCCAAGATGTTAGAGAATAAAGTCAAGTCTATTACAAGGTTTACATTCTATAATTTTGTATTAGGTTGCTCTACTCTTTCCCCATGTAAACAAATGAATTTTTTCACATATGAAGTATATTAAATTCAAAGACTGAATTAGATATGCATTCGGCTCAGACGTACAACTGTTTATGTTCTGAGTATAACCAGTTAAAGCCTTGAGTGCTCTTTTGAAAGGTGACGATTAAGCTTTTTTCAAAAAATGTCACTGAGAACAATATAGTTTAATATTTTGGCATTACTTTTTCAAAAGTACACAGGAGAAATTCTCACTTCCAATTCACTAATCTGATTACAGACACATATAAAGAAAAGAACTCATCACTAATAACTGTCCTTTGTTGTTGTTCAGTCGCTAAGTCATGTCTGACTCTTTGCAACCTTTATTAGCTTTATTAACTGTGCTTTATTAACTTTCAAATTTTGGTAGAAGTCATCCTATAAGAAAAGCATTATAACTCAGAAGTATCAAGAGAGGATATTAGCTTCTTTAAATTCTGTTTTTCCTAGTAATAATTTTAATATCCTCATTTACAATGCCGTACTAATGATCAAAATATTTATTTCTATAATGAAAGACAGGCTTTCCCAGAATAAATTAAATGCCTAAGAAACAATGCCTAGGTACACTTAAGGCTGCTTGTTGAATACAGAATGCCAGCAAATGAGACTGAAAGCACTTGAGGAGTGTTTTATCCCTTTAGGGTAAAAGCTTATAGAATGATCTTTGATCCACAGTACAGTAGTAGAGCAGTTTGATTTTAAGAATTCTTATGTCTTCAAGGTAGGGCTTCATGTCATCATACTGTGGTGAGTGAAGACTGACAAGTTTTAACATGCAGTATTTTAATCAGGAATCAATAGTTTCAAAATGGGTAAAATACTTCTTTCTCTACTTTTATTATATCTACATATTTCCTTTCCAAAACAAGTTGGCAAGAGTTGAAATTTTTTCATCATCTATTCCAAAAAGAAACAAGTTATATGTGGTTACTGACCTCAACTCAAATTTAAAAATGCAGTGTAAAGGCTAATGTTTAATTATTAGCATCAGAATAGCTCCTAAACTCAACCAAGAAAAGTTGTGTATTTCTTAGTTTCACTCATGTGACCAGAAAATATTTACAACTTGATTCATTTCAACTCAGTTCAACAAATATTTACTGAACAACAAGGACATGCCAACCATTGTGCTAGCCACTGGAGTGTGAAAGCACAAAGATGAATCTATTACCTCAGCCATTAAAATATGACTAGCAGTGGGAACGAATTTAAGGTTAAAACAGCTTAGGTTTCTCTGTGATGTCTTATTATCATAAGAAAAATAGGTCTCCTAGAATTTTTTGTTTTAAAATGTATGAGAGAAAAAAATTTTAAATAAATCTTCCAAATGGAATGATTAATCATGCATTTAGAAACTGTTTATTTTGTCCAAATAAGCCAAAAGTAGAGAATAAAAATGAAAAACAGAGTGGAAAAATATTCATGGTACTAAGCTATTATTGTCACTCTAACTGGAATATAAAATTTCAAAATTTTATTTTAGGTTAAAAACCACACATAAATATTAAACAAATATTATGCCTATAATTTGAATGACATTTTTCTAAATATTCTACAAATAAAATAAGTTCTATATGTTAGCAAACTGAATACAAATTTTTTTCAGTGTGAATATTTGGGGGGTTATATGGAACACTAAAAATACTGGTGAAGGCTTGATGACAGGCATGTGGAGCCACGGAGGCAGTGCCCGGGAGTCGGAGTAGGAGCAGTGGTGACCAGCCACAGGCATCCTCGCTGTGTCCTCCTGGGGCGGAGGAAAGGGTCTTTTGAAGCCAGCAGTTTCCAACTTCCTGGGGGCCACTTGGAGTTCGGTGAAAGCTGGGAAGAATGTGCTTAAAGGGAAACCTGGGGAGAAGGAGCTCTTCACCTGAAAAATGTTCACTTTGTCTCAGTTGTGAATTCTTTTGTTGAGAAAGAGAATTACCATTTATCACTATTTTAATGAAAGGAGAGGTGGACCTGACTCATGATTTAGAACCAAAGAATGCAGAGCCTGAAAAGAATGAAAGTTGGGAGTAGGTTCCTTGGAAAGAATTTCCTCCCCTGGACCAGCTTTTCTGTGCACTACGTTGTTTAAAGGAACAAGGCTATGATCCTTTTAAAGAAGATTTGGATCATCTGGTAAGATATTAAGGAAGTCACCTAGAGGTGAACAAGGAGACTCACTGAGGTTTTTTTTTTTGTTTTTTTTGTTTTTTTTTTTTAATGAATTGGCCAAAAAATTCACTTGATTTTTTTGTATGATGACTGTAGTAGTGCTTAGTCTCTACCTTCATTGGAAACAATTCTGTAAGATTGTAGTGTGACACCTGTCACAGCAACATGCATTTTTTAAATGAAACTTATCAAAATTGGTGAATTTGGGGGTAGCCATTGACTCAGAGGGTAAAATGTCTGCCTGCAATGCAGGAGACCTGGGTTTAATCCCTGGGCTGGGAAGATCCCCTGAAGAAGGAAATGGCAACCCACTCCAGTATTCTTGCCTGGAGAATCCCATGGATGGAGGAGCCTGGTGGGCTACAGTCCACTGGGTCACAAAGAGTGGGACACAACTGAGCTACTTCACTTTCACTTTCTTTATTTTAATATTGAAGATGGAAGAAAAAAAGCAACAATTTTGGCATATTATGCTTGATTATGTCAAGAAAGGTAAAAACACGACTGACACACACACACAGAAATTTTGTGCAGAGTATGGAGAAAGTGCTGTGACTGAGCAAACGTGTCCAAAGTGGTCTGCACGTGTCAAAAGTCTCATGCTGGAGATTTCTCTGTGTATTATGCTCCACAGTCAGGTAGACCAGTTGAAGTGGACAGCAATCAAATTGAAACATTAACTGAGAGCAATCAACATCATACCACATGAGAGACAGCCGACATACTCAAAATATCCAAATCAAGTGTTGAAAATCATTTGCATCAGCATGGTTATGTTAATCACTTTGATATTTGGGTTCGACTTAAGTTAAAGCCAAAAGAACCTTCTTGATCTTATTTCCACATATGATTCTCTATTGAAATGTAACAAAAGTGTTCCATTTTTTAAATAAATTGTGAAAGGCAATGAGAAATGGATACTGTTCAATAACGTGGAATGGAAGAGATCATGGGACAAGTGAAATGAACCACCGTCAGCCACACCAAAGGCTGGTCTTCATCCAAAGAAGGTGATGTTGTGTATATGGTGGGATTGGATGGGAGTCCTCTATAATGAGCTCCTTCCAGAAAACCAAACAATCAGTTCCAAGAAGTACTGCTCCCAGTTAGACCAACTGAAAGCAGCACTCAATGAAAAGAGTCCAGAATCAGTCGACAGAAAATCCATAATCTTTCATCAGGATAACGTAAGACCACATGTTTCTTTGATGACCAGACAAAAATCATTACAGCTTGGCTGGGAAGTTCTGATTCCTCCACCATATTCCCCAGACATTGAACCTTCAAATTTCCATTTATTTTGATCTTTACAAAATTCTCTCAATGGAAAAAAATTCAGTTCTCTGGAAGACTGCAAAAGGCACCTGGAACAGTTCTTTTCTCAAAAAGATAAAAAGTTTTGGGAAGATGGAATTACGAAGTTGCCTGAAAAATGGCAGAAGGCAGTGGAACAAAATGGTGAATACATTGTTCAGTTCTTGGTGAAAGTGAAAAATGTGTCTTTTATTTTTACTTAAAAACCAAAAGAACTTTTGAGCCAAACCAATACATAAAAGGCAAATAAGGTCCTGTTAAAGAATGAAAAATATCTATATTTCAAAACAACTCCATTTTATCTGAAAAGTCCCACATGATGGCCAGTTTGTTTGAAGTCGAAATATACCCAACACCTTTTCATTCAGTACATGTAAAAATTTTGCAGACTGTGTCATGAATTGTGTCTCAGATTCATAAAATGTGATAATTGGTGATGTTATAAATGGTAATTCTGCTTTCTGTATTTCTCCATGGTATTGATTGTGCTGTCAGTGAGTGTGGAGGAGAGTGCAACAGAATTTGTCTTAGTGTTTCAGTTCTGGTAGAGATCCTAATTCAAGTGCTAACACAGTATTCCACTGCAGAATTTATCACATTTGCTGGTTTTCCTCTTCTATTTTATTTAAAACAATTTGTTGTTGTTAATATATTTTGACAGTTCCTGCAACTACAGCAGGCAGGACAGGTCATTAGGGTGTATTTCTGATTGGGAACCTAAACCTAGGGGAGTGAGATAAACCATCCAGGATCTGTATCCCATTGTTAACAGGCCTTACCATTTTGGATCTCAGTTGATCTCTCTGGAGATTCAACTTCCTTATATGTAAAATGTGATTAGACTAGAGCAGCGGTTCTCAGTATGGCCCAGAGAAGTCCTCAAGACCCTTTCTAGGATCTTCAGGGTCAAAGTCAGTTTTGTCACACAAAGACGTTGTTTGCCTTTTTCATCCTCATTCTTTGCTGAGTGTACAGAGGAGTTTTCCAGAGACTGCACGTTGTAGGTTACTCTAGTAGAATGACAGCAAAGCAGATATGAAAATCTAGCTCTCTTCTAGTAAGCTAGATGTGGAAGAAATTGATAAAAATGTAAAACAATGCCATGCTTCTCACTTTTTTTTAAAGGAAAACATCTATATTTTTAATAAAAATTATGTTAACATATAAGTTTTGTATCATGGGTTTTTGTTATTTGTAAATAAATTAATAAAAGAATTCTTAAAATTTAAAAGAAAACATATAAAATAGATACTGGTGTAAGTTATGGGTCACATTTGCATTAAGCTCAGCATACCATTTTCTGGGTCCTCTTAGGTCTTTCCATAAGCCTCTAAGGATTACAAACCCTGCTTCAGACATTAACTATCATATTCACCTTGACATTGATTATGACACTTGATAGCTGCTGTCATGCTTTTTCAATATGTTTCAATATTGATGTCTTATTCATCAATTTCATTAGTAGGGTGTTCTTTGTTTCTTATGGTCCAGCCTAATGTCACTTACTTGCCTTAGAAATACTTGTTGTCTCACTCCAATCATCTTAATATCATGTTCTACCTGATGTTCACATCATTCAGAGTCACTTTCCAGGACAAGCCAGCTTGATATTTCTCAGTGTGGCTAATATTTCCATCCTTATAGCCTTTTAAGACACTGTGTGTGTGTGCTTAGTCGCTCAGCCGTGTCTGACCCTTTGCAACCCCATGGACTGACTGTAGCCCACCAGGCTCCTCTGTCAATGGGAATTCTCCAGGCAAGAACACTGGAGTGGGTTGCTATGCCCTTCAAGACATTGTAGTGATCACAAATCTGTATTTGGTTGATAACATTGGTAACAATGACAAATTGACTGGATATGGGACAAACTGAAGGCAAGAAGATTATTTAGAACTCTATTTCCATTATTTCAATTTGAAAGACAGGACTGGAACAAGGGCAATTCTGGAATCAAAGTTGTTGGCTCTTCTGCCATCACTATCCTACCACTCACTAGGTTTCATCTCCTGATTTCTGGCTCTCGTTTACCATTTGAGGTACCAGATGGTCCTAATCTGGTACAATTGCAAAGCCTGTATTCTACCAGTTTATTAATCTTTTCCATGTCCCTTTAATTTTTGGCTTTGCCTTTTCTCTAGACCAATTTTTTGTCTTGAAAAGTGTTGACTGTTGATTTCCTAAAATAGCTGGAATGAAATAAACAGTGGTAAATTAGCTTATACTAGAATTCCGCACAAAGATAACTTCTGAATTCCCTTTTATGCATTCTAAATATAAATTTTCCAGTATTAAGAGATAACACATATGTAGTAGGCTATGGTCTGCATGCATGCGTGCATACTAAGTCACTCAGTTTGACTCTTTGTGACCCCATGAACTGTCGCCCATCAGGCTCCTCTGTCCATGGGACTCTCTGGACAAGAATACTGGAGTGGGCTGCCATGCCCTCCTCCAGGGGATCTTCCTGGCGCAGGGCTCAAACCCATGTCTCTTACGTCTCCTGCACTGGCAGGCAGGGTCTGTACCACTAGCGCCACCTGGGAAGACTAGGGTAACTTTTGTTTTATTTACCCAGGATGCCCTATCATTCCGCTACTACGAGAAACAATAACCTCTTTCTTTTGGAGAACTTCTGATCTCCACGAGATTTAAGTAGAATTTTCAATCACAGTAACATACCCTTCATTTTCAGCAGCTGTGTCAATGGACAGGTTACTCAGCTTGGCCAATCAGGCTATTCCCAATTCAGGAATGCTCTCTGAAGTCAAACAGTGTCTATCTAAAACAGTGATCCCCTCAAAAAGTCCTTTTAGAGACAGCACAAAAGGCTTTCCTTCTCAAGTGGTCAGTATGCTGAAAGGAATAAGCCTGGAGATACTTGATGACATCTCACCCTAGCCATAAGATAACAAGCAGGAGGGAATTAGGTCAATTTATGAAGAGCTTCCCCAGTGGCTCAGTGGTTTTACCACCTGCAATGAAGGAGACACAGGTAAGATTTGTGGGTCAGAAAGATCCTCTGAAGGAGGAAATGGCTACACACTCCAGTATTCTTGCCTGGGAAACCCCATGGTCAGAGGAGCCTGGTGGGCTACAGTCCATGGAATTGAAAAGAGCTGGACATGACTGAGTGAGCACACAGCACATAAAGAGCTTCAAAGACAAGTAAATATGAGACATGGATGAAAAGAGTTATTAAAAGCATCTGTCCCTCTAGAATCAGTACTGTTCTAAAATATAGAGCAAAATGGGTTTTAATTTTATTTTAACAGAATTCAACAAATATTGATGTGCCAAAGACTATTATATGTTTGTGTGAAGAAGACTGCAATTAAATTGGTTCCAAGAGCCTGGTGCCAGTATGCTCCCAAAACAGGCACATCTCTTTTCCAAACTTCCAGCCAAACACAGACTTAAGTGGAGGTTCATGAGCCACTCCTTTCTCAGAAGGCTACTGTAAATCACAGGGAATCTTCCTAGGACACCAACCATTCCTATAATCGTCAGTTCCCCAACCAAGGGACTCAACAGGCTCCTGGATCTGGAGGAAGTTCATATTTTGCAAGTCCATACTCACACTCTGCTGCCCCAAATCCATATACAGACGTCTAAAGAGAGACTGCCACCAGTGAGCAGAAAGGACATGCTTCCTATCAATAACACAACTCTTTCACCTTTCTAGCTTTCTTACTACACTGATTGACCAAAAATATCCCCACTTAATCACAGTATTTCTGGGGCTTCCCCAGTGGCTCCCATGAAATTTCCCCATAAGCCCTAAAATATTGACAGTTTATCAAAGCTCAGACAGAACATAGGCTACTAAGAATTAATGGGTAAGTGTATGGGCAAATACTATTTAGTAAGCATACTGACTGGCATGAGGCCCATAGGAAGATATCTAGGTAAAAGGTAGTATCTGACCCTCTTTACATTACATGTATGACCTGACCAGTAAAAAGCAGGAAAAATGCCTCCCAGGCCTTTTTCATTGTGAGGGAGGTCATTTTTCCATTGTTTTCTAACTCCCTTAATCTCCACTTACCGGAATTTTCTGGTGGCTCAAAAGGTATCTGAGAATCTGCCTGCATGGAAGAAAGCTTTGATCCCTAGGTCTGGAAGATACCCTGGAAAAGGGAATGGTAACCCATTTCAGTATTCTTGTCTGGAAAATTCCATGGACAAAGGTACAGTCCATGGGGTCACAAAGAGCTGGACACAACTAATCAACTAACACTTTCAACCTCCATTCAAGGGAATTCACTGGATATTTTAACATTGCCTTTTACCTTCAGCCCATAGAGAAGTTACTCTTTCCGTGAATACCACTACTCTTTCCTGGACATCAAACTGAGTAAATCTCTGTAAAACATCCTATGACTCCACAGCTTACTTTGTATCCCACTGGGAAAGGCCTGGATGGAAAACTAATTGTGGTAACAGGTCTCCTGTCCTGACAATGATCCCAAGTATATTAGAGGCATTCATCACTGTGAAGAGACTTGATCCCACATAATGCATGAAGAACTTCTGTATTGCCAGGGTATTCTTACCACCTTTCTCTTGACTCGGGGACACAATCCAAGCAATGTAAAAACCTGAACCTGAGGCTGTCCACTTGCCTCAGAACTTATCCTTTTGCTTGTCCCATTTTGAGCTCCAGGGTCATGTACATGTACTCTCCACCTTTTCTTATCAAGGATTTTAACTTCTGGAGTTCCGCTGTACTCATACCATACGTGTCAATATCACTCTGTTCCACACTGGAGCCAGGGAAAGACCACTCAACCACCTATTTGTCCCAGAGAAGATAAATACATTCTTTTTAAAAATTCTCTTTAACATTTTAAAAAATATCTTGAATGGAATTGAATGGAATGAGGATTTCAAAGAAAGATTTTCTACCAATGATCTCTTAGAGTCAATGAATATCAATGTGTCCATATTTCTTTGACACAATCAAAATGAGAAATAAGTGAAAAAACAAACTTTACAGGATTAGATGTGGAATTAATAAAGCAGCCCTGGAAAATGCAAATACTGCCAGACAGTTTCCAGCGATGGCATGTCTCTAGTGCTCATTCCCTTCTCATACCCAACATCCTCAAAAAAAAAATGAGACTGTACTCACAAAGAAAATATATTATCCCAACCACATGAGGGGGTTGAGTCAATTGATATATTTAAATGTAAAAATAGTCCTAATATCCAATATATTAAGAATACATATCTGGTCAGTCTATGCATGCATATATATAAAGCCACTTATACCAAATATAAATAGATAAACATGCACACAGACAAAGAATGGTCTCTGGGTGCTCAAGATCACTATTGCTTTTCTTGCTTCTAAGTCTTGCATGTGAGTTAAATCCAAGATCGGTGGGTTTGGAAACCATATATTTCCAGCAACCAATCTGTGAATGTGAGTATGTCACTGGTGGGGAGGGAAAAGAAAATTTAATTAGGTATTCTAGGCAAATCAAGCCACCCATGAGTGTATTTTCTGGACATGATGGTATTTTTACTGGCAGGGAATCGCTATATGATGTTATTTTCCTAAGTTAATATATTTATTGAACAAAAGTTTGACCAAAGCAGGTGGCAAAAGTCAGCTTTTATTTCTTCAGCTGAGGGGGTGGTTCAGAGGGAGGCATCACTTTGGAGCTGTCATATATGAATGGCTGTAGCTTTTAAATTGGCTAAAAATGGCAGTAAGTGGCAGTAAGAAACCTAGAGTAAAAAAAATGAAACCTGCCTGGCAAAATCTGAAAAGCTTTCCAGGAAAACAGACAGTTTCATACACCATGCCGTTGCTATTAATGATTAACTCATTTTCATAAGTAAAAATGTTCCAGATAGTCAGTAATGAAAATAATTATCAGCATTAACTATATCAGACAGCAATAGTCAATAAAGCAGTTAGCATTATGAAAGCACTGTCAACAATACAGAAAATTTATAGCCTGATCACTATCAAGAAAATTATCATCAAAATGAGAGAGGCTAAAATATGTACCAAAGAATACCAGCTGGTTAAACTGTACAGAAATGTTCTTTCTCACCATTTTTGTCCAGCTAATTCTTATTCATCTCTTAAGACTGATTTTACAATTAGGTCCTTTGGGAAGCAGGACCCAATCTGCCACACTTTCCTCCACCCAGTCCCACACTGCGCTGGGTGGAATTTAGCTGCGCTCCATGCTCCTCCAGTAGAACAGTGGAACAGTCTATTAGCACAGGCTCCCCACCTCAGTAGTGAGCTGTTGAGAGCCCTGTATTCTTGTCTTTGTTTTCCTAGTACTTGGCCCCATTCGCGGTGAGTAGGATTTCAATAAGTGTTTGGTAGATTGGTATTGAATGTCATCAGTGGGGATGAAGAATAATGGAAGCTAAATAAGGAAAAGCTATGTAGATGCAGATTCTTATGACCCAACAATAGCAGAGTTATGGTGGGTAATGGTCTCTCTTATGCCCAGCACCTCTTTTCCCAGAACCGCCCTTCCCTTACCCTGTGTGATTCTGGGACACCTTCCCTTGATCTTGCCAAACAAGGTCCATCTAGTCAAAGCTATGGTTTTTCCAGTAGTCATGTATGGATGTGAGAGTTGGACTATAAAGAAAGCTGAGTGCCGAAGAATTGATGCTTTTGAACTGTGGTGCTGGAGAAGACTCGAGAGTCCCTTGGACTGCAAGGAGATCAAACCAGTCCATCCTAAAGGAAATTAGTCCTGAATATTCATTAGAAGGACTGATACTGAAGCAGAAACTCCAATACTTTGGCCACCTGATGTGAAGAACTGACTCATTGGAAAAGACCCTGATGCTGGAAAAGATTGAAGGCAGTAGGAGAAGGGGACGACAGAGGATGAGATGGTTGGATGGCATCACCAACTCGATGGACATGAGTTTGAACAAGCTCTGGGAGTTGGTGATGGACAGGGAAGCCTGGTGTGCTGCAGTACATTGGGTCGCGAAGAGTTGGACATGACTGAGTGACTGAACTGAATTGAACTTCCCTTGACCTTAGCCATGTGACCCAGGCAGGGTACAGAATTAGTTGAAGAACTAGACATAAAAGTCAACCATAGCTGATCAGAACCTTTTTTTTGAAATATACCACTTAGACATAAGGTGAGAAAGGATCTTTCTTCTTTTAGAACTCAAACTTTAAGTCTACCAGCTTCTACCTTATCCTCCTTGTGGGAAGAATGTATGTGAACCAGAGGAACAGCCAAAATGAAAAGCAAGACACACCAAGAAATAAAGTCCAAGCAAGCTTCAGATACATATGAGCTGCATTTACATATGCAATGCATACTCTGCTTTGTTTCTGTTAGGATAAAAAGTGGTTTGCTACTTGGATCCCAAAGAGTCACATCTATGCAATAAACCTACGTTAAAATGTATAATAAACCAAGTTCTCACATTTGTGATCTCTCTTTGTCCCCAAATTATCTCCAATGATTGGCATTTTTATTTCTCCAATTCTAAAGATGAATAAATTGAGGCTCAAAGTGATAAAATATCGTGCTTAAGATCTCACAGGGAAAATGTTTACCTGAATATTCTGATTTCAAGTGTGTGTGATATTCTTCAAGTGTGATAATGCAAATCAGTACATATTCTGCTTTAGGTTGGAGTCAAGATTCTAGCTCAAATTTACAAAAGCACAAAACGTGCTATTGCATCAATGTAGCAAGGTGATCCAGGCTGAGCCTACCCTGAGAGTGAGGGCAGGAGAACAATAACTGTTCTCATTTCTGGGCAGAGTCCGGGATGGTTTTTTGCTCAGAGAAGAGTATTTTAGCAGCCCCAAGTGTGCAGGGCTTTGTTCCTGAGTATATTTCTGGGACATCTCAGAAATGTTTTGATGGAGGTTGATGACTGAGAAGCTGTGTAAACTGTGTGATGAACAAGGAAATTTTGTGTAAAAAGGCTCATTTGTACCCACAATTGGGTAAAACTTGAGCAATTCAGGTTAAATTTGTCTTCCTCGAATGACCTGTTTGAGTTTTAGGAAGCAAACAAAGAGAAATATATTTACTCAAAAATGTTTTCACAACTTTCTTTTTAAAGGATGCTTTTATCTAGAATAGAGAAAGTACTAGCTAGGAAGAGCAGTATATCTAGAAAGATCAATTATTTTATGTTAAAGCAAGATAACTTGGTTGAACTTCAAAATGCTAGATAAAGTGGCTGTATCATCTTGATCAACCTCTTTGAATTTCAGGTTCCTCACGTGTACAATTAACATACTAATTATTACTCTCAGGATTATGTGCAAAGATTTAATAGGTTAATTTGTACAAATGCACATAATTAATGTTAGGACAGCATAAATATTAGCTGTTGAACCTTGCTTGTGATACCACATTCAACATGATTTTGCTTGTAACACTCCTGAGATTGAAAGATTTTTTTTTTCTGGGTTAAAAAAATAACTTCAGTAACCATTTCTTTTAGTTCTTCAAATAGAAACCACTGCCTGGAGATAAGCTGTCTTTGGTTAAGTTTATATATCAACACATGTATCTATAGTATACACTAACTAAGAGATATACAGAACATGAATTGAATAAAGGGAAGCTCTCAAAAAGAGTTTTCATTTCAAATGTTCTACTTTAATTTATGCAGTAATGAAAAAATCTTAGTAACTAATGTACTTTTGTGTATAGGGAACAATTCCATCATATCTGTAGGCTTCTACCTTCTCTCTCTCTCTTTTTTTTTTTTTTTTTTTGGTTAGAATATGAGAACTGAAGTTCTTCAACTGGAAGGTAAATCTCTGCTCAGGACACAAACCGAAATAACCCAGCCTGCCAGTACAAAGGACTTGCATGCTCTCTGACAGGTGAGGTCTGGCACTGAATTCAACCACCTGGCAAGGCCAATGTGGCTTCCTGACCTGGATTCTCCTTCCAGGGTTTCTGTCCTCCAAATCCTCTTCTAGCCCCAAATCTCTCAATGTTTGTCCAAACCTTTGGAAAGTTCTGCCTGCTGGAATAAGAGTCCTGTCCTACAGCCATGATTTGCACTGATAAAGGCACTGGGTTATAAGGAAGAAAGGGGTAGGAAGAGCAGTGCTAATCATGCCCACTGCTGTTGTTGTTTCCTTGCTAAGTCCTGTCCAATTCATTTGTGACCCCATGGACCATAGCCTGCCAGGCTCCTCTGTCCATGGAATTTCCCAGGCAAGAACACTGGACTTCCTTCTCCAGAGGATTTTCCCAGCCCAGGGACTGAAACCATATCTCTTGTATTAGCAGAAAACTCTTTTAGCACTGGGCCACCAGGGAAGACCATAATCATGTCCATATTGTCTGTTATTTCAGCATTTCACTTTGACTATCCTCTTCCTTTTCTAATACATACACTATCACCTGTCTCTGGTTTGGGTCCTGTTTTCACCCAGAGAGATTTGTTGCTGACTGAGGTCAACAACAGGAGTGTAAACTGTGTGATTATTAGTATTACTGCAGCTCATAACTCCTGCTAACCTAAATAAAACTAGGAACCAGTGGCTATCAATCTCAGCCTTGTGCAAACAGGAGTTTGCCACAGTCCTATACATATTATGATTTGGACTTGCTGCCACTTCTTTGGGAGTTACCCCTACACCATGTGAGTCTCCTCCTGTGTTAGGGAAATGGATTACTTCCCCTATTTTTCTTGGCCTACTGTAAAATCCCTGCAATATCCAAAGCCAAGAACACAAAGATTTTGAAAAGATCTACACTAAATAGGATGTTTAAAAATAATTCATTTCTTTCATCAGTAAACAAGCTTTATAGTTCCTATTAGCTATTTCTACCATACAAGAGAAAAAAGAAAAATAATTTTAAAGATAAGTTTTCAAATCAAAAAGTAACACGGTTCTGTGACAGAAAATGTAAAAAAAAAAAAAAGGGAAGGGTCTAAAGTAAAAAGACTCATTACATCCATCAAATATACAAAATTATTCATTATATCCAGCTCAGAGAACATAAATCTTCTTGCAAATACACAAAAATGTGCACATTACACTAGCCACTTCACAAATCACAACCTGTCTCCCCATGGATATATTTGGTCCTCATATTATTTGGTTCTCAATGACTAGCTAAAGAAAGAAAATATTGATGGGCCTAGTAAATGTATCTGCCAAAGAGTTCACAGCAGGAAGACAGAAAATCTGGGTTTAGTTTCTATTTTCTTGCCCTAATTTACTGAGTGAACTTGGAAAAGTTCTTTGCCTTTTCTGGACTTGACTCACCTGTAATACAGGAGAGCTGAAATTAACACCCTCTAAGTTCTTGAGTATATCCAAATAAGTAAAAATCAGCAACTTGAAACCATGATAAGGTACCATCTCACAGCCATCAGAACAGCCATCATCAAAAAGACAACAAACAGTACCACCTTTCTAGATTCCATACATATGCGTTAATATACAATATTTGTTTTTCTCTTTCTGACTTACTTCACTCTGTATAATAGGCTCGAGGTTCATCCACTTCATTAGGACTGACTCAAATGTGTTCTTTTTATGGCTGATTAATATTCCATTGTATATACGTACCACAACTTCTTTATCCATTCCTTTGTCAATGGACATCTAGGTTGCTTCCATAGCCTAGCTATTGTAAATAGTGCTGCAACAAACACTGGGGTACCTGTGTCTATTTCAATTATGGTTTATGGTACTGATGAACCTACTTTCAGGGCAGCAACAGAGATACAGACATAGAGAACAGATTTGTGAATACAGTAGGGAAAGGAGAGGGTGGGATGAATTGAGAGAGTAGCAAAGAGACATTAACATTACCATATAGAAAATATATAGCCAGTGGGAATTTGCTGTATGATGCAGGTAGCTCAATCCAGTGCTCTGTCTCAACCTAGATGGGTGGAATTGGTGGGAGGTGGGAGGGAGATTCAAGAGGGAGGGGACATATGTTTATCTATGGCTGATTCATGTTGCTGTATGACAGAAACCAACACAATATTGTAAAGCAACTTTGTCCAATTAAATTTTGTAAAAAGACAACAAACAATAACTGTTGCCCAGTATATTGAGAAAAGGGAACCCTAGTTTATTATTGGTGAGAATGTTAATTGGTACAGCCACTATGGAAAAACAGTATGCAAATTTCTCCAAAAATTAAAAACAGAACTACCATGTTGTTGTTGTTATTGTTAAGTCATGTCCAACTCTTTGCAACCCCATGGACTATAGCCTGCCAGGCTCCTCTGTCCATGGGACTCTCCAGGTATAAGAATACTAGAGTGGGTTGCCATTTCCTTTTCCAGGCAATCTTCCTGACCCAGGGATTGAACCCACATCTCCTATGTCTCCTGTATTGGTAGGCGGATTCTTTTACTACTGAGCCACCAGGAAAGCCTGAGAACTACTATATGATACAGCAATTCTACTCCTGAGTATATATCTGAAGAAAATGAAAATACTAATTTGAAGAGATACATGCACCTTACGGTTCACAGCACCACTGTTTACAATAAATATCAAAAATACAGATTAACAACCTAAGAATATTACTCAGTCATAAAAAAGAATGAGCTTCTGTTATCTGCAACAACATGGATGAACCTAGAGGGTTTTAGCTTAGTGAAATAAGACAGAGAAACACAAATTCTGTATGTTTTTCCTTATATGTGGAACCTAAAAAACAAAAAAAGCAAATGAATATAGTAAGATAGGCACAGGCTCACAGATACAGAATTAGTGGTTACTGGTGAGGAGAGGGGTAGGTGGAAGGGGAAGATAAGGGAAGGGGAGTAAGAGGTACAAACTATTAGGTTTAAAATAAATAAGATACAAGGATGCAATGTAAAGAATAAGAAATGTAACAATATTTTATAATAACTTTAAATGAAGTATAATCCATGAAAGTCTAAGTATTATGTGGTATACCTGAAACTAATACAACATTGTAAATCAACTTTACTTCGATTTAAAAATAAAAATGTTAAGTACTAAGATGCTGTGGGCCTGTGATTTTCTGAAGTGTTAACATTAAAATACTATATGCTAAAGAAAAGTTGAGCTAGGGGCATAACAAAACAGATACCAGATGCAAAAGTGGATTATGAGACAGAGCAACTGATTAAAAACAAAGCATGTAAACTTAATAGACTAGTGAGTAGAATTACCCTTTGTTTTCTGAGCATGCAGGGTAAGATTTTTTTTTTTTCCTTTGTAATGGCACTAAGGGCATCAAAAAGAGTGAGAGATAATAGAAGAAAAATAATTTATGCCATAAGCTGATGAAGCTTAAATGCTTGGATGAAAATGTTTTATCCATTTTACTATACACTACGTAGTCAGTGTTGTTTTTGGCAAGTATGTGGATGTTACTCTGGAGAAGGAAATGACAACTCATTCCTCTGTTCTTGCCAGGAGAATCCCATGGACAGAGGAGCCTGGCAGGCTACAGTCCCATAGGGTCACAAAGCATCAGACACGACTGAAGTGACTTAGCACAGCGCATGGATGTAACTGGAATTACATTAAGGAATACAACTCTAAATTTCTTTTATGACTTTTGTTCCTTTTCAGCAGATGCGTTTCATTGTTGTTGCTATTGTCAAGCACTGAAGTATACAGGAATGATCTCTCCTTGTGGCTTTGTCATTTCTTAAGGAGAGTGTTGGCTGGATAATCCACAGTGCATGCACGTGCACACACATGACCCTGTTTGAGAATATTTCTAAAATGCCAGAAGAGCCTGTTTTTACTTTAATGCTTACACTACACAAATTCAAGATCAATGTTATAATCAGGGATCCAATTTAATCCCCTCTCACCATTAAAATTTGCTTTGTGGAATTTTCCTTACCTCTCTTGTTATTCTCTTTCATATTTTTAGAATTCCAAACAGAATCTATCTAATTCAACTATGTTGGCAGCCATAGGACACACTATCTATTTACTTAATCCGAGGTTCCAGGAATAATTAAAATATATTTTCTTCAAATTTTATATTGTTTGCCACAACTGTATAAAAGCATTGCTGGGCTTCCCAGGTGGCTCAGTGGTAAAGAATCTGCCTGCCAATTCAGGAGACTCAGGAGACGTGGGTTTGATCCCTGGGTCAGAAAGATCCCATGAAACAGGAAATAGGAATCCATTCCAGTATTCTTGCTTGGAAAATTCCATGGTCAGAAAAGCCTGGTGGGCTGCAGTTCATGGGGTTGCAAAGAGTCAGACACCACTGAGCACACACGTACATTGTTTTCATGCTATTTATGCCAATTTATGAGGTGATTTCCTTTTTTTATTCTTATCTTTAATCCTTATCTAATAATTGTATCTTTGAATCCTAAACTAGAAATATATGTATTTCTTATTTCTTTTTAGTTTTTTGCTTTGTTCTATTTCTAATACATTTTTCTTTTCCTTTTTTATTTTTTGATTGCTGGTCTTAACAGCAGCTGAAGTCAGTCTTATTACTCAATGTTATATGCTGTTTCAGCATCAAGCACACTCCACCCTTGAGAGGTCATATTTCATAAGTGACGAGATCTGTGTGTATAGGGTTGGAGGATGGGGAGGTAAGGAGGAGAGACTATGTATATACTCATATAAGGAATTGGGGCTTCCTTTAGGGTGAAACACCATATAAACACATTATTGTTAGTAAACTTGAAGACCTGGTTAAACTGGAAAACCAGAGGTAAGAAAGACTTTTTGTTTTTAAATATGGAAACAGAAGAAGCCATAACTGAAAATAAAGTGGGGTTCCTGGATAGTCAGTCTCCTGTGTTTTTGGTTGGTGAAAGTCAATGGAATCCTTTCATAGCAAGCGAAAGCTGGCTACAGGGGCAGCTGACATTGGAAACACAGCACAGAGCTCGTGTTTTGTGGAGTTTATTGACTGCTTCCCAAACAGAAGAAATAAACAGAGAGCTGGGTTTTTAATTTTAGGATCTATTTGCACCCTATTAAATTAGAGAACCCAAATGACGTCTGCCTGGAGGAACTCCTGGCTGCATGAGCACTTTCTTTCCTAGCCTGACAAAAGATGATTCAGTTCTAAGTGGACACATATCACCCCTGGGCCAGAACAGCAGTTGCTAGGATGAAACACAGAATATTGATGTTGCCATTGTGTCTGTGACAATGTCTTATTTCGGCCAGCTATGCAGTTTCAGTTCAGTCTGAAAAAGTTTATGAGAAAAACAAGCTGACAATCACTAACTACCAAGTTTGCTAAATTGTGACTTGAACTGGGAGGCCTACAGCTTCCTAACTAACATGAGACCAGATGAATTTCCTTTTAACGTTTATTTTTCAAACTTATCGAATTTTCCAAAATATTCTTCCTATTAACAATTTACATAATTTATCAATATATTTATTCTGTTTTCTATCTTAAGAATGAGAGTTCAAAGACAGCAAGGAAGTTTTCTGTAGTTATGAAGACCAGGATGGTACCTATTGTAATAGTGAAAGAAAGTGAAGTCACTCA
The DNA here is from genome assembly GCF_001704415.2 of Capra hircus. Taxonomy (NCBI): domain Eukaryota; kingdom Metazoa; phylum Chordata; class Mammalia; order Artiodactyla; family Bovidae; genus Capra; species Capra hircus. The sequence continues at coordinate 43,696,606 of NC_030821.1, forward strand.
GTTGTGTCTGACTCTTGGTGACACCATGGACTGTAGCCTGCCAGGCTCCTCTGTCCATGGGATTCTCCAGGCAAGAATATTGGAGTGGGTTGCTACTTCCTTCTCCAGGGGATCTTCCCAACCCAGTGATCAAACCAGGGTCTCCCGCACTATAGGCAAACTGTCCTCTGAGCCACCAGGGAAGTCCTATTACATAGTAACTACACAATTAATGCTTTCAAAAAAGAGTAAAGTCACACTCTCTCTCACTCTCTCTCTCTCATATACACACACACACACACACCCCTGAGAAAGCTGGTATGCTTGACTTTAGAATGATGAATTTTTAGCAACAAGTTTGCTCTATTACTGTTCTTATGCCTTCTATGTAATAGATGAACTATTAATACAAACATACAACCTTGTATCTTTGAAGCAACAGGAGGCAATCAAGTGTGGATTTTCTTTTCTTCTTGAAACAACTAATGTATATATGATTTAATGAAACTTTGTAGATTTTAAAACAGCTTCCAGATCATTTGAAAGTTTCATTAAATACCAGACTTATATAACTAGAGCTAAATAATAATCAGAAGACAGCTAATGATGTCTAGCTTTCAGAGCTAAATGTTTCTGTTTAATGTAATGTTGAAATAGAATAATGCTAATATTTCACGATCGTTTTCTTTCACTTAGGTGGCAACATAACAGGTAAAAATTAAAAGGCCAGTTTTAAGAGACTTCTTTTACTGTAATCTCAGAAAGGGTACAATTTAATGAGAGAATGAAATTATTCTTTTCTGTAATGATTCACAAGTCTTTGTTCTTCCCCAGATTGAGATTTTATGAACAAATTATGCTTTTAATAATGTTCTCATGTTGTGGGGCCAGCTGCCCATTTAAATTCAAATAACTTATTCTAAGACAACTTATTCAAATAACTTATTCTAATCCATACATTCACAATGCAGTATATTTAACACAAAAATATTCCCTATATACTCTGTGTTGCTGCTGCTGCTGCTGCTAAGTTGCGTCAGTCGTGTCCAACTGTGCAACCTCATAGCCGGCAGCCCACCAGGCTCCCCTATCCCTGGGATCCTCCAGGCAAGAACACTGGAGTGGGTTGCCATTTCCTTCTCCAGTGCACCAAAGTGAAAAGTGAAAGTGAAGTCGCTCACTCGTGTCCAACTCTTAGCGATCCCAGGGACTGAAGCCTACCAAGCCCCTCCGTCCATGGGATTTTCCAGGCAAAAGAGTACTGGAGTGGGGTGCCATCATCTTCTCCCACACTCTGTGTTATATGTGTTAAACATTTATATACATAATATGTGTGTATGTAATATGTTATATCTTTATCTATATATTACCAAAAGCATGAACAACGAAAGAAAGAATTGACATATTGGTCTAAATTGAAATTAAAACTTCTTCTGCATCAAAAGTGAAAGTGAAAGTCGCTCAGTTGTGTCTGACTCTTTGTGACCACATGGACTATACAGTCTATGGAATTCTCCAGGCCAGAATACTAGATTGGGTAGACTTTCCCTTCTCCAGAGGATCTTCCCAACTCAGGGGTTGAACCCAGCTCACCTGCACTGCAGGCAGATCCTTTACCAGCTGAGCCACAAGGAAGCCCTCTGCGTCAAAAGACATTATCAAAAAAGTGAAAAGCCAATCTATAGAATGGAAGACAGGATTTACAAATCATATATCCTGTAAGGGTCTAGCATCCAGAATATATCAAGAACTCTTACAAGTCAATAAGCACAAGTCACACAATGCAATCACAATATGGGCAATGGCCTTTAATATGTATTTTTCCAAAAAAGATATATTAACTACCAATAAGAAAATGAAATGATGCTCAGCATCACTGGTCACCTGGAAGTGAAATCAAAACCATCTCAGAACGACTAGTATGACTATAATTAGAAAAACAAAAACTAGCCAAGACAGGTAAGGAAATGAGAAACTGGAACCCTTATATACATCACTAGTGAAAATGTGGTTTGGCTATTGCGGAAAACACTTTGGCAGTTCCTCAAAAAGTCAGACACAGAACTAACATGACCCATAAAGCCCACACCTATGTATAGAACCAAAAGACTTGAAAACAGACACCCAAATGAATACGTATACACTTATGTTCATAGTAATAATATCAAAACAGCTTAAAGATAGGAACAGCCCAACTGTCCTTCAGTGGCTGAACAGATAAACAAATTGTGGCAAATACACACAGTGGAAAATTACTTAGGCATTAAAAAAAGATGAATAATAGTAACTTACAATCAATCTTTTTGTCGTTATAGTTGACATGCTTTCCATTCAGTTCAGTTCAGTTTACCCCAGACTAAAAATAAGATCTGGGTTTTAGAAAACTCATACAAGGTAGGGGTTTTTCCCCTACATCTTTATTGGTATGGAGCAAACAAGAGAGCAGTCCCAGGAGGTAAGACACAAGTGAAACTGAGCACTCAATAGAATCAGGAATCAGGATTAAGAGACACCTTAAAAAACAAGACCTTAGGAATGCCAGCAATCTAAGTGAAAACACTAAAATACTGCCCTCTCCTTTTACACATACAGAAACAGAATATACATAATGGGGCTTCAGCCAAGCTTACTGAACCATGATGTAGATAGTTGTATGATGTATGATGTAGATTGGAGAAGGCAATGGCACCCCACTCCAGTACTCTTGCCTGGAAAATCGCATGGACGGAGGAGCCTGGTAGGCTGCAGTCCATGGGGTCTCTAAGAGTCGGACACGACTAAGCAACTTCACTTTGACTTTTCACTTTCATGCACTGGAGAAAGAAATGGCAACCCACTCCAGTATTCTTGCCTAAAGAATCCCAGGGATGGGGGAGCCTGTGGGCTGCCTTCTATGGAGTCTCACAGAGTCGGACACGACTGAAGCAACTTAGCAATAGCAGCACATGTAGATTTAAATGGATGGCTTCAATTAACTATTTTTTGTCATTCCAATGAGAAAGACTTTGCAAGCCAATAAGCAGACATACAGACAGAGATTTAAAAAAAAAAAAAAAAAAAAAAACAAGACACACTGTGGAGATCTACAGGTACTTTGGTATAGTTAGACCATCAGTTCTGAAGCCAGTGTAGTAAATGATGAGGCTAACTGGAGAGGAGAACCCATTTCAAAGAGATGGAAAGCTTTAAATGGATTGAGAAGGATAATGGAACAGCCCATAATAATAAAGAGCCTCTGAGTTGTGAGCAGAAAAGTGATATATTAGATTTATGACTTAGCAAAACCATTTGGTATTATGGATAACATACTACAAAGGGAACAGGTATTTAACACAGTTTTAAAAGACCACTCATGAATCAGTTTAGTAACAGGATCAGCAACCCTCTGGTTATCTAATACCTGAGCAGTTTTATTCAAAATTTTCTTTAGAGGCCTAGAAGCCTTGCCAGAATAAAGGACCAAGGAGTGAGAAACTGCTGCCTGGAAAAATGGAAACCAGGATTCAAGTTAAAAAAGACAAAACCACAGAAGGATGACTTTGGTATTTTCTTTTAACTAATGAAAACATCAAAAATTGCTAATACCCACAGTTTTCCAGGAAGAAAGAATTGCTTTGCATGGGGCTTTCCTGCCAGTTTTCTTTTCCTTTACTTTTAAAAAGAATTTTTGGGGCACCCTGTACTCTATAAATTCAGTATTTGAATAATTATTTGTTTTACCTTTATAAATTCACGGTCACTGAATTTTCTTTGTAAAAACAATGTTACTGTAGGTTGACAACTGAGAGAGCCAAAAAATTAAGATAAATAAAAATGTAGTTCTATGTACTCCAAAGACAGAAAGGAAGATCTTTAAACTATGATAAATTAGGGGGGTGGGGTGGAGTCATAAACATATAAGAATATTCTGAATATAATTAAGCACAGAATTACCTAAGATTAATTTTTAAAATTCTCTACCCAAAAGAGAGCTTTTATATTATGCTTTTAGAAATAAAGCAAACAGAAAGAAGAAATGTTCAATGATTGAAAAAGATCAAAAAGAAGGCAGACCTATTCAAATTCTTTTCTCTATCAGGGTAGTTAGAAAAAATTATTAAGAGGAAATTATTCTAATCCATAAACATAGGATATCTTTCTATTTATTTGTGTCTTCCTCAACGTCTCTCATCAATAATTTATAGTTTTCAGTGTATACATCTTTTAGCTCAATGGTTAAATTTATCCCTAAGTATTTTTTAATGCTAGTATAAAGGGCTACCCTGGTAGCTCAGCTGGTAAAGAATCTACCTGCAATGCAGAAGACCCTAGTTCAATTCCTGGGTCAGGAAGATCCACTGGAGAAGGGATAGGCTACCCACTCTAGTATTCTTGGGATTCCCTAGTGGCTCAGATGGTAAAGACTCTGCCAGCAATGTGGGAGACCTGGGTTTGATCCTTGGGTTGGGAAGATCCTTTGGAGAAGGGAATGGCAGCCCACTCCAGTATTCTTGTCTAGAGAATTCCAAGAACAGAGGAACCCAGTGGGCTGCACTCCATGGAATCACAATCAGACATGACTGAAGGACACTCACTTTTATTTTTTGAAGCTACTATAAAGGGGACTGTTTTCTTCACTGCTTCTTCAGATAGTTCCCAAGTAGTAGATAGAAACATAAGACATTTCTGTGTCATTTTGTATCATTTAACTTTACTGAATTTGTTATTAGTTTTCAGTTTTATGGTGGAGTCTTAAGGGTGTTCTATATATAAGATTCTGTCAACTATAAATAGAAATACTTTCATTTCTTCCTTTCTGATTTGAATGACTTTTAATTTTCTTTCTTGCCTGATTGTTCTAGCCAGGACTTCTAGTACTATATTGATTAGAAGTGGTCAGAGAGAGCATCCTTATCTTGTTTATAATTTTAGAGGAAAAGATTTCAGCTTCTCACTATTGAGTATGATGTTAACTATGGTCTTACCTTATATAGCTTTATCATACTGCAGTAAATTCCTTCTATACCTAAGAGCTTTTAATTTGTTGAGTTTTTATCATGCAAGAGTGTTGAATATTATCAATGGTTCTTGTGTATCTATTGAGATAATCATACAATTTTTATCCTTCATTATAGCCAATGCAATCTTAAGCAAAAGAAACAAAGCTGGAGGGACTGCACTATCTGACTTCAAAATACACTATAAAGCTATGGTAATGAAAACAGCATGGTACTGGCATAAAAACAGACATACAGAAAATGGAAGAGAATAAAGACTGCTGAAATATATCCACACCTTTACAGTCAATTAATTTTTGACAATAGTATCAAGAATACAATATAGGGAAAGGACAATATCTTCAATATATGGCCATGAAAAAGTTAAATGTTATTCACATTCAGAAAAATGAAACTGGATTCTTATTTCACATCATCTACAAAATCAACTCAAAATGGAATAAAGACTTAAATATGAGACCTAAACCTATAAAACTACCAGGAAAAAAGCCTTTTGATACAGGCCTTGGTAATAACTTTTGGATACGACCCCCAAAACACAGGCAACAAAAGTAAAATTAGACAAACTGTCTGCCTCATATTAAAAAGCTCTTTCACAGCAAAGGAAATGATCAAGAGAGTGAAAGAATAACCTAAGGAATGGGAGATAATATTTGAAAATCATGTATCTAATAAGGGATCAATATTCAAAATACATAAGGAACTCAAAAAACTCAATAGCAAAAATAATAGTAATAACCAGATTAAAATATGTGCCTGAATTATGCATTGTTCAAAAAAAGACATACAAATGGCCAACAGGTGTATGAAAAGATGCTCAATATTAATAATCATCAGGGAAAAGCAAATTGAAACCACAATCAGACATCTCACACCAGTTGAGAATATTTACTATCAAAAAGTGTTGGTGAGGATGTGGTAAAAAAGGAATCCTTGGGCACTGTTCCTAGGAATGCAAATTGGTTCAGCCATAATGGAGAACAGTATGGAGAGTCCTCAAAAAACTGAAAATATATCTACCATATGATCCAGCAATACCATTTCTGGGTATATGTCCAAAGTAAATGAAATCAATATCAAAGAGAAATATTGGCACTCCCACGTTCCTTGTACCATAATTCACAATAACCAAGATAAGATAAAAACATAAGTGTCCACTGATGGATGAATGAATAAAGAAAATCTGACTTCTTTCTATCTCTCATACATGTAACAGAATATAATTCAGTCTTCCAAAAGAAGGAAACTATGTATTTGTGACAACATGGATGAACCTAGATGATGCAATGCTAATGAAATAAACCAAGCACAGAAAGACTACTACTTCATGATCTCACTTGTAGGTAGAATCTTAAAACCTCAAACTCAGAGAAATAGAGATTAGAATGTTAGTTGCCAGGGACTGAGTGCATGGTGGTGTTAGTTTCCATTTTAAAATGAGATTTTAGATGAAAAGTACAAAGTTTGACCAATGCAGGATGAATAATTTCTGGAGATCTAATGTACAGCATATTGACTAGAGATAATAATACAGAGTGCCTGATGAACTGTGGATGGAGGTTCGTGACACTGGACAGGAGACAGGAATCAAGACCATCTCCAAGAAAAGAAATGCACAAAAGCAAAATGGCTGTCTGAGGAGGCCTTACAAATAGCTGTGAAAAGACGGGAATGAAAAGCAAAGGAGAAAAGGAAAGATATACCCATTTGAATGCAGAGTTCCAAAGAATAGCAAGGAGAGATAACAAAGCCTTCCTCAGTGATCAATGCAAAGAAATAGAGGGAAACAACAGAATGGGAAAGACTAGAGATCTCTTCAAGAAAATTAGAGATACCAAGGGAACATTTCACACAAACATGGGCTCAATAAAGGACAGAAATGGCAGGGACCTAACAGAAGCAGAAGATATTAAGAAGAGGTGGCTAGAATACACAGAAGAACTGTACAAAAAAGATCTTCATGACCCAGATAATCACAATGATGTGATCACTCACCTAGAGCCAGACATCATGGAATGTGAAGTCAAGTGGGCCTTTGGAAGCATCACTACAAATGAAGCTAGTGGAGGTGATGGAATTCCAATTGAGCTATTTCAAATCCTGAAGATGATGCTGTGAAAGTGCTGCACTCAATATGCCAGCAAATATGGAAAACTCAGCAGTGGCCACAGGACTGGAAAAGGTCAGTTTTCATTCCAATCCCAAAGAAAGGCAATGCCAAAGAATGCTCAAACTACCGCACAATTGCACTCATCTCACACACTAGTAAAATAATGCTTAAAATTCTCTAAGCCAGGCTTCAGCAATACATGAACCATGAAATTCCAGATGTTCAAGCTGGTTTTAGAAAAGGCAGAGGAACCAGAGATCAAACTGTCAACAGGGAATGGATGTTTCGATGGATCACCGAAAAACCAAGAGTTCAGAAAAACATCTATTTTTGCTTTATTGCTATGCCAAAGTCTTTGACTTTGTGGGTCACAATAAACTGTGGAAAGTTCTGAAAGAGATGGGAATACCAGACCACCTGACCTGTGTCCTGAGAAATCTGTAAGCAGGTCAGGAAGCAACAGTTAGAACTGGATATGGAACAACAGACTGGTTCCAAACAGGAAAAGGAGTATGTCAAGGCTGTATATTGTCACCCTGCTTATTTAACTTATATGCAGAGTACATCATGAGAAACACTGGGCCGGATGAACCGCAAGCTGGAATCAAGATTGCCGGGAGAAATATCAATAACTGCAGATATGCAGATATAGAAGACATCACCCTATGGCAAAAAGCAAAGAACTAAAGAGCCTCTTGATGAAAGTGAAAGAGGAGAGTGAAAAAGTTGGCTTAAAGCTCAACATTCAGAAAACTAAGATCATGGCATCCGGTCCTATCAATTTACGGGAAATAGATGGGGAAACAGCAGAAACAGTGTCAGACTTTATTTTTTGGGTTCCAAAATCACTGCAGATGGTGATTGCAGACATGAAATTAGAAGACGCTTACTCCTTGGAAGAAAAGTTATGACCAACCTAGATAGTATATTCAAAAGCAGAGACATTACTTTGCCAACAAAGGTCTGTCTAGTCAAGGCTATGGTTTTTCCAGTGGTCATGTACGAATGTGAGAGTTGGACTGTGAAGAAAGCTGAGCGCTGAATAATTGATGCTTTTGAACTGTGGTGTTTGAGAAGACTCTTGAGAGTCCCTTGGACTGCAAGGAGATCCAACAAGTCCATCCTAAAGGAGATCAGTCCTGGGTGTTCATTGGAGAAACTGATGTTGAAGCTGAAACTCCAATACTTTGGCCACCTCATGTGAAGAGCTGACTCATTGGAAAGGACCCTGATGCTGGGAAAGACTGAGGGCAGGAGAAGGGGATGACAGAGGATGAGATGGGTGGATGGCATCATTGACTCAATGGACATGGGTTTGGGTGGACTCCAGGAGTTGGTAATGGACAGTGAGGCCTGGAGTGCTGCAGTTCATGGGGTCGCAAATAGTCAGACACAACTGAGCAACTGAACTGAATAATTCTGTACACTGTACCTGAAATATGCTAAAGAGTAGTTCTTAAATGTTCTCACTACAAAATTATTGATAACTGCATGAGGAGCTGATTACATTAATTAGTTTCACTATGCTTATCATTTTACAATGTATGCATACATCTATCCACATCACATTCTTCACTGAAAATGTATATAATTTCTATTTATCAGTTTTGCCTCAATAAAGCTGGGGAAAAAAGAGGAAACATAAGCTCAAGAATAGAAAAAAATTCTAATAGAGAATCTAACCATTCCAAATTAGTTCAAGTGTTTGGGCACATAAAAATCTATTTTAAGGAAATAAAAAAAGTGATTTTCAGGACTGATCATGAAACAATCATGAGTAATGTTTATGTAACTGTGCCAACTACAAATGGTTTTTACTGCAGGAAACACATTGCTCACATGAGGTGACTTATGAAATAAAGGTGTTCAGCAACTTTGGGTACAGAAGTTTTACGCTTGATGTCATAATTCAACAAAATTATTAGTCTTTGTTTCTCACTGTTTTTTTTTTCATTTTCCCATCCTCAGCGTATTAGTTTTCATTAAAGTAAATGTTTGTCACTTTTTAGCTATATAATTAAAATCACAACTCTGAACTGTCATTTCTTCACAAAACTCTATTCAATGTAACTGTGTATCTATCTTGCTCTCTTTATATCCATGGAGCAAAAGTCCTTCCCAGAAACAGCTTGCCCCTAAGCAGATGTCTCCTTAAATATTTTTTTTCACAATCTGATCACCTTCTCATCTCTATAAAAATCTGTGGCAGAGTAAAATGCCATAACCATGCTTCGTTTACATATTCATGCTTCATCCTTTAGGGGGTAGGGAAGAATATACTTTTCTTAAGAATTTTAGCTTCTGAAAATCTTGGGGTTCTATAAACAAATGATGGCTCAGCAGAAAGAATCTCCCTGCAATGCAGGAGACACAGGAGATGCAGGTTCACTCCCTGAGTTGGGAAGATCCCTCGGAAGAGGAAATAGCAACCCACTCCAGTATCCATGCCTGGAAAATTCCATGGACAGAAAAACCTGTTGGGCTACAGGCAAAGGGGTTACAAAGAGTCAGACATGACTGAGCACACGGCATGTCTATACATCTATAAACAAATGAGGAAAGAGTACTGTGTAGGACTAACAGTATTATTTGCCAGAGTATTCATGAAAAATAAATTTGTCAGAACACAAAGGTAAATAGTATGCAGTTTTCTTAATTCTTTTTCTAAAGATTCATTAGGAAATTTTCAAACATTTTAAAAGTAAAGTGAATAATTTCAATGAAACCATCCCCAGTATCAATCCACCAGCTTTGATAATTTTCTACATTCTGCCAGTTTCTTTAATCTATACCACAATTGCACTCATCTCACACACTGCCAAAGTAATGCTCAAAATTCTCCAAGCGAGGTTTCAACAGTACATGAACTGAGAACTTCCACGATGTTCAAGCTGGAACTTTAGATGTTCAAGCTGCTTTTAGAAAAGGCAGAGGAATCAGAGATCAAACTGCCAACATCCATTGGATCGTAGAAAAAGCAAGAGAATTCCAGAAAAACATATACTTCTGCTTCATTGACTACACTAAAGCCTTTGACTTCAGGCTTTAGCTGTTGTGTGGATCACAACAAACTGTGGAAAATTCTTAAAGAGACGGGAATACCAGACTACGTGACCTGCCTCCTGAGAAATCTGTATGCAGGTCAAGAAGCAACAGCTAGAACCAGACATGGAACAACGAACTGTTTCAAAATTGGTGAAGGAGTACATCAAGGCTGTATACTGTCACCCTGCTTATTTAACTTCTATGCAGAGTACATCATGCTAAATGCCTGGCTGGATGAAGCACAAGCTGGAATCAAGATTTCTGGGAGAAATATCAATAACCTCAGATATGCAGATGACACCACTCTTATAGCAGAAAGCCAAGAGGAACTAAAGAGCCTCTCTTGATGAGAGTGAAAGAGGAGCATGAAAGAGCTGGCTTAAAACTCAACATTCAAAAAATGAAGATCATGCTATCTGTTCCCATCACTTCATGGCAAAAGAGATGGGGAAACAATGGAAATACTCACAGACTTTATCTTCTTGGGCTCAAAAATCACTGCAGATGGAGACTGCAGCCATGAAATTAAAAGACACTTGCTCCTTGGAAGAAAAGCTATGACCAACCTAAACAGCATTTTTTTAGTTGTTTATTTTAATTGGAGGCTAATTACTTTACATTAGCCTTTAATTAAAATAATAAAAGCAGAGACATTACTTTGCCAACAAAGGTCTAGTCAAAGCTATGGTTTTTTCAGTAGCCACATATGGATGTGATAGTTGGACCACAAAGAAAGCTGAGCACCGAAGAACTGATGCTTTTGAACTGTGGTGTTGGAGAAGACTCTTAAGAGTCCCTTGCACTGCAAGGAGATCAAAATAGTCAATCCTAAAGGAAATCAGTCCTGAATATTCATTGGAAGGACTGATGCTAAAGCTGAAGCTCCAATACTTTGGCCACCTGATGTGAAGGTCTAACTCACTGGGAAAGACCCTGATGGTGGGAAAGATTGAAGGCAGAAGTGGACAACAGAGGATGAGGTGGTTGGATGGCATCACCGACTCAATGGACATGAGTTTCAGCAAGCTCCCAAAGTTGGTGATGGACAGGGAAGCCTGGTGTGCTGCACTCCACGGTGTCACAAAGAGTCAGACACTACTGTGTGACTGAACTGAACTGATTCTTACCTACTTTATGGGACTATTTAAAAGAAATACAGAAATCAAAATAATCCTTCCTTAAGTATCTGGGGGTTTTTATATGGTTATCAGATGACTATATTCAAAAAGTCCAATAAGACTTTTATCACATTAAAAATCACATATGAAAAAAATACAAATATAATGAATAAATAGTGGAAATAGTGAAGCTGCTCAGTCGTGTCCAACTCTTTGCGACCCCATGGACTGTAGACTGCCAGGCTCCTCCATCCATGGGATTTTCCAGGCAAGAACACTGGAATGGGTTGCCATTTCCTTCTCCAGGGGATCTTCCAGACCTAGGGAATACATGTATGAAATTTCCTAATTATCACAAAAATGCTTTTAACTTTTTATTTTAAAATAACTTTAGACTTACAGAAAAGTTGCAAAGATAGGACAAAAATATTCCTGGCTTCCCTGGTTGCTCAGTTGGAAAAAAAAAAAAAAACTGCCTGCAATGCGGGAGAGCCAGGTTCAATCCCTGGGTCACAGAGATCCCCTGAAGAAGGAAATGACAACCCATTCCAGTCTTCTTGCCTGGAGAACTCCACAGAGAGAGGAGACTGGCAGGCAACAGTCCAGGGGTCACAAAGAGTTCGACATGACCTAGCGGCGGAACAACAACAACAACAAATGAGACTAGGGGTGACCACATGACAACACTCAGGCTAATGTGAACAAAAGAAATGGGGGAAAGGTCCTTGTTATCATCATTTGAAAGACAGAGAACTTATCTTCATCTTTGCTCTTTCCCCTTCAGCTAAGTTGAAATGTGTTCATTAGCAGTGACACAGGTGTAGCCATACAGATGGGGGAAAGACCCAAGAAGAGATCCAATCTCAGGAACACAACAGGAAGTCCAGTCCTTAAAGAAGCAGGGTGAGCAGCACTACCTTCTGCCCTAGTCTGCCACCCACTTCTACACTATTAGTGAAAGACAGTATCAATACTGTCTGAGGCACCATAGTTTTTTCTCTCCTTTAAAAAACATGTAATTTCCAGTTATAGCAACTATAAATGAGATGCAGCAAGCATCTAAAAACTTAATCTACTCTGTTCATTTATACTTACTTACTTACTATACTTACTTAACTTACATTTATACTTACTTACTGAAACAAAATATACAACCACTATAGTTTTAGTGTCCCAACTTCCAGAAAGGGATGGCAAATAGTCCCATACATTATTACTGAATCAAAAGAAAAACTGAGATCTCTGCGGCTTCTCTTATTTTGGAAATAGTTTCCATATGGTTTAAATTATCTTTGAAATAATGTTTTTTCGTCTGAAACCAAGCAACAGGTCTTGCTACCACTGACCAGGTTTGATCTATACCACACACAATATTCTTCTAACAAATCTTTAACATAATTTTCTATTAAAGCAAAATAAATGACTGTGGCACTTGTATGTCTTATTGAGGTGAGGCACAGTGGAAAGAGAGGGAGGAAAAAATAGAAAAAAGGGGGTGACTAAGTTCACAACAATAACCAAGCAGATTAATTCACAAACTGTACCAAATTAGGAAATCAACACCCCAGCTATAAAGGGGCAAGTAAAAATCTGTCAGAGAGGATGGACAGATAGGGTATACACATACAGACTTTGACTAAATACTGACAGACTGCTTTACGAACGATGGCAGTTGTCAGACTCTGCGTCAGCAGAGGTCCTATATCTTAACTCCCATCCACACACTCCATTCTCCAGTTTCCTATTTTTTCTAGTCCAATAGGTATAACTGATACCTGAGTATGTTGTAACAGGTATTTTCCACTTATGAGTTAGAGTGTATCTTCATATTTTGGTGAGATATTTGGATTTCTTCTTTGATGAATTAATCTTTTGCCTATATTTCCACTGGGATTGTTGTATTTTACAGAATTTTAATGGATTTTTGCATATTTTAGATCTTAATCCCTTATCAATTCTAGACATTAAGAATATTTCCTCTCGTTCTAATAGTTATCAATTTCTTTCCTTTGGTATTATTTATTAAATAGAAAATTCCAATTTGCTTATGATTAAAATAATCCTTTTGGTTTGTGATCTGGAAGTTTTAAGAAGTTGTTTTTCCCATCTAGGTAGCAAAGATATGCTCTCTCCCTTAGTTTTATTATCTTTAGTATTTTACATTTTCTATTTAAGACATCCAACATTAATTCATTGGATTTTCATCTGTGAATATTGAGTTAGGTTGGAATTATTTTTAACTTTCTTCATATCATAAACCAGTTCTCCCAAAACTTTACACAAAACATTTTTTCTCATTGATTTTTTAGCAATGAATTATATTCCATTGTCTGGATATATCACAATTTATCCAATAACCTGCTTAAGAACATCTTGGTTGCTTCCAAGTTTGGGCAATTATAAATAAATGTGTTATCAACATCCATGTGCAGGTTTTATGTGAAGATTAGATCTCATCTGGTTAAATACCAAAGAGTACAAGTGCTGGATCATATAGCAAGAGTATGCTTAGTCTTGTTAAAATAGAAAGAAGAAAATACTGTCTTCTAAAGTGCCTGTACAATTTGCATTTCAGTCAGCAATGAATGAGAGCACCTGTTGCTCCACATACTCCCTAGCCTTTGGCGATATCAGCATTTTGGATTCTCTCTGAGATTAAGAGATTAAGTTAATAGATTAAGTTAATAGCTGTGTAGTGATATCTCATAGTCATTTTAATTTGAAATTTCTTAATGACATATGATATTGAGCAGCTTTCCATAATTTGCCTTTTGTGTATCTTCTTTGGTCTATTCAGATCTTTTGCCCATTTTTAAATTGGATTATTTGATTTCTTGTTGTTGAGTTTTATGAGTTCTTTGTATATTTTGGATAACTTTCCTTTATCAACAGGTGTTTTGCAAGTATTTTTCTGCTAGCCTGTAATTTGTCTCACCATTCTCTTAACAGGGTCTTTTGCAGAGCAGAGTCATTATTTTTAGCCTTACTGTTTTTCGTCCTTCCTTCTGGGACTCAACAATATGAATGTTAGCTCTTTAGGTTTGGTCCCACAGTCCCAGGCTCCTTTAACTTTTTTAGTCTATTTTCTGTTATTTAAGTCAGGTAAGTCATATTGATAGGTACTTAACTTCACTTATTTTCTCCTCTGACATCTCTACTCTACTACTGAACCCATCAGAGAGTTATGCATTTAATTACTGTCATTCAAGCCAATGACTTCCACTTAGTTCCTTTTTGATATTTTCTTTGCTTAAATTTTCTATTTTTTTCATTCAAGAGAATTGTAACCTGTTTATTTAAGTGTTTTGATGATAGCTACTTTAAGATTTCTGTCAGATAATTCCAACATTTGTTTCTTTGCTGCCATCTGTTGAGTGTCTTTTCTCATCCATAGTCGGAAACTTCCCTAGTTCTTGGTATGATTTTTATTGAATTCTAGACTTTCAGATATTATAAGACACTGGAATATATAAATATGTGTATGTATTTGTATTTATATTTATAGCAGACATTTCCCATGTTGAAGTATAGCACAAAGGCCAAGCAGGCATTTAAATCAGCTTCTTACTCAGCCTCCCTATTATCACCCCATACAAGTGGGATGCCGACTAGTGCAACACCACTGCCTCCAAGCAGGGATATAAACTCAGCTGCCCACTGGGCCTCATGGCACCAGAGGAAAAGAGAGGGAAAAGCAGAATATAGACTTGCTCTACTTCTTATCACTTCTTTTTGCCTCCCTGACTCTGGGTGAAGGTATAAGCTCCAATACTTTGGCTACCTGGTGTGAAGAGTCGACTCATTGGAAAAGACACTGATGCTGGGAAAGACTGAGGAGAAGAGGGTGACAGAGGATGAAATAGTTGCATGGCATCACTGACTCAATGGAGCAAACTGCTCAAATGGAGTTTGAGCAAACTCCAGGAGACACTGGAGCACAGGGAAGCCTGGCATGCTGCAGTCCACGGGGTCACAAAAGAGTCAGACGTGAGAGAGTGACTGAACAACAGAGACTCTCCCTACCCATTGAGACTTTCTGATCTGGAGAAGAGGAGTGGGTAGTCTGCCTTACACCAGACTGCCTTGTTCGGTTTCTCTGACATCAGTTTGCAGTGGAGGCTCACCTTACCACTGGATCACACTGATACTACCTGGTCACAACACTCTAGGGAAGCTGCCTGCTTCTGCTGGGAGTAGAACAGAGATCAGTTTTCTGCTCAGCCTCACTGCCAATGCCCCAACAATGGACAGAAACACCTCCTGCTTCAGCTGGTTGAAGACAGAAGGTCAGCTGCCTCCTGACCCTGTCAGCACTCAGGACAAGAGCATCACTGGATTCTGTAAGGCAGGTTGAAGGATCAACCTCACCTTCTGCTTCTCTGAAACCATGAGGAAAGGGGCAGTTGTTCTGTTGATGTTTGAGTAGAGGATATATTACCAAAAACATTTTCTTTGTTAGGCTACCCTTTTCTTGGAGTGTTTTCAAAAATATCTGTACCCTTAGATGGCTCCAGGTTAGAGGATTTTGTGGCACCCTAACCAGGATGTCAAAAGCATATTCAAAAGCAGAGACATTACTTTGCCGACTTAGGTCCGTCTAGTCAAGGCTATGGTTTTTCCAGTAGTCACGTATGGATGTGAGAGTTGGACTGTGAAGAAGGCTGAGCACCGAAGAACTGATGCTTTTGAACTGTGGTGTTGGAGAAGACTCTTGAGAGTCCCTTGGACTGCAAGGAGATCCAACCAGTCCATTCTGAAGGAGATTAGCCCTGGGATTCCTTTGGATGGAATGATGCTAAAGCTGAAACTCCAGTATTTTGGCCACCTCATGTGAAGAGTTGACTCATTGGAAAAGACTCTGATGCTGGGAGGGATTGGGGGCAGGAGGAGAAGGGGACGACAGAGGATGAGATGGCTGGATGGCATCACTGACTCGATGGATGTGAATCTGAGTGAACTCTGGGAGTTGGTGATGAACAGGGAGGCCTGGCGTGCTACGATTCATGGGGTCGCAAAGAGTCAGACATGACTGAGTGACTGAACTGAACTGAACCAGGATGTCAGGATGAAGCAAGAAAGAAACCTATGGAACTCATCCCCAAGGCTTCTCTCAAGTCCTGAGTTTCCTAAGCAACGTGCCTTCTTCTTTCCACCTTTGAGAGATTTCCTATGAGTCATTGTTGTAATGCATCCACAGACTTTTAATAATAAGGGGGAAGGCCTGGGAGGAATGGGGCTACTCTATCCTAGCAGAACTATTAGTCCTATTATTTTTCTAAAGAATAAAAGCATAACAAAATATCTGAATACTTTGTTATGTGGTAGACTGAATAATAGTCTTCTTACCAATGATGTCCAATTACTGTGATGTCTAGAACCTGTGAATATGTTACCTTACATCAGCAATAGGAAACAAATACACTTACTATACTTCCTGTAGTACTGTACCCTTGTACTGGTTTCTTTTCTTACTTGAGTACCACATCTACAGGTGTTTTCCATATATGCCTCTGTATGTAAAACCTTCTAAGATATTGCATTCCAGAGAATATTATATCTTCACATTTGAATTTAATTTTATTATATCCTCAGATTTTAATTTAATAGAAAATTCTAAGTTATTTCCAAAACTTAAAAAATATTACTCCTTTGAAATTTTGTACCAGTGGTGCTGTTGAAATGCCTAACATTCATCTGAAACTCATTCTCTCATAGGTCTTTTCATTCTCTCTAAAAATATTTTGAATTTTCCCTTTGACTTTGATATTCTTAGAATTCACTATACTAAGCGTGAATTTTCCTCTCTGAATACTTGCAATCTCAAGTCTTTCATACATATTCTTTAATCCTGGAAAATTTTAGGTAAATTATTTCTTCAATTTTTTCTAATTTTTATTTTCTTCTCTATCTGAAGCTTCTGTATGGACTTATATATTTCTATTTCTGGCTTCTCTCTTACCAATTCTCATATCTTTTCTATAGCTTTATATGATCTTGCTGCATTTGGGGAGAGGTCCTTTTTATGTATTTTATTTATCTTTTATTTAAATTTTTTGTATTAGTATACAGCCGATTAATGAACAATGTTGTGATAGTTTCAGGTGAACAATGAAGGCATTCATTCACATATATACATGTATCAATTCTCCCCCAAACTCTTGGGGAGAGTGTCTTAACTTGATCTCTCAACTCATTCCTTCACCAGCTACATCTATCCTACTACTAGTGCACAGGGGTATATTTATTTCCCAGCTGCCATATCTCAGACCACGATCTTTCACCCTTGATACCCATTCCATTATTCCCATTTGCTCTCTTTATCTGTCTTGCCTTCAATGTAACTCACTCACATTAAGGGCATTCTTTTATTTTGTGCCTTATTGTTGTATTATTGTTATATTGTTCTAATTCTTTATGCAACATTTGTCTTGCTTTCATCATTTACATGAAACATCGAGCTCTTCCAAGATATCTAAACTTCTTGAACAACTGACACTTATGAAAATGTACCTATCCTTTCCTATATAGTATCATTCTAGACAAAACTGATTGAAGGGTTGTTAGTAGCCACATTTTCGTGTCTTATCCATTCACAGATAGTCACTTATTGATACTGTAAGACAGAGAGTAGCTGGTTGTTCTATTCTCGCACAGATTTAATTACCTGTGTACATTTTACTTACAGAAGGGTTTTACATAAAAATGGCAGTAGGACAGGACGTATGTGGCATTAATCATCTTAAATATTTTCATCTATATTTTTAAGTATAAGAACATTATTGAACATTTTCAATAATGTTCTTGAAAACATATTTGTCTTCCAAAGGCTTAATTACTGGTCCCTGATCCTTACTGCCATCTTTCCAAAAATGAAATCTTTAAGTTTTATCCACTTCATTAAGTTATAAAGTATAAGTATCTAGACAATCAGTTCAGTTAGTTCAGTTCAGTCGCTCAGTCATGTCCAACTCTTTGTGACCCCATGAATCACAGCACTCCAGGCCTCCCTGTCCATCACCAATTCCTGGAGTTCACTCAGACTCACGTCTATCAAGTCAGTGATGATATTCAGCCATCTCATCCTCTGTCGTCCCCTCATCCTCCTGCTCCCAATCCCTCCCAGCATCAGAGTCTTTTCCAATGAGTCAACTCTTCACATGAGGTGGCCAAAGTACTGGAGTTTCAGCTTCAGCATCAGTCCTTCCAATGAACACCCAGGACTGATCTCCTTCAGAATGGACTGGTTGGATCTTCTTGCACTCCAAGGGACTCTCAAGAGTCTTCTCCAACACTACAGCTCAAAAACATTAATTCTTCAGCACTCAGGTTTCTTCACAGTCCAACTCTCACATCCATATATGACCACTAAAAACCAATAGCATTGACTAGATGGACCTTTGTTGGCAAAGTAATGTCTCTGATTTTCAATACGGTTCTAGATTGGTCATAACTTTCCCTCCAAGGAGTAAGCGTCTTTTAATTTCATGGCTGCAGTCACCATCTGTAGTGATTTTAGAGCCCCCAAAAATAAAGTCTGATACTGTTTCCACTGTTTCCCCATCTACTTCACATGAAGTGATGGGACCAGATGCCATGATCTTGTTTTCTGAATGTTGAGCTTTAAGCCAAAATTTTCACTCTCCTCTTTCACGTTCATCAAGACGCTTTTTAGTTCCTCTTCACTTTCTGCCATAAGGGTGGTGTCATCTGCATATCTGAGGTGATTGATATTTCTCCCGGCAATCTTGATTCCAGCCTGAGCTTCTTCCAGCCCAGCGTTTCTCATGATGTACTCTTCATATAAGTTAAATAAGAAGGGTGACAATATACAGCCTTGACCTACTCCTTTTCCAGATTATCTGGAACCAGTCTGCTGTCCCATGTCCAGTTCTAACTGTTGCTTCCTGACCTGCATACAGGTTTCTCAAGAGGCACGTCAGGTGGTCTGGTATTCCCATCTCTTTCAGAATTTTCCACAGTTTGCTGTGATCCATACAATCAAAGACTTTGGTATAGTCAATGAAGCAGAAATAGATGTTTTTCTGGAACTCTCTTGCTTGTTCCATGATCTAGAGGATGTTGGCAATTTGATCTCTGGTTCCTCTGCCTTTTCTAAAACCTGTTTGAACATCTAGAAATTCACGGTTCATGTATTACTGAAGCCTGGCTTGGAGAATTCTGAGCATTTCTTTACTAGCATGTGAGATGAGTGCAGCTGTGCGGTAGTTTGAGCACTCTTTGGTATTGCCTTTCTTTGGGATTGGAATGAAAACTGACCTTTTCCAGTCCTGTGGCCACTGCTGAGTTTTCCAAATTTGCTGGCATATTGAGTGCAGCACTTTCTCAGCATCATCTTTCAGGATTTGAAATAGCTCCACTGGAATTCCATCACCTCCATTAGCTTTGTTCATAGTGATGCTATCTAAGGCCCACTTGACTTCACATTCCAGGATGTCTGGCTCTAGATGAGTGATCATACCATCATGATTATCTGGGTCATGAACATCTTCTTTGTACAGTTCTGTGTATTCTTGCCACCTCTTCCTAATATTTTCTGCTTCTGTTAGGTCCATGCCATTTCTGTCCTTCATCAAGCCCATCTTTGCATGAAATCTTCCCTTGGTATCTCTAATTTTCTTGAAGAGATCTCTAGTCTTTCCCATTCTGTTGTTTCCCTCTATTTCTTTGCACTGATCACTGAGGAAGGCTTTCTTATCTCTCCTTGCTGTTCTTTGGAACTCTGCATTCATTTGCTTATATCTCTTCTTTTCTCCTTTGCATTTCACTTGTCTTCTTTTCACAGCTATTTGTAAGGCCTCCTCAGACAGCCATTTTCCTTTTTTGCATTTCTTTTCCATGGGGATGGTCTTGATCCCTGTCTCCTGTACAATGTCACAAACCTCCATCCATATTTCATCAGGCACTCTGTCTATCAGATCTACTACCTTAAATCTATTTCTCACTTCCACTGTATAATCATAAGGGATCTGTTTTAGGCCATACCAGAATGGTCTAGTGGTTTTCCCTACTTTCTTCAATTTAAGTCTGAATTTGGCAATAAGGAGTTCATGATCTGAGCCACAGTCAGCTCCTGGTCTTGTTTTTGTTGACTGTATAGAGCTTCTCCATCTTTGGCTGCAAAGAATAGAATCAATCTGATTTCGGTATTGACCATCTGGTGATGTCCATGTGTAGAGTTTTCTCTTGTGTTGTTGGAAGAGGGTGTTTGCTATGACCAGTGCATTTTCTTTCAAAACTCTATCAGCCTTTGCCCTGCTTCATTCCATATTCCAAGGCCAAATTTGCCTGTTACTCCAGGTGTTTCTTGACTTCCTACTTTTGCATTCCAGTCCCCTATAAAGAAAAGGACATCTTTTTTGGGTGTTAGTTCTAAAAGGTCTTGCAGGTCTTCACAGAACCGTTCAACTTCAGCTTCTTCAGTGTTACTGGTTGGGGCATAGGCTTGGATCACCGTGATACTGAATGGTTTGCCTTGGAAACAAACAGAGATCATTCTGTCGTTTTTAAGATTGCATCCAAGTGCTGCATTTTAGACTCTTTTGTTGACTATGATGGCTACTCTATTTCTTCTAAGGGATTCCTGCCCACAGTAGTAGATATAATGGTCATCTGAGTTAAATTCACCCATTCCAGTCCATTTTAGTTCGCTGATTCCTAGAGTGTCGATGCTCACTCTTGCCAGCTCGTTTGACCACCTCCAATTTGCTTTGATTCATGGATCTGACATTCCAGGTTCTTATGTAATATTGCTCTTTACAGCATCAGACCTTGCTTCTATCACCAGTCACATCCACAGCTGGGTATTGTTTTTGCTTTGGCTCCTTCCCTTCATTCTTTCTGGAGTTATTTCTCCACTCATCTCCTGTAGCATATTGGGCACCTACCGACCTGGGGAGTTTCTCTTTCAGCATCCTATCATTTTGCCTCTTCATACTGTTCATGGGGTTCTCAAGGCAAGAATACTGAAGTGGTTTGCCATTCCCTTCTCCAGTGGACCACATTCTGTCAGACCTCTCCACCATGACCTGTCTGTCTTGGGTGGCCCCACTCGGCATGGCTTGGTTTCATTGAGTTAGACAAGGCTGTGGTCTGTGTGATCAGACTGGCTAGTTTTCTGTGATTATGGTTTCAGTTGTCTGCCCTCTGATGCCCTCTCGCAAGACCTACCGCCTTACTTGGGTTTCTCTTACCTTGGACTTGGGGTTTCTTCACAGCTGCTCCAGCAAAGCGCAGCCACTGCTTCTTTCCTTGGACGAGGTCACCCCTCCTGAATGTGGGGTAGCTCCTCTCGGCCCTTCTGCGCCCACGCAGCCACCGCTCCTTAAATGTGGGTTGTTCCTCTCGGCCGCCACCCCTGACCTCGGACAGGGGTAGCTCCCCATATTCTGTTATCTAGACAATGACAGAAAATAAATGTTGTTTCAATATTTATGTTAATTATGGTAATACTCTTAGAAATTCAATTATGCTTTACTTAGGTGATTATCCTGTAATATTCATAAAATTTAAATTGCCTAAATAATAGCATATAGGCTAAATTTTGGCTCATAAACTTTAGAACAGACACTGTGCTTCCTTGTTTATAATGGTGGCATGTTTTCCAGGAAGTAACCCTTCATTTTGCTCTTGAAAAAGTTCTTCTAAGTGCAAATAACTTGCAAAATGTCAATACTGTTGATACTTCTATCTAAACATTTTTCATTGTATTGTTTTGCTTTTAAAATCTTTGGAAGCAACTGTTGTGTGGCTGTGAATTACACGGGAACGTTTCTTTGATTCATCTTTCTAAAATTTTTTTAGGTTTTATTTTCATGGAAAAGAATTCTCAAATCCTTTCCCCTTGTTTTTCCCTGAACTTTTCCATTTCTCCTCTTTCACTCTAGCCCAAGTTTTCACATCTATATCTGTTTCTCCTTTCCAGTCAAGTGCTCCAACCGGTGGGCAAGGCTGCCAGTAAGCAAAGATTTACTCAGCGTGTGAGGACGTGGAAGAGTATTTGGCTGGTGTGTGCCCAGGCTAGCTTTCTCTGGCAGTGCTAACTGAAGGCTACTGTCAAAGAGAATGTCATATTGACCAAAAGAGCTGGGGAAGCGCCATTAGAGCCAGCAGAAATTATCTGTGGGTTGGTCTAATTTTTTTTTCCCCCACTGTGGAGGAACATTTCTTTTTTTCTTTGTGGATTGTTATATTTCTTCAATTGCCATAAGAAAAATTCTTAAATGTTTTAAAAAAAGATGACTCATATAAAGAAAAACAGTACGTGCAATAAAGTTGATATTTAATAATACCTGTTGATAAAGAACATACAACAGAGTTCTTAATTTATATTCTGATTTCTCAAATGTTTGTCAAGTTTCACACTGATTGTATTACATGTCAAATGCTATAATTTTAACACTTTGTCATCCGTGGTATTGTAAGGCAACAGAGTATGTGAAGATAAAAAGAAAAAATGCATACATAAGAAATAAATTTATTGGTCTGGTCTTGTGATCATACATAAATTGTTTTTAATATGCACGTACTATGTGTGTATTCTTGTACACAAACCAAAAATGTACATGTATTTATAAGCTCTACTCTATGAATAAAAAATTAATGATTACAATATGTAAGTATTCAGTGAATCCCTGATTTATAATTAACAAGTCTCATAAAGGTTGAAATATCAATCATCAAAGTAGATACTACATAGCAATAGACTAATATCCTCTTAGATGATCTTAGGTGGGTCCACACCAGATCACATGCATCACTACTTCTTTTATACACAAAGCAATTAGAAAGTCAAGCATTTTGGTTAATAATACTATTTCAACAAGAAAAGGTATAGTGATAAATACTCCTGGAGTAACATACAAAGTTCAGTTTAGTTCAGCTCAGTCGCTCAGTTGTGTCTGACTCTTTGCGACCCCATGAATCGCAGCACACCAGGCCTTCCTGTCCATCACCAACTCCTGGAGTTTCACTTACCAACCTGGGGAGTTCCTCTTTCAGTATCCTATCATTTTGCCTTTTCATACTGTTCATGGGGTTCTCAAGGCAAGAATACTGAAGTGGTTTGCCATTCCCTTCTCCAGTGGACCACATTCTGTCAGACCTCTCCACCATGACCCATCCATGGCATGGCTTAGTTTCATTGAGTTAGACAAGGCTGTGGTCCATGTGATCAGATTGGCTAGTTTTATGTGAATGTACACAAGGTACACGTTTACACACTTACCTTTGTTGCACTGATTCTGCACGCATTTTCAGGGCTGCTGAACCATGCTTTTTTTTTTTTTTTTTGACACCACAGACAAATAAACCTCTCCAGACTATTATCCTTTTCTGCATTATCACTGTTTTTGTATTTCAATTATGTTTATTTAACTTTATATTCCACACACTGGCCTAATTCATCAACCACTTAATTTCCCAACACTTTTAATCTTCCAGATCTTGGGCTCCCCCTTTAACCTGAAACTATGAAAGCTCTCCACTGTTAACCTGTTGTCAGCAAAACTTGATAACTCATTGACTTTTCAACCTAAGTGTCCACCCTATTTAGCTGACTGCAGTAACCCTGTATTTTAATATGGCATCTATCAGACGAATAAAGGATTTTCTCCATGCATTGATAGATATTTAAAATAGTCTCTAGTATATATCTGTTAACTCTGTGAAAAAAGAAAACAGATATAAATGCATGGAAAATTTCAGAATCACTGCCATAGGTTCTTAACAAATGTTTTAATAAACAAAATTAGTAGCAATTACATTTAAAACAGAAGTGTTTTATTTTATTTTCAAATCATTTTGGAGTTCAGTAAGTAGAGTTTTAATCTAAAATCATCTAAAAAATCACTTAACATCTCTGTTTCTGCTGTTTATAAAATGGAAATATAAACATCTATTTCATGGTGGTTTTGTCAGACTCAAATACTATAAGGGAAAAGAGCCTGTAAGTTTTAAGACATTACTGCAATTTGAAGAATTATTATGTGATGCATTCATAAGACTAACAGAAATCAAATTAAGATCATTTTCCTCTATTAAAATATGTAAAAGAAAAATTAAATATTAAATGAGCTTTTTGGTGTTTATTGCTCTCATAAAATATAGGTTGGAATCATAACTTAAAAGATTCGAGCTGCAAAGTTTTAGAATTTGTGTATATCCCAATGCAATGCATATTTATAGAAGACAGAATGAGAGCCTGACACTGAGTGAAAACATTTGCTAAACAATTCTCAATATTGAAAGATACTTGGTTACCTTACTCTTCTTGGTACTGACTACAACTTCTTGTACAATATTTGTATCATGTACTCCTTTGTAACATGTTTTATGCATTCATGTCATCTAAGTTCAACTTGGGGCTTCCCTTGTGGCTCAGCTGGTAAAGAATCCACCTGCAATGTGGGAGACCCGGGTTTGATCTCTGGATTAGGAAGATCCTCTGGAGAAGGGAAAGGCTCCACTCTAGTATTGTGGCCTGGAGAATTCCATGGACTGTATGGTCCATGAGACTGCAAAGAATCAGACACGACTGAGCAACCTTCACACTCAAGTCCTACTTATAAGGGTCAGAGTTATTGTGTAACAAGACAGAAAGAGAAAAGGATGATCTCTCCCAAAAGGATTCTGCTGGGCAATGAGGATGTGTACAGGGAGAGAAAGAAAGTCACCATATCATGAAATGCATATGACATATGACCTCCCATCACAGGCTCTGGGGATCCCCAGAATCCTTTTGGGAGAGATCATCCTTTTCTGTTCACGTGAGACTAGCTGGGAAATTTTTTAAAAACGTGAGTAGTAACCCACACCAAACATTAAAATATACTACAAAACAAATTAATAAAACATGTTAGTACTGGCTGATAGATAGCTAGATCAATAGATCAGAAGATACAGGCAATAATTATATCAAATATTTATGGAAATTTAGTTCAAATAAGGCAGCATTTTCAAATTTATGTGGGAAAGGTGAATTATTCAAACAACACTGTTAGGAAAAATGGATAGCCATTTGGAAAAATATAGTTGGATTTCTCCTTCCTCAGTCCTTATACCAAAATAAATTTTAGATTGATCCAATATTTAAACATAATAAACAAAAACCTTAAAATGCTAGAAGAAAACATTGAATTTTTTTTAATATATGTTTGAAGTAAGAATTTCTCTTCTAAGCAGAATATCGGAACTCATTAAAGAAAAGATCTAAGAAATTCAACAACACACAAATCTAAGTTTAAAAGTAAAAAGAAAAATGATTGGCAAAAATGCTTCAAATTAATGAGGAAATGTTAATTTTTTAGAGTAGCACAGTGGTTAACAGTTCACATTGCATGTATGCACAAATCCACAAATACAAACAGACATGCAGAGCTATGATTGTTAAGCCATATGAGGCCTGGCTGAATTTATAAAGGGAAGCTGGGTGTCAAAATAATATACTTTTCATGATATAACTTTAGAAACTTTCAGTTTCTTTTATTCTTGTCATGGGTTACACTGCCTCTTCCAAATAAAATACAGCTTATAAAAACAAACATTTGTAACTTTTTGGTTCCAGCCAGAGTAGAATAGCCTGTTTTGGACTAACCTTCCAGCACAGAATAACTATAAAAGTGGGAAAAGATCTATAAAACATGGATTTGAAAGTTTTGGAAAGCATCAAACATAGACAGGGCTTGAAGGGCTAAAATCTTTGGGAAAAGAGAAGTGTGTAATGAAATAGCAGACCAGGGAGATAGCAGAAGCCCCAAGTGCAAGTCTTACTATCCAAGAAGACTGAGGCCAGAAGCTGGTGCTACCATACTAGCTCAGATTTAGTGGGCAATCACCAGGGGAGAAGAAAACCTCAGAGACAGGGCTCAAATATTAGTATACAAATCTCCCCCCTAAATAACTGGCTGACTTCTACTGTGCACTCACAGAGTAAGACTCAACAAAAATTTTTTTTAACTTAGAAATAGCATCTGGGAGGTTAAAATGCTAAAGCAGAGATGGCAGTAGCCACATGATTTAGAGAGAAGAGTTGGAATTCAAACTCTGCCAAGGTAGGGTGGCTCTGGTTACTACCCAGTGCTTTAATTTGAGACCCCAGGAAGTCTATATTCTAATAGTAAGGGACACAGAGGATGAGATGGTTGGATGGCATCATCGACTCAATGGACATGGGTTTGGGTGGACTCCGGGAGTTGGTGATGGACAGGGAGGCCTGGTGTGCTGTAGTTCATGGGGTTGCAGAGTCAGACAAGACTGAGTGACTGAACTGAACTGAACTGAACTGAGAATAAAATGAAAAATAAAATAACTAGCCCTAACAAAGATAAACACCAAGCCTCAATAGAACCAAGGTGATCCAAGGGTGCTCTGGTTATTTTCCAAAAGAAAATTTAGCCTACCTGGAGGAAGAGAACATCACTTAGAATTTCTACTATATTCCTCCAATCCAAATATATGAAGAAGCAAAAAAGAAAAGAAACAAATGACCCCAGATTGAATAAAAATAGGGAAAGATAAATCTATAGGTGATTTAGATATTTTAGTTACCAGTTAGTTATTAGTCTGACTGCCAAAAATAAATATAAA
The DNA here is from genome assembly GCF_001704415.2 of Capra hircus. Lineage (NCBI taxonomy): Eukaryota > Metazoa > Chordata > Mammalia > Artiodactyla > Bovidae > Capra > Capra hircus. The sequence goes on from NC_030821.1 coordinate 43,723,458, forward strand.
GAGAAAATTTTAAGAGCAGCCACATTTTGCATTCAAAGGAACAAAAATAAAACTTAATGGACATCATCACTATGGAAGGCAGAAGACAATGGAATATTTTAAAGTGATCAAAAAGAAGAAAGACAAGTTACCTAGAGATTTCTCTCTAGCAAAAATGTCCTCCAAAAGTGAAGATGAAGTAAAGACATAAATAAAAGCTGAGCAGATACACAAGCAGTCAGCCTATACTACAGGAAATTATATTTTTTATATTAAATAAATATAACCATATATGGAAACACAGAATTTCTGAAGTGAACACAAATATGGGAAAAAGTAAATACAAATAAACATTTTCTACTTCAGTGAATAACAATAATGTCCTGTAAGAGAAATCACAAATGCAGAAGTAAAATTTACAACAGCATGAGCACAAAAAGCAGGACTGGTGTTAAAGGAAGTTAAACTCCTGAAGGCACTTGCATTTAGAAGTGACAAATGAGCTCATTGAAGGCAGACAGTAATATAATAAAAAATGCATATTAGAGTCCCTATACATTACCACTATGAGAAAGAGCTAAAAATGGAAAAGGAAAAATGGAAAAATTAAATACACTCAGCTTATCCAAAAGAAGACAAGAAATGAAGAATAAGGAATAAAAAACATGATCAAATGGAAAATATGTATCAAGTGTAGGGCGTTTCAGAGCTAATCAAGGAACAATAACCACAAGGTGGCAGAAGCACACATACACTTTACTGGGCAGAGCATGGGTAGGTTTCCATGGGGTGGGAAACCATGCTCACAACAAGAAGCTTTTGAGTGGCTAAAATATGGGGGAGAAAAACAGGAAACTTACTTGTCTAGGTGATGTCCCTCACAGCCCGGTGAGGAGCTCGTTGGCCTGGTTATTGAAGCTTCCTCTACAACAGAGGACTTTCCGGGGCATTTGCTTATGACAAAAGTTATCTTTACACTTGGTACCCATTCTGAAAAGTAAAAGTGAAAGTGAAGTCACTGGATCGTGTCCAACTCTTTGCAACCCAGTGGACTGTAGCCTACCAGGCTCCTCTGTCCATGGGATTTTCCAGGAAAGAATACTGGAATGGGTTGCCATTTCCTTCTCCATCAGATCTTCCCAACCCAGGGATTAAACCCAGGTCTCCTGCATTGCAGGCAGACACTTTACCGTCTGAGCCAAAAGGGAAGTCCTCTGACAAGTATATGTGCACAAAAAGATTAGGCTGTCTATACACCTAATAAAAGATGCTGACTGAGGAAGAGAAATAAGTAATAAGAGCACAGAATCTAGAGCCATATTTTAGGAGTTCAGATCCTGGTTCCAATATTTATTTTCTGGGTGATTTTGAGGAATTTACTGACCTCTTATCAATCTATAAAATGACCATAATAATAATGGCCCTTTCCTCACTGGATTGCAATATGGATCCTGTGAGTTTACATACGAACTGTTTAGGAGTGTGCATGGCACAAAATAGCTATAAAAATGGCTATTACTAGTACTACTCATAAAAGCACTTGCTAGGCCTCTTAGTATTTCACACAGCAGTATCAGTGGTCTGGCACGTTTTTAATGTCTTAGAGTCTGAGTGTGCATGTTGTAATTTTTTTACCCTCCAAAAAATACATTCTGATGCAACAAATGAATATGCTTCTAAACTGACACACTAAACTACCTAATTAGGTTTATTCATTATTAGTGTGGTGCTCATCCTTACAAGCAGAGTGCTTGTAATATTAATATAATCACTGACTTGATACTTTGTGAAGTTTTCAAGGATGTATTCAAAGTATTTAGGCATTGGGACTTTTAATTGGGTCAGATAGCATCACTGACTCAATGGACATGGGTTTGGGCGGACTCCCGGAGTTGGTGATGGACAGGGAGGCCTGGCGTGCTACAGTTCATAGGGTCACAGAGTCAGACAAGACTTAGGGACTGAATTGATTGGTTGAAACTGGGTCTGTGTGCTTATTTCTGGCTTTATCTCACAGAAATAAAGAAAATGTGATTAGAAATCTTAAGATATTTAAAATCAGTCAAAGCTCTATAAGACTTGGGCCAAAGCAGTGTGTATTCAATTTTTCCACCTGAAAACTGAGAGGACAAATGGTAGTTAGATGAATACTAAGACATTTATCCAACACACCATCAACCTAAGAAAAATGTAAATGTATACACACAGAAATTCATTCACAACAGAGGCGGAGGTTATCCAACTATAATTCTCAAAGGAACCTAAGATTTGTTTTGTTTTGCTGATTAAAACGGTACCAAAGTTACAGAACAATTTCCAGCTCTTCTGTTCTGGATAATATTATCATAATTACTTCCTTCCACTGAACATCTCCATTGCACCAGAGTAAGGAAACAAGTAGGAGTAAAAAAATCTTACTATTAAGCAGGGACAACAGTCCCCTAATTCTTTTCTTCTCTGACGTTTGACAACTGAAGTCCATTAGAAACTTCTGGCGGAATTCTTTAAGTTAAAAGAGGAGCCTGGCAGGCTACAGTTCATGGGCTCGCAGAGTCGGATATGACTTAGCCTAAACAACAACAAAGGTTATTTGTATTTAATAGCTATAAGGGGATCACACACCTCCGAGGTTAAATGCAAATACAGGATTTGGCCTATTTTGATGATTACAGGGTCCAACAGGCCAAGATCCAGCCCGTTGCCCAGGCGGATCTGGGCAGTGGCGGGAGAGGCTGGCCTGTAGGCTGGGGCTTCTGGATCCAGCCCACCTCAAAATACAGATGCCTGTTTCCCCGAAACCTTACCTCAGGTGAGCTCCTCAGTCTTGCTGTCCAGGGACACGTGAGGAAGAATCCTCTGTTGCTGAGAGATGCCTGGGAGGCTTGACTCCCAGAGGCCCCGGTGTATCTTCCTGGCACCAAGAACGTTCCCTTCTTCGTGTCAGGTGTGGAAGAGGGTAACCGCTGGCCCCAGGAAGACGGACTGGGGACTAGCCCGGCCCTCTCCGCACAGTCCTAGAGTTCCGGAATGCCTGAGAGTAGGTGCGAGGTGCTTGAGGCTGAGAGCGCGCGTGGACTTGGAGGAGCTCGTGGGCGAGAAATGCCGAACTGCGCATGCGCCTCCTGTCGACTCAGCATCCTGGCTCTTCCGGAAAGAAAGTGGTTGCTCAATCATGTCCGACTGATTGTGACCCTATGGACGGTAGCCACCAGGCTCCTCTGTCCATGGGATTTTCTAAGCAAGAGTACCGGAGTGGGTTGCCATTTCCTTCTCCAGGAGATTTTTCTGACCCAGGGATCAAAGCCGGGTCTCCTGCGTTGCAAGCAGATGCTTTATCCTCTGAACCATCAGGGAAGCACCTCCATCGCAAATCCACACCTCATGGGTATGGGTTAGTATGTAGATCCAACCAGTCCATCCTAAAGGAGATCAGTCCTGAGTGTTCATTGGAAGGACTGATGTTGAAGCTGAAACCTCAATACTTTGGCCACCTGATTCGAAGAACTGACTCATTTGAAAAGGCCCTGATGCTGGGAAAGATTGAAGGCGGGAGGAGAAGGGGACGACAGAGGATGAGATGGTTGGATGGCATCACCGACTCAGTGTACATGAGTCTGGATAAACTCCGGGAGTTGGTGATGGACAGTGAGGCCTGGCGTACTGCAGTCCATGGGGTCCTGAAGAGTCTGACACAACTGAGCGACTGAACTGAACTGAAGTGTGGACAGAGGAACCTGGCTGGCTACAGTCCATGAGGTTACAGAGTCGGACACGACTGAGCACTTGTCAGCAGCAGCAGGCCACAGGCAGGGACTTTTAGCCAGGCCTCTGGGGAATTCCTTTGGATCCCAAGCAGCACCAGGAAGTTGACTGATGAAAACTACCTGGGAAGCCTGACTCAAACAGGCTGTGTGTGTGCCTTCACAGCACCGCGCCTTGAGTCTGACTGCAAAGACATCCCTCTCTCCTCTTCCAGAGTGCAGTTGAAGGAACTGCTATCTACCCCAGGAAGATAACGGGATGGAAAGAGTGGCCCAGATTCACAAATTTTCATGGAACTTCTGGAGTGTTTGCTTAATACTAGCCTGACTCAAAAAGAGCCATGAGAGAATAATGAAACCATTTCCAGAGCTCCCCAGGACCCAGGAAACAAGCTCTGATCAACCAGAGTGGCTATTCCTTGCATTATCAGTGGAAGCACTTAACAGAGACCCGAGAAAGGTTAGATCTTAGTGACTAAACAGTCTCTGCATAGTGATAAACAGAAAAATCTTAAAAGGTACCAAAGAAAAAAGAACCGTTATGCAGAGAAGTGACCACAAAAATCTCCTCAGAAAATATGTTAAGCCAGAAGCAGTCAATGACATGACATCTTTAAAATGATAAAGGCAAACAATTGTGAATGCATAATTTTATATCCAGTGAAAATAATTTTAAAAATTAAAGCAAAATAAGGACTTTTGGAGAACATCTGTAATAAAACACAAAAACCAAAAGAGTAAGTTGGACTCCATCAAATTTATATTTTCTGCTTTCCACAAAACACCATTCAAAAAGTAAAAAAAATATATATGTGTGTATCTATATACACACACATATATATATACTTTAAGATACATATCCTTGTATGTATATGACAAAAGCCTTGTATCCAGGATATATAAAAAACTTGCTATAATTCAGTCATAAAAAGATAACCAATCTAATTTTTCAATGGGCAAAATTTTTGAATAGACACTTCACTGAGTAGATATATAAATGGCACATGAAAAAAATCTCAACATCATTCATCAGGTAAATGCAAAATAAAACCACAATAAATGAGAGAGGATTACATGTGTGTTGAACAGATAAAATTAGAAAGATTAAATATAATCAAGTTTGCCAAACAAGCAGAGCAACCAAGAGCTCTCCTACATTACTAGTGGGATGGTAAAATGGTACAACCACTGTGAAAAAATTGGGACAGAAATCATTTAAACACATATTTGTTATGTAACCCAGAAATTTTGCTACCTGTGTATCTAAGAGAAATTAAAATATGTGTATAGGCAAAGTCTTGTACCTGAGTGTTATTTGTTACCTGAAACATGGAATATTCATCTGCAGTAGATGAATGGATGAATGAATTGATGGATATTCATACAATAGAGTACTATTCAATGATTAAAAGTGAAAAACTTCTGATGAATGTAGCAACATGAATAAATCTTATAAACATTATGCAGAGCAAAAGGAGCCAGACATGAAGTAGTATATACTACATAGATAATTATAGTTATATGAAACCCTAGAGAAGTTAAATCTATTCTTGATAAAAAGCACAACAATGATTGCTGAATCTGGGGGCATTTGGCAGACTGACTGGGAATAAGCACCACAAAATTGGCAGGGGGGTATGGAAATGTTTTATATCTACTTATGATGGTAGTAAATGCAAGTGTATACATTTGTCAACACTTCTGTAGTTTAATTGTGTCCTCCAAAATTCACATTTAAATCTTAATCCTCAGTACTAGGAATGTGGTACCTTATTTGGAAATAGTCATTGCTGATGTCATCAGTTAAGATGAGGTCATTGTTGATGACTTCTGTACTTATAAAAAGGGAAATTTGGACACATGCACACACAAAGGAGATGTCATGTGTATATTGGGTTTATGCTACATGCCAAGGAAATGCACAAGAGTGTCATCAAACGAACAGAAGATAGAAGCAAGACATGGAACAAGTCATTCATTCCCTGGAGCATTCAGAGGGAACATGGCCCTGCCAGAACCTTGATCTGGGACTTCTAGTCTTCAGAACTGTGACTAAGTTTCAGCAACAAATTTCTTTTGCTTAAACCACTCATTTTGTGGTACTTCATTACAGCAGGATTAGAAAACTAATACAATTCATCAAAGTATATAATAAATGCATGTTAAGTCGCAACAGTCGTGTCCGATGTTTTGTGGCTCCATGGACTGTAGCCCACCAGGCTCCTCTCTCCATGGCATTCTCTAGGCAAGAATAGTAGAGTGGTTTTATTCCAAGTTTTTTAAGGAATCTGCATACTGTCTACCATAGTGGCTGTATCAATTTACATTCCCACCAACAGTGCAAGAGTGTTCCTTTTTCTCCACACCCTCTCCAGCATTTATTGTTTGTAGACATTTTGATGATGGCCATTCTGACCGGTGTGAAGTGATATCTCATTGTGGTTTTGATTTGCATTTCTCTAATAATGAGCGATTTTGAGCATCTTTTCATGTGTTTGTTGGCCATTTGTATATCTTCTTTGGAGAAATGTCTGTTTAGTTCTTTTCCCCACTTTTTGATTGGGTTGTTTGTTTTCCTGGTATTGAGTTGTATGAGCTGCTTGTTTATTTTGGAAATTAATCTTTTGTCAGTTGTTTCTTTTTTTTTTTTTTCTTTTTGTCAGTTGTTTTATTTGCTATTATTTTCTCCCATTCTGAGGGTTGTCTTTTCACCTTGCTTATAGTTTCCTCTGCTGTGCAAAAGCTTTTAAGTTTAATCAGGTCCCACTTGTTTACTTTTGTTTTTATTTCCATTACTCTAGGAGGTGGGTCATAGAGGATCTTGCTTTGATTTACATCATCGAGTGTTCTATCTATGTTTTCCTCTAAGAGTTTTACAGTTTCTGGTCTTATATTTAGGTCTTTAATCCATTTTGAATTTATCTTTGTGTGTGGTTTTAGGAAGTGTTCTAATTTCATTCTTTTATGTGTAGCTGTCCAGTTTTCCCAGCACCATTTATTGAAGAGGCTGTCATTGCCTCATTGTATATTCTTGCCTCTTTTGTCAAAAATAAGATACCCATAAATGCATAGGTTTACTTCTGGGCTTTCTATCTTGTTCTGTTGGTCTATATTTCTGTTTTTGTGCCAGTACCATACTGTCTTGATGACTGTAGCTTTGTAGTATAATCTGAAGTCAGGAAGGTTGATTCCTCCAGCTCCATTCTTCTTTCTCAAGACTGCTGTGGCTATTCGGGGTCCTTTGTGTTTCCACATGAATTTTGAAATTTTTTGTTCTAGTTCTGTGAAAAAATGCTAGGAATAAAACCTCTATATGACCCAGCAATCTCACTCCTAGGCATATACCCTGAGGAAACCAGGGTTGAAAAAGACACATGTATCCCATTGTTCATTGCAGCATTATTTACAATAGCTAGAAGATGGAACCAACCTAGATGTCCATCAACAGATGAATGGATAAAGAAGTTGTGGTACATATACACAATGGAATATTACTCAGCCATAAAAAGAAACACATTTGAGTCAGTTCTGATGAGGTGGATGAACCTAGAATTTATTATATAGAGTGAAGTGAGTCAGAAAAAGATAAATATTGTATTCTAATGCACATATACAGAATCTAGAAAAATGGCACTGAAGAATTTATTTAAAGGGTGGCAAGGGAGAAACAGACATAGAGAATAGACATATGGACATGGGGAGAGGGCAAGAAGTATAGAAAGAGTAACATGGAAACTTACATTACCATATGTAAAATAGATAGCCAATGGGAATTTGCTGTATGGCTCAGGAAACTCAAACAGGGGCTCTGTATCGACCTAGATGGGTGGGATGGGGAGGGAGATGGGAGGGAGGTTCAAAAGGGAGGGGATATATGTATACCTATGGCTGATTCATATTGAAGTTTGACAGAAAACAACAAAATTCTGTAAAGCAATTATCCTTCAATTAAAAAAAAGATAAAGAAAAGAAAAAGATATATACTTGAGTGTTTTGCCATTTCTTCCTCCAGAGGGATCTTCTCGACCCATGGATTGAACCCATGCCTCTTACATCTCCTGCAATGGCAGACAGGTTCTTTACCACTAGCACCACCTGGGAAGCTGTCAATAAGTGCAAACATTTTCTTAAACTACACCTCAATAAATTTGATTTAAAATGATTGAATCTAGTTCATTAATATCTGAAATAAAGTCCTTGTAACTTTAGAGAGTTCTCATGGAGATAAGTTATATAATCTTTTAGAATCTGCATTCTAATACATAAATTTGGAAAAGTAATCTTGCCTCACAGGTTTGTTGTCTGAATCAAATAATATATATGAAATGTAAAGCAGTGTTTCTAACACACTATTAGAGCTCAATACATTTTATTTCTTCCCCTGGAATGAATGAAAGCAGAAAGTTTCCCGGGGGCTAGGCAGGGAGGGGTGCTATTTTTTGTTCTTTTATTTATTTCTGTTTTTCATTGTATTGTTACTAACGAAGTTGTTCTCATATGACTGAAAAAAAATATTTGTTTTAGCATAAGTGACCATAGCCATGAAATTACAACATATTTGCTACTTGGAAGAATAGCTATGATGAAGTTAGACAGCATATTAAAAAGCAGAGACATCACTTTGCTGACAAAGGTCTTTATAGTAAAAGCTATGGTTTTCCAGTAGTGATGTATGGATGACAGAGTTGGACCATAAAGAAGGTTGAGCACTGAAGAATTGATGCTTTCAAACTGTGGTGCTGGAGAAGACTCTTGAGAGTCCCTTGGACAGGAAGATCAAACCAATCAATCCTAAAGGAAATTAACCCTGAATGGAAGGACTGATGCTGAACCTGTATCTCCAACACTTTGGCCACCTGATACGAAGAATTGACTCATTGGAAAAGATCCTGATGCTGGGAAAGATTGAAGGCTGGAGGAGAAGGGGGTGGCAGAGAGTGAGGTGATTAGATAGCATCAGTGGACAGGAATTTGAGCAAGCTCTGGGAGATAGTGGAAGTCAGAGGAGCCTGGCATGCTGCATGTAGTCCATTGAGTTGCAAAGAGTCGGACACAACTCAGCAACTGAACAACCACAAAAGATCTCAGTCAGGCTGGGACTTAACATTTTTAAAGTTAATTTACATCGACCCATACAGTTTTAAATATGTATTCCTGATTTTATTTCATCTTACATGCATTTCTCTTTCTAAAAGTGAGCTTATCAGATGTAGTCTTGGGTAGGCCCTCTGTTTTCATCTTCATCAGTATAGTCATAAATATAGTTGACAATTAAAGTTTCAATTAGAATATATTTTCAGCAGTTGCTGAAAAATTAGTTTTCACAATTTAATGATCTAGTACAAAGATATTTGCTTATCAGCATTGTTTTACACTCTGATTATTTTGCAGACTATGGCAGGGATTGGAGAATAAGAAGAAATGAGAATATCTAACTGCTAAGCAAAATAGTAGATTTCTAAAAAGTTTGTCTTTTAAAAATCTCAAGCATATAATTTAGCCTTTAATTCCAACGAATTAGTGAAGAAGGTTCAGATAATTTCACTAAGCTATTTTTTCAGCTCCTAAATATTATGGTGCCAGGGATGAAATACCACATCAGATAAGGGTTTTGAATCAACATAAACAGTGTAATTCTGTGCTCAATAAATTAGCTGAAACCCCAAATCAGAAGTTGGTGTATTTGTAAAAATTATAGATGTATTTCTTTGCTTAGTTCACCATGTTCTTCAAAAGAGTTTATATTTCTTCTAAGAACATTGTAGAAATGCTAAAGTTAAGACTTCAAATTATAATAGTGAAATAGAAAAACATAAAACATATAATTTATCAACATATTTAGGAGAAAAAAGTGTTGACTATTTTATTCCACTTGAAATGCACAAATGTTTTGTATTAGATGAAGAATATTAAAGTAATAGTTAACATGTGGTCTGGTAAACTTTGAAAGCTAAAATAATATTAATACTACTGTATAAGCATTACCTCTGTTTTAAGTCCACATTTAGAATGTTTTATCAATAAACTATTTTAATTAGCTTTAATATTTTATCTGCTTCTCAGCTAACATGCACAATGTCTACTTACATAATCAAGAATTAAATTTGGAATTGTTGAAATATTCATTAATACTGACTGTTTATAAAGGACATATACTGTTTCAAGAGTAGAGAGACAGGTTAAGAGTATCACCATTTTCAGGAGATTATCCTAAAATTTAAAGAGCTAAATACGAGGCAAAATTTTAAAATTAATATGGTTAAATTAAAAAGGCCTATTAGACAGCATTATTTTATTCTTACCAAGACAGCTGCAGAAAAATTCCTGGAGTATTTCACATTTAGTTAAGGGCTGAAGGATCAGTACTATATTATGACAGATGCATAGTTTCACCAAGCTAAATAACAACAAATATTATTATAAAAATACTAGTGATAAAAACTAATGTATTGCTAACATATGTTAGTCAACTAAAATATTGACCACATATTGTTTAATGTTCTTTTAAGTAGGTTATACATGACATCTCAATTAATTCTTAGAGCAATCCCTGTGAGGTATTATTTGTCCAATTTTTCAGGTGAAGTAATTGAAGCATGAAAGTGAAGTGAAAGTCACTCAGTCATGTGTGATTCTTTGCAACCTCATGGACTATATAGTCCATGTAATTCTCTACGCGAGAATCCAGGAGTGAGTAGCCTATCCCTTCTCCAGCAGATCTTCCCTACCCCGGAATTGAACCAGGATCTCCTGCATTGCAGGTGGATTCTTTACCAACTGAGCTATCAGGAAAGCATAAAAAGGGGTATAACTTACTCCAGGCCACACCGTGTAGAAGAGCACAGATAGACAGGGAGCAAGACTATGAAGGGGATTAAATGCTTTTATAAGATGACTTGGTTTTCTTAAATAATGGAGTCTATGGAAGAGAGAAATTACAGTAAAAAATTAATGATGTACTGAGAAAGAATGGAGAGGAACCAAATGAAAAGGCTCCTCGTGGAAACACTGCAATGGCACAGAAAACTGATGAGTAGCTAAACCAGAGTCAAATATAAAAATTTTTACACTGACAGAATTAATGCAGTGTCCCTGCTTGGGGAAAGGAATGAGGAACAGAAGCTGAATCTGACTGAAGTTGACAATTTGTATTTAAGAAGGTGTATGTGTCTTTCATATAAAAGATGATCCTATAAAATTTGCTTTAAAATTCTCAATAAATGGATACTTTCTGATTACCTATATTTTGAACCAATTCACAGCCAATATTTGATAACTGATCATGATGTAAGTTTCTTCATCATTCGCTCTTCAGCAGCTATTTATATGAGCCCTTCTTTTCTTTCCATTTTTGGTATTATTTAGCTCTCTTGCTTTCTCTGATCCCTGCATGTAATTTCTCTCTCTTTTATCTGTTCTTAAACACCTACTCATTTCCTTTCTAAAAATATTTGAAGTATTTGTTGTCAATTTTTTGTAAATACTTTGTATCTTTTGAATTCTTTCCTTTTGACTTATAATCCTTTAATATTTTTTTCCAAAATTTTCCCGTGATATAATGCTTCTAAATATATAATATACGATTGTCTGTCTTCTCTTTCACAAATACCTAAATAATCACAGTGACTTTGAGGACAGCTGGTATGAGGGGTGTTGCTTAGATTAATGTCAATAACCTAAATTTAAAAGATTCACATAATTTTGCCAACTGAAGATAGTTTCTAAATCAAAATAAGGATACAAAACAGACTAAAGAAAATACTTTGAAACATGATTAATTTTAATATGTTTACAGGGAAAGAGTAGATTCACCAGCAGAAAAAAATTAACAAAATTAACATTTTACAGTTTTTTAGTCTTAAAGCACAATACATTTTCCATACAAACAAATATATCACCATTACAGATACAATAATATGGCAACATTTATTCACAAGGCCATTTGCCAGTAAGAAAATCAGTGGCAATGGTGATACAATACATTAGTTCATCTTTGTTAAATTTTTTGCTATTATACTTCCTGGCCTGCAGGAGTATTTGCCAGGATAACACTATAAATGTGTGACCTCAGTTTGAACAATACATAGAAGGCTCTGGCGGCCCATGCTTAATCCTAATCTATCATAGGATCACTAGAAATGACTTCGTACCACTACTCTGACATAATTCCATTTACTATTAAGGTCATTCCCAAGGAATCAAACATTATAACAGATTCACTTGGATATTAAGAAATTATTTTATATAAAATAAGTGCAACATCAGGATTTAATATTCTATATACCTAAACTTAATAGAAGAGAAAAACTATACAGGTATTTCATTGAAAATTATTTGATATTATATGAAGTAGGTAATCATAGCACTGAACCTGGTAAATTAAAATCTTTTTCATCCTTAGAGTTACTATTTTTATTTTTGCTTTTAAATGCACCAGGTGATCTTCTGAGGACCATTCACATTCAATGTTCAGTTTCATCTTACTAGTGGCATATACAAAGCACCATATAACATAATATATGAAATGTAAAATAATTATGACTATGTAATACTGTAGAAATAACTGCTAAGAAAATATAGCAATATTTAACACAGGATTTCTAAAACCATTACATATTCATTATTTTTCCCAAAGCTAATAATGTCCCATGTTTTATTTTACAGATGTAGTCTATCAAGATTTATATGCATTTGGCCCTTTTGGGGGACTGAAAATAGCTGATATCTTCTGTACAGTAATGTTACAGTTTTATACAAACTTAAGAAACGTGGTATTTGGAACAGTCTTTACAATCCTCTTCCAACTGTTCCGTTTCACACAACAGCAAATACTCTGAATGCCTTTCCTCCTGGAGGATTCTGTAAACTGCAAAAAAAAATACACAAAGTACATTGATGTCATCTCCATGCATAATCCTTCAAACAAATCATGCTTTCTTATGACAGTCAATAAAACAGCTCTGTGAATCCAGATGGTCGTCTTTCTCAAAACTGCTAGAATTTATAGTTCTTGGAAAGCTTGAGTGGGGATGACATAATTCTTTAAATCATATGCTGGCTACAAGTTTACTAAAGAAATTTAAGGTGCACAGAAGTAATATTGGTACTTTATATTAAACTTTAAAGATTCCAGGTCACATTTTCATACATTACCACCTTTAGTTCCAATAAAGTAGAGTTAAGCAGTTCTTAAGCCATTCTACTAGGGAAATACTAAGATCCAGGTTTACAACTGGCATGGTTGAAAGTTTGTGGTGTTGGTGTTTAGCCACTCAGTTGTGTTTGATTCTTCGGGACCCCATGGACTAGAGCCCGCCAGGCTCATCTGTCACGGGATTTCCCAGGCAAGAATACTAGAGTGGGCTACCATTCCCATCTCCTGAGGTTCTTCCCAACACAAGGATCAAACCCGCATTTCCTGTGTCTCCTGCATTAGGCAGGCAGATTCTTTACCACTGAGCCACCTGGGAAGCCCTATGTAGCTGGCATACTTATTAATATTTTAAACATATATGGTTTAAAACAAATCTTAGGAAATGGTCAAGTCTGGAAGGTTCTAAGTATTTCTTCACCAAAATGGAAACACGAACACAAACACAAATCACTCAATCTCTTTTCAGAAATATTTTAAAACAGAACTTCAAAGCAATGCAGAATCATTCCTTTTACTCTTTAATAAATTATTTATATGCTCTCTGACAACATTAATCACGGTATGTTTTGCTTAAATGCCTCAAGTTAAAACCATTAATCATCATTTATTCTAATCAAATGTAAACTTTTGAAGTCTATACTTTTGCATAAAAGGTTATTTTCTAAACAATACAAAAAAGCTTTTAGAGATAAATACAATAAATGCTATGGGGATACAAAATGCAATTTTTTAATATATGTATTCATGTACTACAAAAGGGGAGAATTTTAAAATGAAGAAAAGAATGTTAGAACTGTGCACACACCACATTACACAATAACACACACACACAGCAGATTTTGCATACAAGCATATGGCTAATTGAAGGGCATTTTTATTTGTAGGAAACAAATTGACAAAATGCCCTAGAAAGCATCTTTGTACAAACTGATAAACTGGAAAAATGTGTTATTTCTGAACTTACAGAACTAGTGATGAATCTGATTTCTGAGACTTATTAGTTATATGACCTGGGGCAAATCATTTAACCTCTCTGAGCCTCAATTAACATATCTGTAAATCAGAGTTTGTAAAACCAACTTTATAAGGGTACTGGTACAGCCAAGTTCATATACTTAAAGGGCCAACAGCATCTGGAAAATTCATGGTAGGTGTTCAAAAATAGTCTCAGTTTTCTTAGGATATCATCTATCTTATTGTTTCTAAATAAATTTTTAAAATATGATAGGTGAATGAGATCACATTACTCAATTTAGCATATAAAACTGCATTATCATTCTCTTTAACTCAATCTCCTTTGAAGTGAAGTGAAAGTCACTCAGTCATGTCCAACTCTTTGTGACCTCAAGGACTATCACCCACCAGGCTCCTCTATCCATGGGATTCTCCAGGCAAGAATACTGGAGTGGGTGGCCATTCCCTTCTCCAGGGGATCTTCCCTACCCAGGGATCAAACCTGGGTCACCCACATTGCAGGCATATGCTTTGCCATCTGAGCCACCAGGGAAGCCCTAATGTACTTTATATAACATATATATATATATATAAAATAAATAAATATATATATGTATACGATATGATATATAAAATAGAAAGAGGATGACAGACAGGGGAAGGGTGTAGGGAATGAGCCTGTTAACATTTTATTGAAGAAATTCTTAGGATATTCCATGTTTGACCATTAAATTTCCTCATGAAGTTTTTTATTGAAACCATAAATGTTAAAAATATTAGGAAGTATGATGGCAATACAATTTCAATTTTGTTCTGATTTAAGAAACAGTAAGTTAGTACTCTAGGGAGAGCCAGATAAGCCAGGTTGTTGAGAAGTCAACTTCTTAACAATAGCCTCTTGATGATACAGTCTCATTGGAAACTAGATGGTAAATACAAAGCTGTCATTTGATGAAGAATGGCACCCAGATGCTTATGTGAAGGCAATCCAGATAACCTGCATGGCACGTCCTTTGGTGTTCTTTAGAAAAACTTTACCATATGTGCAAACAAACCGTTGAAGAATTCAGTAAATGTTTAAAAGTTAGGAATTTTCCTGTATCTATACAAAATGCACAGACTTAATTCTACTTCCATAAATACCAATGATTTGAAAAATCACTACAGGGTTTTTGTTTTTTCTCTTAACTTTTATTATTACTTGATAAAGTAAGTTACATGCATTTTTCTCAAACCACTGAAATATGTAATACCAATGAGCCAAATATAAGATAACCTGAAAGGGTTCATTTATACCATACTAGGCATCCAACTTCCAATCAAACAGAGAATTTGGTTCCAGAGAAAATTGGACTCATTGTTTTTGTCAAATACTTTGTCAGATAACTGGATTAGAGAAATATTCAGTGCCTTGCTCACCTAGAAAGAATTACATATAAATACTAATCTAGAAAATCCAAAAGAGGATGAAAGAAATTTCTTTTTTATAAGATCAGTTAACAAAAGAATGGTTCTGACTTGTAATCCGATTTTCATGTTGATTTCTATAAGCCTGCAGGAGACAGGCACCTCTGGTACTACGGCTCCTCCCATCCCTGGAAGACCAACAATTCTACAGCCTGCAAAGGAAGCATACTGGCTTAAACACGAAACCTCAAAGCCACGCAGCTTGGCTGTAAAGCCAGCAGAAAGGGAGAGATGATATATAAATGTATATATATATTATATATGTATGTTTATAAATATATATGTACACATATGTTAATTTACCTTTCGGAGAAGATTCCATTCTGAAAAGAAGCAATGTAAGTCTTTCTTTTGTCCACAGGCATCACATCAACATAACCCCCCTGATTCTGAACCACGCCAGCATGTACAGCGGCTCTGCAGATACTGGACAGCTGAGGAAGCAAGGAAAAACCCACCATCATTAGGAAATGCCTGCTGAATTTGTCCAGTCTTCTCTTCAATTGTACACAAGGTCACTGACATCCATCTCTCTATGGATTACCAGTGAGCAACTATAGGATGATGCTTTGTGCATAAAGGAATCTTTCAAAAGTCACAAAGAGTTAGTTGATGAGTCATGTCCGACTCTTTGTGACCCCATGAACTGTAGCCCACCAGGATCCTCTGTCCTACCCATGGAGTGGGGAGCCATTCCCTTCTCCAGAGGGTCTTCCTGACCCAGGAATTGAACCCAGGTCTTCCTGCACAGTAGGCAGATCCTTTAACATCTGAGCCACCAGGGAAGCTCAATCAAATTCACAAAGTTAAAGCCAATTTTGATCTAAGACTTGGTTTGTGTATTTTTGTAAATAGTGTGATTTATTTCTTGACCCATATGTAAATATTTAGAGTCTCATTTATTTAAAACTTTTTTGAAGCTAAGTTGTGGGTTTGGGGTTTTGTTTGTTTGTTTTGGTTGGGGGTGGGGAGAGGGAAGGTATTTTGTACTTTGACAATCCAGATAGATTTGGAAATCAACCCTGAAGATTCATTGGAAGGACTGATGCTGAAGCTGAAGCTGAACCTCCAATACTTCATCCACCTGAATTTGAAGAGCCGACTCACTGCAAAAGACCCTGATGCTGGGAAAGATTGAAGGCAAGAGAAAGGGGTGACAAGAGGATGAGATTGTTGGATGGCACCATCAACTCAATGGATGAACCTAAGCAAACTCCGGGAGGTAATGAAGGACAGGGGAGCCTGGAGTCCATAGGGTCACAAAGAGTGGGACACAACTTAGTGACTGAACAACAACAAATCCAGTTGGAGATATCTTGTGGTTTAAAGCAAATGTCCTATTGAAAGAAATTCAAATATCAACAAAATTATTTCAGGTTAAAGCAGAAAATAAAAAAAAAGCCAATGCTGAGCAAGTGGAGATCTGAAGGCCAATCTCTAGGGTGGCTGAATGGGTAAGATCCCTTCACCAGCTAACCGTCGAAACTGCAAACTTTTAATACTATTGTCCAAGCAATAAAATGCAAATTAGCTCCTTTTTTCTCGTCAAGGGCCTATTTATTATTCTTAAATTTCAGCCTTTGGGACTTGTCTGGTGGTCCAGTGTTTAAGAATCCACCTTGCAGTGTTGGGAGACACAGATTCTATCCCTAGTCTGGGAGCTAAGATCCTACATGTCACAGGGCAACTAAACCTACGCTCCACAACTACTGAGTCTGCATCACAGCTAGAGAATCTGAGTACTGCAGAGAGGAGTCCCACGTGCCACAACTAGGAACTGACGTAGCCAAATCAATCAGTAAATATTTTTTTAAAAATTGAGCCTTTGCTAGTCCCCACTCCAGTCACTGACCAAATGTTCCCAGGCTGGATTATCTGCACCCCATTTATATTCAGTTTTGACTTTAAACAACTCACACATAGGTATGGATATCTTGATAGTCCCTTTTCCAACATATAAGCATGTATTAAAAATGGGGTTGCTTTTCCTATTAGATAATAAAATCTATGCAGAGAAAACCTGCCCAAAAGAATAACCCCAAGAAGAAAAATATGAAGTAACAGTCATAGCTTCTACCTAGATGTGCAAGGTCTATCACTCTGATTTGAACGTTCTGACATGAAGTACTAGGAAAGTTCTATATTCGCATTCTACCAGTTATATAATCAGAATTGGATGAAATTTCTATAAAGGAGAGAATTGTTTCAGGCCCAACAAACACTTTCATTTTTTATACAACTTAATTCTAGAAGTCAGTGCTTTTCTTTTGACCAAATAAGTCTTCTGTAGATTTTAATATCTGCTTTCATCCAAATGTTCTACCAAAATTTGTCAATAGCTGAGTAGAGCCTGGGGAAATCCCACAAAAATGAAACACTTGAACTGTTTCAGTATAAAGCAATCTATGCCATAGCCCCAAGGGTCTTTTCTGAACCCACTGGTGTGCTCTTTTCTTATCTCTATGCACATATGAGTGACTTAATGTGCTTTTTTAAGTTCACATAGGCATGTGCATCTTACGTGACCTTGCTTTATTACTGTGCTCTGAACTCTGCGGCATCAGTCAGTATTTATTAGATCAGAGAGACCGAATGCCAAGCTGTTTAATCCTTTTCGTGTTTTCGCTATATCACAAAATACCATACATCTAAAACCTTGAATCCTTACTCTGAGGAATCATCTTATTCACCATTTAAAGTCCCTCACTGAATTAATATTTATGTCCAATAGGGTTCATAACAGATGGAATTAAAAGTAACTCTGTACACATTTCAGTACTTATCCTGTTCTGTTAAAAGGGTATTATCAGCATTTTTCCCAAGGCAATAAAAGTGCTTAGATATAACATTCACTAAATCCAAGCACTTAATATGGTTTGAAACTATTGTTTTGCCCATAACTCTGCAGTCAGCAGGCATTCCAATTTGAGTTCAAAGGTCAGAGAGATTTTCTTTTCCTGGTGACACTTTTTAAGAACTAATATATCACAAAAAGAAAAAAAATTTCTCTGTGAAATCAGTGGAACATTTTTAACGAATGCAGAAATTCACTTCATCTCTAACAAATGAGAAATAAAAGCTCAAAGAAAGAGGGTGTACAAGTTGTAACTCTATAAATGGAAAGAGAGAGAGAGAAAGATGGGGAAGGGAGAGAAGTTGGGAGATCGTTTCTCATTTGTCCATATCTTGTATCTTTAAAGAGATAATGTATTTTGCAGGGAGAATGTGAAGATTATTTCATTAATTGTTGATTCTGTACTTAGCACATAAAAATATTTATATTTCTAACTTACTCTGCATAGTAATACACAATATTTTACCCCATTTCACTGAAATAAGATAAAAATAATCTCAAGCTAACAAAATCCTTAACTGTATCAAATAGATGGTTTATAGGAATAAAACCGTATAGGATATTTTGAAAGATTTTCACTAGACATGAATACAATTAAATTCTTTTACTTAAAGGGACAATTCAGGAAGAATGATTTCTTTAGAAATGTCTGATGATTTTATATTTCTCCATTCATATATATCTATTAATTTATTTTTTTAACAAACTTTTCTATCCAAGGTGTTTGCTGAATCACTGAATGTTCTAAGTTCTGTTAAAGCAAGATGTAGGAGCCACAGATTCAATCACTGGGTTGGGAAGATCCCTGGAGAAGGAAATGACAACCCACTTTATAATACCGATGAGAACCTGTTAATTGCTGAATAAAAGGAAAAAACAAAACTAATACGGTTAAAGAAAAGCAACATCATACTTAGCTTCTTTACAGAGAAAGTGGCAGTAATTTAGGATGTAAAGAATGACCATGACCATGATTTTGACAGAAAAATCAGAGAAAGGATGTTTACAAACAGAAATAAGAAGCTAAGTACAAACAGTGAGGACCACTGAATTAAGACACCAGCAGGATTTAAGTTGCAGATAAGAAAACTGCAATTCTTCCCTGGTGGCTCAGATGGTAAAGAACCTGCTCACAATGCAGGAGACCAGAATTCAATCCCTGGGTCAAGAAGATCCCCTGGAGAAAGGAA
The DNA here is from genome assembly GCF_001704415.2 of Capra hircus. Taxonomy (NCBI): domain Eukaryota; kingdom Metazoa; phylum Chordata; class Mammalia; order Artiodactyla; family Bovidae; genus Capra; species Capra hircus. Next base: position 43,742,817 of record NC_030821.1, read on the forward strand.
TGGCAACCTACTCCAGTATTCTTGCCTAGAGAACCCCATGGACAGAGTTGCCTAGTGGGCTACTCCATGGGATTGCAAAGAGTGGGAAATGACTGAGCAACTTTCACTACTACTACTAAGATGACTGCAAACTTGGAGCTGGAGAGAGACTTAGATTTGGAGAATAATTTCAGGGATAAAGGCAAACTAGGAAAAAACAAACACACAAACCTGAACATGAATAAATTCACCAAGGGAAATACAGGGGTAACACACACATTTCAGGCCTCTTTTCCCAATCATATCCCCACAGTATTCTATTGAATAAGTGCATCAAGAATATACTTCTTAAATTTGTTTTTGAAACTCTTTGAATGAGATATTGGTGAAAGTGAAAGTCACTCAGTCATGTCTGACTCTGCGACCCTATGGACTGTCATCCATGGAATTCTCCAGGCCAGAATACTGAAGTGAGTAGCCTTTCCCTTCTCCAGGGGATCTTCCCAAGCCATCTGCCACATAAAATCTAAACTAATCAGCATGGATTAATATTTAGATTCTCCAAGTACATGTTTCAAAAGCTGGATCTCTCCCTTCATCCCACACTAAACTGGCTGCAGCCACTTTTAGCTCTAATTCTCACCAGCTCATATATAAGCAAACCTGCTATGACCATTTGAGATTTTGCCATGCCCACACAATTTGATGTGTGCCAAGATGTAAATAAGACAGGCTTTGTTGCTGTTGTTCAGTTGCTAATTCGTGTCCAACTCTTTTGTGACCCCATGTACTACAGCCCACCAGGTTCTTCTGTCCATGGGACTTCCCAGGCAAACGTGCCATGCCCACTTTCAGCTCACTTGCTCTCACCTCCATGTCTCTGGAGAAGCCTTCTGCCCCATCTAGAATGGGCACTACTCTTTACCACCTCACTTGAAACCTGGATTGGAAAGCACCATTTATCCACACTGAAGCCATGACAGCTACTCTTCCTGGTCCATCCCAGTGCTGGCATCCATTACAATACACTATCAACTTGTTTGTTTTTGTGTGTCTTTTAACGATCACCTGTTTTTGATACTATGCTACTTTTTAAATACTCATTTGGCAGTGGAGAAACTGTTTACAAATTTGACAAACTCTTAACTATCCAGTTTATACTTCAAAAACTGAAGAGCCAAAAGGAAGATTAAAGAAAACAAAATGCTTTATCCTTCTCAAGGATGCATCCAAGCTATTTTAGTCTCTGATATAGAATACAGTATGCAAAAAAAATTTAGTCAACATAAATTATGCATGCATATTTGCATATGGATATTTATTTTCACTGCTGTTCATGACTGACTCTTTTGAGAATATGTATATCAACACAAGAGTCTGTTCTTTTTTTTGTATACAAATGAAAATATATACATTTAAATATATATGTGAGTATGTTTGCATGGATAGATAAATTAGTGCTTGCAGGCTTAGTCCTATTTGACTTTTTGCAACCCTATGGACTGTAGGTCACCAGGCTCCTTCCTCTGTCCTTGGAATTTTCCAGGAAAGAATAGTATTCTTGCCATTTCCTACTCTAGGGGATCTTCCTGACCGAGGGATCAAACCTGTGTCTCCTACATTGGCAGGTGGATTATTTACCACTGTGCCACCAGGAAAGCCCAGATATATAAATACCAAGACCTACATAAGTTAGGATACTTACATCAGAATAAATTCGAGTTCCAATTACACGAGCATAATGTGGATTTGCCTGCATACAGTTACGAGGACAGTATACTCTGAAAAATAAAGACATATTTACAAATACCAAGTAGCTGGTTATTTTAGTCTTTATTAGTAAAACCACAGATATGCATACACAAGAGTAAACTCAGAATTCTAAACCCTACTCATTTTTTTATTGAAGTATCGATGGTGTATAAAGTACATTATAGGTATAGAATAGGGTGATACACAATTCTTATAGGTTATATCCATTTATAGTTATTATAAAATATTGGTTATATTCACTGTGTTATACAATACATCCGTGTAGTTCATTTCATACATAATAGGTTGTGCCTTTTAATGCCCTGCCTCTGTATTACTCACACACTTCACTCTCCCCACTGGTAGCCACTAGTTTCTTCTCTGTATCTATGAGTCTTTTTCTTTTTTTGCTATATTCACTAGTTTACTGTATTTTTTAGATTTCACATATAAGTGATATCATACTGTATTTGTCTTTCTCTGTATGACTTATTAAACTTAGCATAATGCCCTCAGGGTCCATCCATGTAGTTGCAAATGGCAAATTCTAATTCTTTTTTTATAGCTGAATAGTTTTTTTCCTTCTGAAATAGGTCAATTGTAGAAGCCAGACAGCAGACACAACTACTTCTACTTACTTATCCACTTCCAGCTTTTGGCACAAATGTGTTTCTTTTCTCTCTCTCTTTTTTTTCTTCCTCTCTCTCTTTCAAAAGAAATTTAGCCAGAAAGCTTTCTAATTTGTGAATTCAAAGCAGAAAGATACATCAGGAAGTATTGTTCTCTCAGTATCTAGGAATTTGGTAACTAATGTGGGTGCAGGAATTAACAAATATATAACTTGAAAAAACTGAACCACTGTCTGCCACATATATCTCATAGTTTCTTTTCTCTGTGATCATATCTTTGGTATCTCATCCAGTTTCACAGTTTTCTTGACAATTTCACTGTCATCTATAAACTGCTGATTTCCAAATTTACATCTCTAGTTGGAGTCCCGTCTCTTAATTCTAAATCTGTATTTATATATCCTGTTATTTAATATCTCCACTTGTTTTTGTCGTTGTCCACTCGCTAAGGCATGTCCAATTCTTTGCGACCCCATGAACTGCAACATGCCAGGCTTCTCTGTCCATCACTGTCTCTCTGAGTTTCCTCAAACTCACGTCCATTGAGTCAGTGCTGCCATCCAACCATCTCATCCTTTGTTGCCCCCTTTTCCTCCTGCCTTCAATTTTTCCCAGCACCAGGGCCTTTTCCAATGAGTCAGCTCTTCACATCAGGTGGCCAAAATATGGAGCTTCAGCTTCAGCATCAGTTCTTCCAAAGAATATTCACGGTTGATTTCCTTTAGGATTGACTGGTTTAATCTCCTTACTGTCCAAGGGACTCTCAAGAGTCTTCTCCAGCACCACAGTTTGAAAGTATCAATTCTTCAGCGCTCAACCTTCCTTATGGTCCAACTCTCACATCCATATATGACTATTGGAAAAATCATAGCTTTGACAATATGGACCTTTGCCGGCAAAGTAATGTCTCTGCTCTTTAAAATACTGTCTAGGCTTGACATAGCTGTTCTTTCAAGGAGCAAGCATCTTTTAATTTAGTGGCTTCAGTCACCATCCACGTTGATTTTATCTCCACTTAGGCCTAATAAACATCTCAAATTCAGCATGTTTGAAACCAAATCCCTAATCTCCTCCAGTCCCCAAAATCTTCCTTCTTTAGGCTTCCTACAATAAATGTCAACTCCATGATTTGGTTGCACAAGCCAAAACCTTTATTCTAGCCTAATCTCCCTCCTTACCTCAACCTTATATTCAACCCACCAGCAATTTCTTTTGGGTGTACATTGAAATAAACTGAGCATCCTGAAGTACCATGATCACTGTGACTCTGGACTCTATCATCTGACAGCTCACTACAATAAGCTCTCCTATACTCTCTCTGCTTCCAATCTTGCCCCTTCCAATCTGCTATCCCCACACACTTATACTGAAGAATACAAGTCCAATCATATCATTCCTCTGCTTCAAATATTCTAGTGGCTTTCCATCTGATTCAGAATAAATGACAAGATCCTTAGAATGACCAATAAGCCCTGAATATTTCCTTCTCATTACCTCTCTGGCGTTATATCCTACCCCTCTTCCACTTTCTCACCTAGCTCCGGTCACACTGACTTAATGGTTATTCTTCAAACATATGGAATAATCTTATCTTCTGGGTCATTGTGCTTATCTTTCCCTCTGTATGGAATGTTCTTTCTCCAGATATCCTATTCACTTACTGATACCTTAGCTCATTTTTTCAAAGGTTCCAAAAGGTTTTTGATTTAAACATAGAGTTCAATTATCAGTGTTCAATCAGTCATATGACATTAAAAAAAAAATCCACTCCCAGAAATTAAAAAACTGTCAAGTGGCACTTTTTAAAATTGATTGGCTCTTCAGAATTCATTCACACACACCCACTCATAAACTAAAGGAAAATCAGAGCTAAGACTAGAAAAAAAACCATAATTCATTCTACATCAGAGTCTCAGCAAAATGCATGCACATGCACTCAGTCATGTCCAACTCTTTGCAACCCCATGGACTGAAGCCCGCTATGCTCCTCTGTCCACAGGATTCTCCAGGCAAGAATACTATGGTGGGTTGCCATGCCCTCCTCCAGGGCTCAGCAAAATGACCCTATGAAAATCATCATTTGATGAAAGTATCAGTTATTTTCCTAAAAATATTGTAAAAAATATTTCAATTGCAACTATCTTTACCAATTGAAGCAGGTCTTCTGCAAGGCAGTTTTTAAGAAATGGCTACAATTCTTATTTAAATTTCATGTTCCTAAAGTCTGTATGACTCCAGAATGTATATACTTCCTGTAGCATCTAAACCAGAGCCATTTAAATAAAAGTAATATGTGAATCTGAGTTTTTATAACTTTGAATTAAAGGGTTGATTTTAATAAAAGATGCCTTCTGTTGGAGGAAGGGTATCCCCACTGACAACAAAACTGTTTTTGTATCTGAGAACTGTTGGGCATTCCCTGTCCACCCTACAGGGACAAAACCACCTGCTCTGCCCTTAGGACCAGGCTGTGCAGGCTCTGCCTTGACCATACTTAGCACTTGGTTTGTGGAAGACCCAGGTCAAACACAGTTCAAACTGAGTTAGTTTCTATTTAGGTAATTTCAGTTCAAAGAAAGAATGTAGGAGCCTTTTGCTTGTTTGTGTTCCGATCTCCGGTTTTAACACCTTGTTGTTATATACATTTGCGAGAATGTAGACAGTGATCTAGTATTTCTTTCCTTTGACTACAACTTGCATTAAGCTTGAATAAAAATGCTGATACATTTAAACAGTACCTCCTTTTACATCTAATCTTAAGGAAAGATGTTTGGCGCTGATGTGATCTGGATCTGTGAAAGAGTCATGCCATGACTTGACAAGTGACTGATGTGTGTAACTTATCACTCACTGGGTGGCCAAGCCTCCGTAAAGCCGTCAGAATGAATATATGGGTCTTTTTTTCCAATGTGGAAACAAATATTTTTCATAGAGATAAAGACAAAAAAAATGTTTAAACCTACATTTTTTGGACAAAGGACACTAAGAATGCCTGGAGTGCGTGCAGTGTGTGGTGTCCACTGCTCCTACCGCTAGCAGTTCAAGACCAAACACCCCTGAGTCCTAGAGACACCAGGGTCTCAGGCAAAGGCAGTTGTCCAGGGTAAAAGTCCCCCATTCACTGGTCAAAAATGAAGAAAATCTAAAACACAGTACCTCGGGCAATGCGAAGCAGGCTTATGGAAAGGACAGAGCTGTTCCACAGTTGTTTCACAAGTGACAGCCTGAACTGAAATATTCAAACACAAAAAAGAAGTGAATCCTTTAGAAATGATAATATGCAACAGAGTGATAAGAAAATAAGATGAAAAAACAGTGCTCACCTGTTACTTTAGAGACTGTGAAGGAATTGGCAGACTGATATTTGCTAAAGACAAAAATATAAAAATTTCAATATCATCTTACATGCATTGACATCAACATAAATTTTTAAATTTTTTAAGTCTGTGAAATTTAATTTCATCTTAAACATTTTTATTTAAATATCTATACAAGGAGTAGTATAAGAATTAATCGTCTGTTTTATGCCAAACCCATATGACCTTCAAGTATGAACCAAGTCAATACCATTCTTGATATCAGAGAATGACCTCTTTTCATTATCAATCTCAAAAACTTATAGGTAACAGCATGAAATAATACACATTTGTATCTATATATTTGTTTCTTATTAAAATTAAAATTCTCAATATACTCATGCTCTGTCATCACAGAACCAATTTATTCTTTCGAAATAGTCAATACAAGGCACTGTAAAAAGACTGCTAAATAATAAGTACCTTAAAGGACTGTGCATTATTCATTTTTTGTTCCCTCTAGTACTCCTTATATGCATTATTAAAGCAGGAATAAAAGAAAAGGCATACTATTATATATGAAATTTTTAATTGGTTTATCTATACCAGCTTTTCAGAAAAACATCTATTGCAAAAGGTAATGCTTATTTGTGATGGTACTTTAATTTGACACATTCTGCAAATTTCAAGAGAGTTTCTAAAATAAAAAATAAAAAACAACTGAAGGGAAAAAAGTAAATAATAGGATAAATGTTCTCTTTTTTGTTTTCTGTTTTTTGTATTTTTTAGTAATAGGATAAATGTTCTTTAATGCAACACCCGGTGTTTGCCTTCCTAAAGTGAATACTTAACATTGATTATTTATTGATGGTAATTAACAAATATCTGTTGGGTGAATAACTTAAGAGAATAATTGCTAATGCTTGAAAAACACACATTAAGCCTTTGAACAAAACTATATATATATATACCACATCATCCCACCAGTTTTTAAGGATCTTTAATATAAAAAAATTCTTTCTAATCATTGTGAATTCCCTACTGTGGAGTTTTTTGCAATTGTATAGTTACAAAGAAAGGGCGACTATGTCATATTTCCTAAGAAAAGGCATCTCAAAATGAGATTCAATGTTTATTATTTTACACAGAAGAAACTACAAATCCTCCATTTCAAAAGTCTACATTTTTCTATTTTCTACAGAGACTATATGAAAATATTTTGTTTTAGAATAATATATTTACTATGTTTAATGTGACGAACATTTCAAAAGTTAACCAATGCTTTTGTTGTTGTTCAGTCATTAAATTGTGTCCAACTCTTTGTGACCTCGTGGCCTATAAAGCCTGCCAGGTTCCTCTGTCCATGGGATTTCCTAGGCAAGAATACTGGAGTGGGTTGTCGTTTTCCTTCTCCAAGGGACCTTCCTGACCCAAGAATCGAACCTGTGTCTCTAGCACTGGCAGGCAGATTCTTTACCACTGAGCTACCAGGGAATTATTCTTTTATGCTGAGTCAAATTACATTTTAAGGAGAAGAAAGGTGACATGATACATTACGTATTTAGAGACTTTTCAAAATGCTCTTTTATCTAGTACTTATTTTATCTTATTGACAAAGTTAGTGTTGCATAAAATAAATAATTGTCTTTAAACAAGAAAGGAAGAATATGCAAATCAATTAGTCTTCTTGGGCATTTTCTATCACAGGTGAAAAATGTATTGTTTCATAATGGGAAAAACTATAAATTTTTACATTCTTAATGACACGAAATTTAAAATTTAGAGTTTTAGCATTATCTGTATAAGTTGGCTCAATGTTAACGAATCCGCTTACAATGCAGGAGACACAGATTTGATCCCTGGGTCAGGAAGAGCCCCTCGAAAAGGCAATGGCAACCCACTCCAGTACTGCCTGGAGAATTCCATGGACAGAGGAGCCTGGTGGGTTACAGTCCACAGAGTCTGCAAAGAGATACGACTGAAGCAACTTACTTAGCATGTATAAGCAAAAGGGTTCAACTGAATTCAGAAACTTTTCCTTCTTTTGCCCATGGATATTATGTAGCTGAAATAAGCCTTTCTATCCTCTCTCTTTATCAACTAAATTCTTCTGTGCTTTGTTCTAAAAGAAAGTAACTCATTGTTGCAACTTAAAATCTCTGGTCACAAGATTATTCAGGTACTTACCCAATTGTTTGAACACCATTTCTATTGGATTTGATGAAATAATGTTTCCTTCCTTGTCTAGTGATATCCACCCAACCACCATCATTGTCTATTATCCCGTAATGAATTGCAGCCCTACAGATACTAGATTGCTGGGAGAAAAGAAAGAGAGAAAAGATGGTGAAAATAAGAATTCTGCATGGGATACCACTCTTTACTATTTATGGCTTTAAACATTTCTTAGCAAAATATCTATAAATACATAAACTATTTTCCCATTAAAAATCAAATATTATTTGAAAGGAGTCTATCCTCAAATTTATAATACTTACCATTTCATAATGTACACTGCCGATAACTTTAGCTTTACTATCCAGACAGCCAGCAGGGCATTCATATCTAAATGAAAGAAATGGGAAACAAAATTTAGCCTCTCTGAATGTCTGTATAAAATGAAAGTATTTTTGTATCTTGTCAATTAATTTTGAGTGCAATCATATTACCTATTACAGGTTGTTCCTTTGCACTGATCTCTTAATCTTACTTCACAAGAAACAATTTGAGCTAAAATTTAAAAGATAATAATAATTTAGTTGATGTACAGCTGCTCTGATTCAACCATACAGTCTAACGCCAAGTTTTTGCCACTCACTCTAAAAATGTTCAAGATTAATAAAATACAGTTGAATATGTCAGCAATGTAAACTTTACAATTTTTGTAAATAGTGTGGAGGTCTTACACATTTGCTGTGTGCTTATGACTTCGTTTCTGTTACTATCATCTGCTACTGTCCGGATGTGGGTATCATGGACTTGTGACTGCTGCCGTTCAATTTCATTTGTTTCTTCTTCTTGAGGAGGATAGTAACTATCTGATCCTTCTGTTAGAGGAAAGGATTTAAGAAATATGAGTTCATCTTAAATGTGCACAAATTATCAATAATGACACATCGTTATATGCCTGTATAACATTTAATACTACTAAAAAAATCCATACGGTATATTGGCACATGTTTTGACTTACAGTAGTGACCTTACATACTGCATTGGAGTAAATAAAGCAGGTGCATAAACTTTTGAGCCCTTGATTCATTTATGCTACCATTTGGCTAATATCAAATGGAATAATTTCTAAGCTTTCCTTATATTTTAAAGTGAAATCAATGATTTGCTTTCATAATGACACTGTGAAATCTATACAGTGATCTAAATGAAGTTGAGGCTTAGTGAATTTTCATTTCTTTTCTCAAATGAAACCATATTTTTAGGAGGATAACACTTAATATTTTCAAAAGGATCACATTTAAAAGTCTCCTGAAAGGAAATTCAGCCTAAGAAGAATTGATATTTCCTTGTTATTTACCACAATATCAGTTTCCATGGAAAAGTTTCTATTGTAGAAGGAAATTCAATGTGCAGAAATTTTAATTTAACAATGGAAAATATGCAAACATTGAATTTAATATTTTTTCCCAGGCTGGCTTAATTGATGGGCACATTTTGAAAATGTGGCTATTTTCATCTATGTCCAAGAATTCAGAAACTAAAAAAAAGAAGTATGAATTCAGAGGAAAGTCAGCTTTAAAAAACATTGTGGTCACTGACAATGGAGCAAGCAGGTTGGAGGTTTAGGGGTAGAACGGACGGAAAACAGACTCGCACACAAAGGAAAATATTTTTAGGAATAACAGACTTTTGGACTCAGAGGGAGAGGCAGAGGGTGGGATGATTTGGGAGAATGGCATTCTAACATGTATACTATCATGTAAGAATTGAATCGCCAGTCTATGTCTGACGCAGGGTGCAGCATGCTTGGGGCTGGTGCATGGGGATGACCCAGAGAGATGTTGTGGGGAGGGAGGTGGGAGGCGGGTTCATGTTTGGGAACGCATGTAAGAATTAAAGATTTTAAAATTTAAAATAAATAAATAAATAAAAATGGCTCATATAACAGAGTGAAATATATGGTTACTTCTTGTCTACTTATTATACCTAATGAGCACCCAATCATTAAGGGAAAAAAGATCTCTCTCTGAGTCCTGAAAAGTGGCTTCATTTACACATATTTTCTAATACACTTGGTCTGCATTAATCTTCATTTAGTCATCATTAAGAATAAAGTAGTACAAGAGAGTAAAATGTTCACTTGGATACCCAATAAGAGGATGACCTTCACAAAGGTTTGTCAGGTAAGTTTTATCTTCATGTGCTACAAATAAGACACCATGCATTTACTTTACATTTACTTTTGAGGACATCCAATGTATGTGAGACAGCACTTTTTACAACAGTTTTATAATATATTTTATGTATATATATATGCATATATATTGTTATTTTGGCATGAGAAATTATATACTTTTGCAGTAAGAAGCAGAGAATTAGTATAATTCATTGGGCATGGTTCAATAAGAGTCACGGATAGGTATTTAGGCAAAAATTTTTAGAGCACTTAAAATAAATTGTGTTAAATTACTAAATTCTTCAAAAAAATTGACATTCATGGGAATAATTCTGGCCAACACTATATCAAGATGGTTTTTAAGACTGTAAATATACTCATCACTCTGGGATAATTTCAAAGTAGAATTAAGTGGTCATCTGAAGCAATCATGCAACTTTCCTTTAAATATAAATTAGTGTAATAGATTTATTAATGTTATAAATATTCTTAAAATATGTTAAATGATTTCTTCAGAATATTTGAAATAGAGTTCTGAAAGCTTTTCATGTAATAATTAAATGTGCTTTTTGGCTTTTTAAACACAAATTAATGTGGAAGTTGGATTAAAATATAAATCAAACTGACTATTACAACAGTACATACCTTTGTAGCACAGATTTTCTCTACAGCCGCCTCCAAAACTCGGTGGGCAAGCAGAACAGGGCCGGCCATGTTTGTAGGGGGCATGGCCCCACCAGTTTCCCCTTAAAAAGATAATTCACTCCATTAAATGGTAGTTTATTTTTCCTATTTTTGAGAAATCTTTATACTGTTTTCCACAGTGGCGGCACTAATTTACATTCCCAGCACCAGTGTACAAGGGTCCTCTTTTCTCTACATCCTCACCAACATTTTTTATTTGTATTCTTTTTAACAATAGTATTTCTGACAAATATGAAGTAACATCTCATTGTTACTAAGTTTAAACATACATTGCTATCCCATTCTTTTGAAAATATTCTAAATAATGTGCTATATGTATTGTTAAGAATTACAAAACCAAACTTCTGCAAAACACTAACCTCTGCTATGGGATATTCATCTATATTCCATTTGTCTTAATAAAAAGAGATTTTTGACTTACATTTGACTGAAGTTTAGTTGTATAGTATTTTCAATGTAATTATTTGAAGGGTCTTTACACAGATGAAAATACATTTCTCAGTCTATAGTTTCCCATATCTAATAAACCCAAATTATTAAATATTTACACAATATAATAGTGCAATAAATAAAACTGAAGGCCTAAAAATATGATTCTTATCTTTACAAAGATCATAGTTTCAATTTTCACATTCCCTTTAAGCACCAATTTTATGCATCAGGCAACCATAATTGTTACCATATAAAGTAAAGTGAGTAAAACCAGTGCACTTTACTTCATAACATACACTGAAAATGAGAAAAAAAGTCAAGAATATAAAGTTATATCTACATTGTTAAGAAATATTTATATATAAAAGCAATGTTTCATCTACTCACTTTGGGGAATAATTGCACACCAGGTAAACAGCTTTGGGCCATATTTGCCCCCAGATGTTCATGTTATGGCACAAATTAATGGCACAGCCTATTCTGCTACTTGTTGCCCACACCACCTACATCAGAGGGGAAAAAAAGGCTCAGAGAAAGCAGGTTGAGATGAAATAAGACAACAACATATCTGAGAGAAAATGTATAGAAGTGAACTTGAGAACCAGCTGTTACCATTCAAAATTAAATGAGGCAATGTCCAAAAGGATATTTTTCTAGAGATTTTGGGAAGTCCTTAATTTAACTTAAAAAAGAGAGACAGATACATAATAACTCTGAAAGTGAAAGTGTTAGGTGCTTAGTCGAGCCCGACTCTTTGTGACCCCATGGACTGTACCCCACCAGGTTCCTCTGTCCATGGGGATTCTCTGCAAGAATATTAGAGTGGGTAGCCATTCCCTTCTCCAGTTTTCATATATAAAACATAAAAATCTCAAATGTTACACACCTTCACAAGCCTAAATGGCATATTAATTTTTTTTATGAAAAAACCTACCAAAGAAATGAAGAGAAATTCTCATCTTAAATCAGAAAGTACTGGAGCAAAAGTTTAGGTGTTCAAATTTCTCACATTTTAATGCGTCACTGCCTATTAGGGAACCTCCTGCTGATCTTAATCTTGGACATGCTAAGGTATACAGAAGCATGCTTTATATTCAGTATTAATTGGTCATAGAAAGTCTAGAAACTCAGATCTGTGATGAGTTTTATCTAGTCAAATCTGCCATTAATTGGTTGATTTAGTAGTTTAGGACATATCCAATGGGAACACTGAGAATTTTTGTAAAAAGATAAATGCTGCATGCATCAAACATACTGAATGTCATGGTAAATAAAACCATATTTTTATTTTTGGAAAATAAAAAATAATGACATCTGAATATAAAGATGGTAAATTTCCTCCCATCTGCATTTATCAGGGCTATATTAAATAAAGTATTTTAAATGTAAAATCACTGAAATAATATGTTTAAGGAAATGTCTATACATTTCTCTATTATTGTTTATAAAAATTTATAAGCCTATTCTACATGCATCTATAGATTTGTAATAGCCATACTAAATGATATAAGGAAGACAAATGCTCAGTACTCTATAAGTTCTCCAACAAAAAAACAAAGAAAACTTTGTTAGTTTACACAAATTCAGAGGAATAAGGTATAAGATACCCTAGACATACCTGTGTATAATGAGTACATACAGGACCAGAGCATCTGAATGGACAATACGGGTTACACTCATGTTCATAAGGGTAGCTAAAGTCTCTGACTTCATCATACCATGCTTGCACATGAAAGGTTGGGGGCCTGTATCTTTTTGAAAGAAAATAACCACAAAGATCAAGTAAGGCTGGAGAAAATATAAAACTAAACATTGCTGAAAGCACTGATAAAATGTGGCAGAGAGGCAGTTCTGTGGAATTTATTCCTATTAAACACTTTTGCCCATTACGTCACTAAAATATCAATTACTTGGAACAAAAACACGTCTAGGATACTGCTGATCATTCTGCTATAATATTTATTTTTTTCTTATTTGTCTTGGTGTGACTGCTTGTTTTCCTTTTAGGCACTAAACCTCTGAAAACTTACAATGATGCATTAGTAAGTATTTCATTTCAAACTCTTCTGTTTTCAGAAACAAAAAGTTATATTTTAAGCTACCTTCCCCAGTGGGCTCCCAAATTCTGTCCAATTGATGGGAGCAAGCTTGCAGGTCCATGTTCCCACAAACAAGTTTCAGCCCAGGATTCTGCAGACCGTTCCAGTTCTACATCCCAGGTCTACGATTCAAAACAAAAACAAAATAGACAGGAAAGGATAATGTATATAGAGAGTTTGGACATTTCTTTAGAGTATACAGTTAGTCAGTTACGTTTTCTTCTTTCTGACTTCTATGCAAAGACAGCATCTTAATCTGGGTTCTCGCCATCTCTCACCTAGATTTTTGCGCTAGCTTCCTAATGAATCTCCTTTCATCCATCCCACATCTCTCCAATCTGCTCTATAAGTGTTAAGAATTGCCTAAGTAGACACAAATACACTTAAGTGATTCCTCTGTCTAATCCCATTGAACAAATCCCAGTACACATGAAGTCCAAATCCTCGCTCGCAATATCCCCTGTCATAAAACCTGTTATTCCTTGCCTTTGTTAGCACTATTTCCTCTGCAGAACACATCCTTGTCCCAATTATTTGTCAGACAGATCTTTACTCTTATCATGGTCCAACTTTATGTAATACATTCTTGACATATGTTCATTTCTCTTAAACGTAAGCCATTTCCTCCTTTGGACTCTGGAGCTTTGTTACGCTCTTTGCCATGTGGCACTAATAGTAAACAACCCGCCCGCCGACGCAGGAGACTTAAGAGACATGGGTTCAATCCCAGGGTCGGGAAGATGCCCTGGAGAAGGGAATGGCAACCCACTCCAGTATTCCTGCCTGGAGAAGCCCAGGGACAGTAGGACCAGGTGGGCTATAGTCCATGGGGTCGCAAAGAGCTGGACACGACTGAAGAGACTCAGCGCGGCACTGAGATGCTAGCATTCATCTGTATGTCTCTGTCAGGGACTGCGAGTTGCTTGGGGACAGTTGTTTAACTCATGTTTGTAACTTCAGCTTATTATCTATGTCTGTCATATGGACAAGCTGGTCAGTAAATGTTGGCTGAATAAATGAATGGTTAATGAATCTGAATTCCATAAAATAGAAATATATTTTTGTACGCAAAAAATTCAACGAGTGACTAACTCACACTTTAAAAATACTTGATAAAGAAACATTTACAATTACAAAATCATTACTAAAATAATTTCATATGTCCCGAGTTTAATATTCAGTTTGTTAATTTGAAAATCAGGCAGCATAGTGAATGGGGTGGTAGAAACAAAGAATTTTCCAATACTGGGTTCAATACTGGCACAATTATAGGATTCTGGGCATGTTAGGAGGATAGAAAAATAGGCCTGGAACTAGAAAATGAGGACACAACCTAAGGTGAAAGCAGTGAAACTGGAGAAAAGCAGACAGACTGAAATAATGTTTAGGAATTTAAATTCCTAGAAGTTGATGGATGACTAAGGGCAGGCGGTGAGGCAAAGAAAAAAAAAAAGGTGAAGACTGATGAGATTACCAAACTGTGAGAAAGAGAAACAGAAAGAGAAATAGATTGTTGTAATAGAAGTGTATGTCTCTGCACTTCAGTGCTTATTTCAAGGCTGATGGGTGAGGTGTCTGTGATACACACAGTATATATGTCAAGTGGAGAGTGGAGATAGACGATTGGGGTTCTGGGGAAAGAAATATACTCCAAAGACATGAAGTTATTCCTTCAGGAAGATGATACAGAATGAGAAAAAATGTAAAGAAAACTCTGGGGTTATCAAAATTGAAGAGTTAAGAAAAAAAAAGTTTAAGTAAAATGAACAAGGAAAAGTGGAGTCAAAAAGGCTAAGGGAAAACTGAAAGAGGATTAAATAATAAAAGGCACAGGACAAGAGATTCCAGGAGTAGAGGGTGGGCAATTAAGCTAAAATGTTACAGAGAAGTCGAAGAAGATGAGGTCAGCTCGGTACTAATTCATTATTAAGAGCAACTTAAGGGATTTCCCTGCTGGTTCAGTGTTTAAGAATTGTTGGAGGTTCATATAGGAACAAAGAATAAAAAATAATTTTGTTGGGAAATTAAAAAAAAAAAAAAGAATCCACCTTGCAATGCAGAGGAGATGGGTCTGATCCTTGGCCAGAGAGCTGAGAATTCACATGAAAGTGTTAGTCACTCAGTCATGTCCCACTCTTTGCAACCCCATGAACTGTAGCCTGCCAGGCTCCTCTGTCCTTGGAATTCTCTTGGCAAGAATACTGGAGTAGTTTGCTATTCCCTTTCCCAGGCAATCTTCCCACCCAGTGATTGAACCTGGGTCTCCTGCATTGCAGGCAGATTCTTTACCATCTGAGCCACCAGGGAATTTCCTTTTAAAGGATGGAAGAAACCTAACCATGCTTATAGGTCAAAAGTACAAGATACTAGAAAACAAAACAAAAGGAAAAAAAAAGTATGTGTGAAGAAGGAAAGTTTCTTCATTCTATGTATAGTATCTATATAATCTTGCAACAAACATTCTTGCTAATTCAACTGTGGATCTGAAATACATAAAATCATGCTTTCAAAGCCAGAAAAAGAAAAAGTATACAAAATTAGGAGAATACTGGAAGATTCCATGGACAGAGGAGCCAGGTGGGCTGCAGTCCATGGGGTCGCGAAGAATCGGACATAACTAGACGACTCCACTTTCACTTTTCACTTTTATGCACTGGAGAAGGAAATGGCAACCCACTCCAGTGTTCTTGCCTGGAGAATCCCAGGGATGGGGGAGCCTGGTGGGCTGCCGTCTATGGGGTCACACAGAGTCGGACACAACTGAAGTGACTTAGACTTAGACATCTTTATTATCTACCAAAAACACACACAAAAAAGACTATTTACATGCCACTAAAAAAATTAACAGCATAAAAGTATCTGGATTTCATAAAAACTTGAATTTCACTTTGAATTAATATTTAATGTTCAAGACGACTGGTTTTGTGGCATAGACATCAGAAACATATACTATCAATAAGCATCGGGTAAACACTTTGCCAATGTGAACATACTATTTATTAAATTCATTACTTAAATTAGACCTAATTTTATAATTACATATTATGTAAGATGCAAAGGCATAATTCAAATTACTGTCATTATTTACCCAAACAAATTAGGTAAGAAACAAAGAATTTGGCTGAAGTCCTAAAAAATGAGCAAGATGCTGATTTCCTTTTGTATCCAGGTGGTCAGAGAGACAGTCATCTCTCAAAAGCAAGCTTACTTCTTGCTGATTAGTAGGTTGTCCTTAAGAGACAAACAAATTTTTGTCTTCAATCTTGAAAATCAGGTTCTTGCATAATATCTTAGTCATACTCATGGCTCAGTGGTAAAGAATCCACCTGCCAATGCAGAGACTCGTTCAACCCCTGGGTCAGGAAGATCCCCTGGAGGAGGAAATGGCAACCCACTCAGGTATTCTTGCCTGGAAAATCCCTTGGACAGAGAAGCCTGGTGGGCTACAGTCCACGTGGTCGCAAAAGAATTGGACACGACTTAGCACCTAAACACCACCACCACAGTGAAAATATATTTATCCATAGGTTTCTAATCTAGCAACAAAGCAACCTCACAAAGAGCAGCCAGGTACCAGAAGAAAAACACAAACATTCCTAAGTGGAGAAGGAAAAAAAAAAAAAAAAAAGGCCTTGAAACCATTGGAATGGTTTTAAAACACTCTTCCCACGAAGGGTGGAGTTGAATTCCCTCCCCTTTCCTTCAAGTTGAGTTAGATAGTGGCTCCCTTCTAACAAACAGAATAGCATTGTGAGATTTCCCCAGCTAGGTTAGGAAATAAAGCCTCTATCTGATTCTTTCTCTTTTAAGACACACATCTTAAAAGACCTGAGTCAACAAATTAGGATTTCAGCTACCCAGAAGAGGTAGCTAAAAAAATAAGACGGAGAGACCACACAGAAACAGACAGAGAGATGCAAGAGGAGTCCCTACTGTTTGTGTTTTCCTAGCCCAGACATGGGACTTGTAAGTTTGCCTGTCCAGGTCACTACACGAGTAACAGCCCCAAAAGAAGAACCACCCAGCTAAGGGAGTTCTTAAGGCCCTTATTCAAGGTCAATTTACTCTTATGTTACACACAATTCTACAACCTTAGACATCAGTTTTTCCTACAAAATTGATGGATTCTTTCTAGAGAAGATACACAACTATTTCCAAGTTCACAAATATGTTGTATATCCAAAGTTTGTTTACATATCTGTTGTGTAGAAACTGGAATAAAATCTACAACATATCATTCAAATGCTTCAGGCTATGTTTTCTTATTTGTAAAATATGTCAGTTGAGATAGAAGACAATTCAGGTTCCTTTAAGGACTAAAATTCAATTGTTGACTATATATTATGGACAAGTTGTTTTTACAGCATGACTTCTCTTCTATTCAATCCCTAAAAATGGGGGTGGGGGACATCCCTGGTGGTCCAGTAGTAAGATACCACCATCCAATGCAGGGCATGTGGGTTTGATCCCTGGTTGGGAAACTAAGACCCCACATGCTGCAGGATGTGGCCAAAATTAAAAATAAATCACACTCACTAAAAATAATAAAATAGGGAGTGGAACATATCAAATTAACTATGATAATGCTAAAACAGGGACAAACATTATTTTAATGCAAGAACTGAGGCAAAGAGCATGCAGCTAAAATTTGCTATTAATATTTAATAAATATTAGTGACAATTTTGAAAGTAATCAGTTGAAGAATCTAATCAAGCCCTGCTATTTAGGATAAGTTCAATAATAGGAATCAAGAACATTCTTTAAAAAAAAAAAATCACTGAAAATATAGCTGTCCTGGAACAAATACTATCATATAACATGACAACAGCACAGAATATATATTTTTATGCTACAACATAATATTTCAGGTTTGAAGACAGGCAATAATTCATACCCATCCCATTTAAATGCAGGTTACTCTCTATACATTTCTATTTAAATTCAGGATTGTAAATTAAATCAAGATGGCCTAACCAGCTTCATTTTTTCTCTCTGAACTATTCACCCAGGACTAATTTAAAGCCAAGCCACACTTAAAATTACCATTTCTTTATAGAACGGCTACTTGAGGTGTGCAGAAATAAAAACCACTCTATTTTCCAGCTACATGAATAAACTGTTCCTTCTGAGAACATAGTAAAGTCTTCAATTTAAGTTTTATTACTAAAAGAAACA
Source organism: Capra hircus (assembly GCF_001704415.2). Taxonomy (NCBI): domain Eukaryota; kingdom Metazoa; phylum Chordata; class Mammalia; order Artiodactyla; family Bovidae; genus Capra; species Capra hircus. The sequence goes on from NC_030821.1 coordinate 43,761,233, forward strand.
TTTAGAATATTATTAACATACTTTGTCTCCGGGGTCATTTTTCAACCAGTTGAACATAATGGCTCTATCATTTCCTGTGTGTTATGTATATGAGAAACCTTAAACCTTGACAAAGGACTTTTAAAAGTAAACCTTGAAATTCATAGTAGTTTTAGCACTGAAAGGGCTTCCTTGGTGGCTCAGACAGTAAAGAATTTGCCTGCAATGTGGGAAACCTGAGTTCAATCCCTGGGTTGCAAAGATCCCCTGGAGAAGGAAATGACTACCCACTCCATGATTCTTGCCTGGAGAATTCCATGGACAGAGGAGCCTGGCAGGCTCCATGGGGCTGCAAAGAGTCTGATACAACTGAGCGACTTTCACTTTACTTCACTTTAGCACTAAAACAGTGTGTTGTAAAATCTGAAAATTATGTAGCTATCTAGACATATACAGAAAATTCCATTGACTGCTCTTCTTTGTGAATTGTGGTGAGCATACACAATTCATACTCCTACCAGAATACCTGTTATGCTATTATAATAACAGTCAATGATAGCTGCAAATCGTTGAGGAGTGGAGTTTTTAATAGAGTTAATATTGCTGGCTTACCAGAGGTTGCATCCCTATACATGAGGCAAAGACAATCATTAGTAACATAACTCTTTCTCTCTGATACTAAGAATAGCTCTCTCTTAAAAAGGATTCAGTTCAGTTGCTCAGCTGGGTTGGACTCTTTGCGACGCCATGGACTGCAGCACGCCAGGCTTCCCTGTGCATCAACAACTCCCAGAGCTTGCTCAAACTCATGTTCATCGAGTCAGTAATGTCATCCAACTATCTCATCCTCTGTCGCCCCTTCTCCTCCAACCATCTCATCCTCTGTCGCCCCCTTCTCCTCCTGCCTTCAATCTTTCCCAGCATCAGGGTCTTTTCCAATGAGTCAATTCTTTGCATCAAGTGGCCAAAGTACTGAAGTTTCAGCTTCAGCATCAGTCCTTCCAATGAATACTCGGTCTGATTTCCTTTAGGATTGACTGGTTTGATCTCCTTGCAGTCCAAGGGACTCTCAAGAGTCTTCTCCAACACTACAGTTCAAAAGCATCAAATCTTCGTCACTCAGCTTTCTTTATATAGTCCAACTCTCACATCCATATATGACTACTGGAAAAACCACAGCATTGACTAGATGGACCTTTGTCAGCAAAGTAATGTCTCTGCTTTTTAATATGCTATCTAGGTTGGTCACAGTTTTTCTTCCAAAAGATTTTCAAATATATTTTCTTTACTATTGTACATTTATAGTCACTAAGTTGTGTCCAACTTTTACAACCCCATGGGCTATAGACCACCAGGCTCGTCTGTCCATGTGATTCTCCAGGCAAGAATACTGGAGTGAGTAGCCATTTCCTTTTTTAGCAGATCTTCCCAACTCAGGTATCAAACCAGCATCTCCATGATTGACATGCAGATTCTTTACCACTGAGCCACCTGGGAAGCCCATTTACGTAACCTTAAAATTCTTGTCCTGGAAATCACTGTCATTTTGCAGTGTCAAAATTATTGTTGCAGTACATTAAACCAGAGTTGAACGCAATGTTAATTAGTCACTAGGAATCTGCCTATAAGCGTTTTCTTATAATTGAGGCTTCAAAATTGTTAGTACAAAAACTAAAGAGAACAGTAGACTATTTTTCAAATAAAAGTCAAACATTAATTTGAATTTTTTAGTTAATTATTAGTACTAAAGATTGTATTTAAGTGCATGGAGTAAAGTTTTGTGACATTGTTTGCTTGATTTCTGTACTTAGACTCCTCACACATAAATCCTCAAAGATGAGTGGTAGGCCAAGGAAACCAGAATTGAAAGAGACACGTGTACCCCACTGTTCATTGCAGCACTGTTTATAATAGCTAGGACATGGAAGCAATCTAGATGTCCATCAGCAGACGAACAGATAAGAAAGCTGTGGTACATATACACAATGGAGTATTACTCAGCTATTAAAAAGAACACATTTGAATCAGTTGTAATGAGGTGGATGAAACTAGAGCCTATTATACAGAGTGAAGTAAGTCAGAAAGAAAAACACCAATACAGGATATTAATGCATATATATGGAATTTAGAAAGATAGCAATGATGACCCTATATGCAAGACAGCAGAAGAGATACAGATATAAAGAACAGACTTTTGGACTTTGTTGGAGAAGGTGAGGGTGGGATGATTTCAGAGAAGAGCATTGAAACATATATTACCATATGTGAAATAGATCACCAGTCCAAGTCTGATGCATGAAACAGGGCACTCAAAGCAGGTATACCAGGATAACCATGAAGGATGGGGTGGGGAGGGAGGAGGGAAGGGGGTTCAGGATGGGAGACACATGTACACCTGTGGCTGATTCACGTCAATGTATGGCGAAAACTACCACAATACTGTAATTAGCCTCCAATTAAAATAAATAAATTAATGTTTTTAAAAAAGGATGAGTGGTAGGGATGGAGATGACATATGTCTCTTTATCCACAAAGATACTGATGACACTTCCTGGTGAAGGTATCGTGATACTTAGTCTACCGAAGGAAGTATTCTAAATGATACTGATTGGGCTGGCCAAAAAGTTTGTTCAGGGTTTTTCATAAGATGCTACAGAAAAAAATCTGAACAAACTTTTTGGCCAACTCAATAGTTTAGAATCACCAATGAAAAAAATATTATGAGTAAACAAATAAATTTTAATAGGAAATTGACCAGCATGATCTGACACCTTTAAATGCACATAGAAATAATCTACTGACTGGAAAGTCTCACATAATTTAGCAACTGTTTAATGTCATTCTAAACAGGGAGAAATATGACTGCAAGATTTTCTACCATTCCAGAAAACCCCATCTAAGTGGCTTAAGCGATGATAAGTCTTTTCGAAGATATGCTGAGACATGAAAAGACGTAAGTCTTTTTGAAGACATTCTTGCCTGGAAAATCCATGGGTTTTCAAGATAAATGCAAAAGAAAAAACGGTCCTTGACTATCTTACTGGACTTTTAAAATATGCACTGCTGCCTGGCAAAGTAACAACATCAAAGCACAATAGTGTTTTGAAAATGCAGTTACACTGGACATCTAGACCTTGGCTGAAACCTCTGGTCTTATATTCCTACCAAAAACTATAAATTACAATGAAACTATAAAATTTGAAAATGAATTCCATGAACATCTGTCTTTTTTAGATGTATATATCTGCATATCGATGGAGAAGGCAATGGCACCCCACTCTAGTACTCTTGCCTGGAAAATCCCATGGAGGGGAAGCCTGGTAGGCTGCAGTCCATGGGGTCACGAAGAGTTGGACATGGCTGAGCGACTTCATTTTCACTTTTCATGCATTGGGGAAGGAAATGGCAGCCCACTCCAGTGTTCTGATGACAATAGAGCTATTTCTTAACTAAGAAGCAACAGTTGATTTGTGAATTTCAAGACTGCAAAGCCAAAGTGTTAGTTACTCAGTCAGGTCTGACTCTTTGTGATCCCACAGAAGCTCACCAGGCTCCTCTCTCCCTGGGATTCTACAAGCAAGAATACTATAGTGGGTTTCCATGCCCTTCTCCAGGGGATCTGCCCAACCCAGGGATCAAACATGGGTCTCCTACATTGTAGGCGGATTCTCTACCATGTGAGCCTCCAGAGAAGCCTAATTATGATTCTAGAGAACTGTTTCTGAATCATCGCTATTGGATAAAGTTTTAATACTGTGCCAAACAGAGAAATAAAACTGAAAACCTTCAATAAAACTTCCCAGTAAAACTTCAGAGTATCTGAGTAAGACAAGAAGTTATTCTCAATAAACAGTTAACACCAGGTATCTCTTCAAGCTTAGTCCTGAAAACCCAATGATAAATCTTCGAAGTAAGGCACAGACTTACACATGCAATTTTTCTACACAGCTAAAAGGATGATCAGGATTTTCTACCCAGCTCGTGAATGTACAAGCAGTTGAAGAAAATCAAAAACATACAGAACTATCTCCTTCTGCTGCTGCTGCTGCTGCTAAGTCGCTTCAGTTGTGTCCGACTCTGTGCGACCCCATAAATGGCAGCCCACTAGGCTCCTCTGTCCCTGGGATTCTCCAGGCAAGAATACTGGAGTGGGTTGCCATTTCCTTCTCCAATGCATGAAAGTGAAAAGTGAAAGTGAAGTTGTTCAGTCGTGCCCGACTCTTAGCGACCCCATGGACTGCAGCCTACCAGGCTCCTCCGTCCATGGGATTTTCCAGGCAAGAGTACTGGAGTGGGTTGCCATTGCCTTCTCCAATCTCTTTCTAAACACCACCTTTAAAAGATAATTCTTATCATGCCAGCCCTTCTGGAAAAACAGATTTATAAATATCCATCATATGTCAAAACAGAAATCCCTCTCAAACCACTGTTGTGTTTTCTATTTACATCAGAAAGTGCAATCCCCAAATCTGATGGAATAAGCTGTCAAGGTGATTTGCTCAACAGCAATTAACTGGAGCTCTAGGAAAGAACTTGTTTCTCAATGGAAGTAACATAGTTGACAGTTCACAATGCTTCAGCTTCAAATTCCAAAAATAATGCCTCATTGTAAAATCTTAGCCACCTTCTTTACACCCTGATGGTGGTATTATCAGAACTATAATGAAGAGCCAGACATCAAGGAGATCAATCAATCATTCAATCTATGCTGAAAGAGCCTATGAGGTTTTTGTGACAAAGTCATCTGGTACAAAAAGCACTGGAAAACAGTACATTCCTTACAACTCGGAAATTATCTCAGGTGTTTTAACTCCTGTGCTTCACCTGCTTTGAAAAGACTTTGTAGTCACAGGGAAAATGCACGAGGCTCAGATTTCAAAGGGAACACCTGTATTTCTGGACAGAGAGGCTTTGCCAGGTACTGAGAAAATAGCAGGATCACCCGAGGGCAAGGCACATATGAGGGTCTCCTGGAAATGACAGAGATGTGAGGCAGATGTGGCAGTGTTTTACCTAAAATCTACTTCAAAACAAAGCCTTGGAAGTCTTAGCAAAGGAGCGACTTAATGATTGAGGAAACTGCCTCTTCAGTTTACTAAAACTAAAATAATTTTTGGAATGAAAATTTCATGTGCGGGTGAACTCACAAGATCATTTTAGTTACACCCACTGTTTTGACATTATACAGACAGACTGAACAGCATGATGTAAGGCAAATTGTCCTCGTGATGCTGCAGAGCCGTGAAATCAACAAAATCCTTACCTTTCTCCAGAATGTCTGCTCATTCGCATTTCATCTCCTTGCCTGCCTGCTGCTGCTGCTAAGTCGCTTCAGTCGTGTCCGACTGTGCAACCCCATAGACGGCAGACCATCAGACTCCCCCGTCCCTGGGATTCTCCAGGTTGCCTAGGCCCTCCCAAATCTGGCTATAACTTACTTACCTACCTCACTTACCATCCACCCCTCCTCAACCTGAGCTGACTCTACTGGAACATTAAAATGCCTGTACATCTTCAGGAGATCTTATTAAAATTCAGATTCTGACCCAGTAGGTCAGGAGAGAAATCCAAGTTATGACATTTCTAACAGAAGCATACAGTGAATAACCATACTTCAAGAAGCAAGGTTCTAGTACCTGTCCATTCATATTTCTCGGCCACTGAAGCCATCAGAAATTTTCCCCTATGAGACTGTTCTTTCTTTCCTCCCCTCCTTGGTTACTTAAACTTTATCCTTTCTCCAAAGTCCTGTTAACAGTCTCTCTCCTCTCGGAAGTCATTTTAACCACAATACGTATTCTATTTATCCTCACCCTTCTCTTAATTGTCTCATTAAAGACAACAATCACTATGTGTTCTCTGACATCTGCTTCTACTTTGGATTTTAATTCTCAAAGCAGAATTTTAAATCAAAAACTGTCTCATACCTTTTCTGTGTTTTCCATGTCGCCTAATATAAAACTTGACATACAATATATTACCAATACGTACTCATTGATTTTCTCTAGCCTCAGCTGGCCTGGCCTGGGCAATAACTTGGATCACAAATACGGAACCTAATACCCTGCATCAAACATACTAGTGTGCTATAAAATCAGGTGAAAGGGTATTCATGATGCTGCTGTTGTTTATTAGCTAAGTCGTGTCTTAGCTATTAGCTAAGTCTTTTTGCAATCCTCTGTACTGTAGCCCTCTAGGCTCCTCTGTAATGGGATTTCCCAGGCAAGAATTAGAGTGGACTGCCATTTCTTTCTCCAGGGGATCTTCCCATCCAGTGAGCAAACTTGTCTCTTCTACATTGGCAGGTGGATTCTTTATCACTGAGCCACCAGGGAAGCCCAACTCCTGACATACCTAGGCTAGGCTAACGATAAATTTTTGAATAGTTGAACATGGATTATTTTTGTAAAGGCCATATCTATTTACTGACTTTGTGATAAATTCAAGGCTATAATGCTTTCATTGTTTTTGTTGCCATTTAGGAAAGAAGTTGTTAATCTTTCAGTTCAGTTCAGTTCAGTTCAGTTCAGTCGCTCAGTCGTGTCCGACTCTTTGCGATCCCATGAATTGCAGCACACCAGGCCTTCCTGTCCATCACCAACTCCCGGAGTTCACTCAGATTCATGTCTATCGAGTCCGTGATGCCATCCAGCCATCTCATCCTCTGTTGTCCCCTTCTCCTCCTGCCCCCAATCCCTCCCAGCATCAGAGTCTTTTCCAATGAGTCAACTCTTCGCATGAGGTGGCCAAAGTACTGGAGTTTCAGCTTTAGCATCATTCCCTCCAAAGAAATCCCAGGGCTGATCTCCTTCAGAATGGACAGGTTGGATCTCCTTGCTGTCCAGGGGACTCTCAAGAGTCTTCTCCAACACCACAGTTCAGAAGCATCAATTCTTCGGCGCTCAGCTTTCTTCACAGTCCAACTCTCACATCCATACGTGACTACTGCAAAAACCATAGCCTTGACTAGATGGACCTTAGTCGGCAAAGTAATGTCCTGCTTTTGAATACTCTCTAAGTTGGCCATGACTTTTCTTCCAAGGAGTAAGCATCTTTTAATTTCATGGCTGCAGTTACCATCTGCAGTGATTCTGGAGCCCAAAAAAATAAAGTCTGACACTCTTTCCACTGTTTCCCCATCTACTTCCCATGAAGTGACAGGACCAGATGCCATGATCTTCATTTTCTGAATGATGAGCTTTAAGTCAACTTTTTCACTCTCCTCTTTCACTTAATCTTTAAGACTATATTTAAGAGACCTCAGTATTTAAGGAAATCCTTTAGTAATTGAGAAAGTACAATACCATCTATCAGTTTTCTAAGTCTTGATCTGTTAATATTCCAAAATCACTGCAGATGATGACTGTAGCCATGAAATTAAAAGATGCTTACTCCTTGGAAGAAAAGTTATGACCAACCTAGACAGCATTTTAAAACTAACAGCATTTCCTTGTTGAAATAGAATTAATCAAATCCTTTTTAGAATCCCATTTTAGAATCACTGCTGAGAATCTTGTCATCTTTTTACTTTTTTATTCATTCCATTTTTCCCCCTTCCAATTAACATAAATGGAGGTCAGAGTACGTGTCAGCCTCTCAGCTGAGGAAATGCAGAAACTACTAAAGCACAGTTCCTTCCCACAAAGGAAGGTTAAGGCAAGAGAAAGAGAAGGATGTAAATAACAGAGGCAGGGACAGGTATGAAATGCTGTAGAAGCCAAGGAACTGGGGTTAGAGGGTACCTAACTTTGGACAGGTGGGTTTAGACAAAAGAAGCAGATTAGTCTTTAGGTGAGACCTGAAGGAAGGGGAGAAATTCACTGGAGAAAAAACAAGATGCACATAAGTCATTCCAGCATCTGCAAAAGCAACGGCTTGGCAAGATGCCTACAGCCTAAAAAGCCCAGGGCATATGGAATACCGATGCAGATGATTTTATGAAAGAGCACTGCTTTTCATTTGTTTAGATGTATTCACTGCATTCACCGAACTCAAGTAACAAAACTCTTCTCTCAGCCTTTTCTTTCTAGACAGGAGTTCTGAGGTTCTTACTTCATCTTCATTCAAAAGCCTCCCCTCCCCCACCTCTTTCTTTTTTGGCTTTAGTTTCCTGTCTCCGCACAACACCTGATCTCACTATAGGTTTTTTTGAGCCCCTCAGTCAATCATTCAATATTTCAGATTTGGATTTGCCATGTCTTGAACAAACACAAGAAACAGTGTCATATTTTATTCCTAGCACCTTTATTGGATTGTCTCCTGTTTAGATAAAGTTACCTGAACTGTTTGAGTTGCAACAGCAACACAAAGGGGAGAGTTATAAAAAGTAACTCCCATGCTCATTCTTGGGTCTTATCTAATAGCTCATTATCTGTTCTAGCTGACCTTTTCTATACCACCATCTCTACCCCGACCCCTCACCTCTGTTCTTGCTCACTTCTGAATTCTACTTTCTTCCTTCTCATTCATGTGGCTTTCTGAGTTTATCCTGTCATTGACTGCACCTCTGTTTTCACTATCCCACAGAACTGTGCCATTAACTAATTTTGAGATTCCATTTTCCACCACTCCTCCAAGTAGACAGATTTAAACAGTGGGTCTTGGGAAATGTTATTGTTTAAGCTTCTCTGTCTTTTTGGTTTCTAAGCACTTCATGAAAGGGAGTGATTTCTATCTTCCTGCACTAATAATTAAGAGTTGCTCCCTTAGAAAAAAGAGAAAGTGAATGTGAGAGTTGAGGTGAAAAAGGATCTGGATCCTAGCGTCAATTTTTAATGTCTCTTTTTAGACTCCACTTCCTCTGGACAGCCTCAAGCTTTCTACTCAGAGTTCCATTCCCAGTGGCTGTGGGACCGCCACAGTGGCAGCCACATCACCTGGGAGCTTGGCAGGAATGCAGAATATTGGGGGCCACCCAGACCTCCTGAGTCATAATCTGCATGTTAACAAGATTCCCAGGGAATTTATATGCACAGTAAAGCTTGAGTGACCCTGGACTAAAGCACCTGATTTCTATTCCCCAAATCATACCTAGCTGCTTTTTCATGAAAAACATTTTTGCTACCCTTAATTTTCTGGTGATTGAAAATTTTCTTTGATTAAACACTTAAAACATAAAACCTGTCTAGCCTATTAGATAATATCCATGTTCATATTTTGCCTTTGTGGTTGATGAGCTTCTAATAAAGAAAATCTGTTGCCTTTTTCGTAATAAGCTATCAAGAAAAAGTTGACTTAGTTAATTTAATTGTATTTTATTGATATTCTGTTAATCAATTAAAAGAAAAAGAGAAAAGAAAAAGTAAGATTCATTGGCTTATAGTTCTAGGTTCTTATATTAAACTCACCAGTTTAATAACCCACTAATCCAAGTCACATATCTGGGTCATTCCCATAATTTATTTTTTGGAGTTCCCATACAATTAGTTGTATTTAACCTCCAGTCTGCAATTTGAACCTCAAACACATTATGTGGTCTGTATCTGTACTTGATTTGTATTACAGAATATCTGAACAGTTTTAAAATCAACCTCCTTCTCCCACCTTGGCTAACATGACTTTAATCTCATTCACGTCTCTAGGAGCTGCCTAGTCAAATGCCCTCAGAGGTCAAGCAGGTGACACCACATGCAATGGCTGTAAAGAGTGGTGTGACCTATGGCAAACCAGAGAAATTATTACCTTAAATCTTCCTGCTTTTTGGAAATTCTTGACTACTACATATGATAGGGGAGAAGGCAATGGCACCCCACTCCACATATGATGGGAATACATACTGTAGTAAACTTCCCTATCAGATTTTGTAACTTAAAGCATAGTGAAATAAATGAATACAAAGTACCTCAAAACATCTCATGCATTTGACTCCACAGAGATCTTTATGTAATAACCCCAAAAATACCTTTTCATAATATCCCATCCTCACACCACACTCCATTCCTGCGCTCTCAATCTCAGCTGACAATCTTGCTCCATACTTCACTGGGAAAAACAGAATTATTCATATGAAAATTCTCTTTTTCCACTAAATACACCAAATGTACCTACAGCCTCAACCCTTCCTGTCAGAAGGAAAAAACTGACTCTGCATTTATATTTTCTCCCTCTCATGTCAAGCGCTTTTACAATTTGTGTATTTCCACCAACTTCCAAGCACACTCTTTAAAAAACAAAACCAAAAACATTGCCATATACCCATGTAGTGCTAGCTAATTCCATTCCTCAAATCGTTCTTAGCTTTCTTTGCTTATTTCTCCTTTCTGCTCAACCTCTACATATTGCTGGGCCATGGCTCAATTTAAAGCATTCAACCTTCATCCATAAAAATCTTCTTGGATGGTTTTATCCAGTCAGTTAAGATGGTTCTTAACAGCATCCATACATCATTTCCACACTTTTATCTCAAGCCCCACTTCTCCACTGACCATTAAACTCAGCTGAGGATAACAAGGCAATGCAAAATAAGCTTTGTCTAAAGGAAACCCCTGATTTCATCCTTACCTTCTCTTGTTTCTCTTCCTGTCTCAGTAAATGCTTGTTATCCAACAATATGCTTAAGTAAGCATATTGGGCTTCCCTGATAGCTAAGTTGGTAAAGAATCCACCTGTAATGCAGGAGACCCCGGTTCAATTTCGGGTTGAGAAGATCCATGGAGAAGGGATAGGCTGCCCACTCCAGCATTCTTGGGCTTCCCTTGTGGCTCAGCTGGTAAAGAATCTGCCTGCAATGTAGGAGACCTGGGTTCCATCCCTGGGTTGGCAAGATCTCCAGGAGAAGGGAAAGGGTACCCACTCCAAAATTTTGGCCTAGAGAATTCCATGGACAAATGTAGTCCAGGGGGTCACAAAGAGTGGGACACGACTGAGGAACTTTCACTTTCACTTTTATGCTTAAGTAAAAATCTTTAAAAAGTCCTCCTTATCTTTCACCCTTCATATTAAATTTATCAAAAACCCATCAGCAATGCTATTTAAACAGACTTGAAACCACCCACCTCCCTCCATGTTTACCACCGTCACCCTGGCCCCAGCCATCATCATCTCTCATTAGAATATACCAATGGCTTCCTACCTATCTCTTTGTGCTTTCACTATGAATCCTCCTGCAACCCACTCCCCAAGGCACAGAGTAATTATATAAAACTGGAAATAAGACCAAAGGTCAGTCCTAGCCTTCTTTGTGGTCCCTGAAGACTCTCACTTCATTTCTGACTTAAAGACCTTTTACCTGATATTCCTGTTGCCTAGATCTCTATAGCTTTGTTTAGTTGACTCACTATTCTAATTTAGCTCTCAGCTCAAAAGTCATTAATTTAGAGAGGTCTTCCCCAACTACTCAGTATGTTAGCTCCACCTCTATCATGCATGCATGCTAAGTCACTTCAGTCATGTCCAATTCCGTGCGACCCTACGGACTGTAGCCTGCCAGACTCCTCTATCCATGTGATTCTCCAGGCAAGAATACTAGAGTGTGTTGCCATGTCCTCCTCCAGGGGAGCTTCCTGACCCAGGGATCAAACCTATGTCTTCTATGTCTCCTGCATTGGCAGGTGGGTTCTTTACCACTAGCGCCACCTCGGAAGCCCCCACATCTGCCATGCTCCATCATCTCACTTTGCTTATTTTCATTAACTTGTTGAACTTTTTCAAAAACAGTGCCTGGTACAAAAATGCTCAATCAGTATTTGTTGAATTAAATTTTTTGTAAATCACAAATTTATCAATTAGAATAAAAAATTGTTTTACTCAATTACGAATGCCTTTCTGTACCTTCTTGAAATTAGGACAGCAACAGATACTTAGGAAAATAAAGAAAGGGTTACTTAAACATACTTACTGTTACACCTTCACCAGACAATTCATTACCACTTGAATTTTCACACTTTCTTCCAATGAACTATATACTCTATGTAACATAAGCATATATTGTGTTCATGGGGTCCTCAAAAAGAGTTAGACACAACTTACGTGACTTAACAACAATTTATATATTATACACGACAACACAGAAAACCATAAAATGCTAGTTTTATAAACTTAAATTCAGTTAGTAAAAATCATTAAAAAGATGAGAATTTAAGTTTTAAATCCTGTATAATTACTCAGTTGCATAAATTCCCAAGATAAGTATGTGAGAGAACACAGGTGAACAATAGCAAAGAATGTTCTTGAACTAAATGTTATTCATAATTGTTATTATAAATGATTATAAATGACCATGTTGCTTTTAATGGAGGCACCCAGTAAAGGTAACCAAGAAACAATTAAGCAAAGAAACTGCATTTCCCTACCAACTATAATTATAAATTTGGGATATGTTCCCAAACTGACTTACATCTTCTAAAACTAAGCTGAAAACTTTGGATTAAAAAAGAGTTAAGGCTGCAGATATCACCTGACCCAGAGGAGATAGTTCATGTTTGATGAATGAGTGGGTGAACAAGCTTGATCGTGTCTCCCATCCATTCTTCCCTGAACCATCCTTGGACTACTAGGATGAAACCCAAACTGTTTTATGAGACCTCCGGTATAGCCTTTATATCTCAGAATTCAAGGGTCCTCATCTTACTTGATCTTTATAAGCAACATTTAACAGAGTTGATCATCCTTCCTGCCTTTCTTCATTTGACTTCAGGACATCTTACTTCACTGTTTTTTCCCTAATTCTCAACTCCATTTGATGTTCCTCCTCTCCTTCCCTAACTCTACACTGTTAAGTATGTCATGGGATCACTTTGTGACTATCTCTTCCTTCTACGGTGGCTCAGACGGTAAAGAATCCGCCTGCAGGGCGTGAGACCTGGGTTCGATCCCTGGGCTGGGAAGATGCCCTGTAGGAGGGCATGGCAACACATTCCAGTATTCTTGCCTAGAGAATCCTCATGGACAGAGGTACCTGCCAAGTTGCAACTCATGGGGTTGCAAAGAGTCACACAACTGAGCAACCAAGCACAGCTTCCTTCTATACTCGTTCCCCTGATGACTTCTCTCCTGTGGCTTTATCATCATCTAAATTCTGATGAATCCTAACTTTATGGTCCAGATTAGACCACATACATCGAGTTGCACACATGAAAAGTTCACTTGGATATTTAAGGGAAATCTCAAGTTTAATTTATCCAAAACTGAGCTCTAGCTTTCTCTACCAAAAGCTGCTCAAGCCACATTCTTCCATATCTTAAAAAATGGTAACTCCAATACTTTCCAGTTTCTCAGGCAAAATCTTTTCAGCTGTACTGAGCATCCAAAATATGTCTATATTACCTCCAAGATGGAATCAAATCCCAGTGAGATACCCCACGATGGTGCAATGGGTGTTTAATGAACAGCAGGAACTAGGTCACTGTCTCTTTCTGCTAAGGTTCTCACTTCGTCTTGCTTTTAGAGGGAATGGGAGAGTAGAGTGCAAGTGAGGGCAGACCACATGGGGAAACAGCAAGCATTGGTACCCTGGGAAGTGAGGAGACAAAGTTTGTTTCCATCTCTTCTCCATTCTTGGAATTGGGTGGGTAAAATGGAAATGGGTAACCTGCGGATTTCCAGAATCTCTATAACCATTCCAGAAGTCAGGACAAGTTGAAATTTCCCCATTGATTTTCTTTTTCTTTCCTTTTTTTTTCCCCCACTGATATTCAAACCAGGATGGAAAGTACCACCAGTGTTCAAAAACTGCAGTCCAGGCTCGGGTGGATTTAGACATTGCACTAGATGAAGGAACTTGGCTGCCTGGCTGGCCAAGCCAATTGCACAAGTCTTGCAGCAAGGTTTCCTTGAACTTATCAAAGTTGATGTCATGACTACAAATGAGATTTAGTGTGGATTCACACTATACACTTCTCATCACCTTCAAGGCTACCATCCCACTCCTAGCCACCATCAACTACTGGACTGGTCACTGCAATAGCCTTGAATCCCTGCCCATACTATGGCCCCACCTCCCACCATGTAAAGTCTATTCTCAACAAATTCAAGTTGATTCTGAGTAGTGTAAGTATTAATAAGATCATGATATTCCTCTGCTCAAATGACTTCTTGTCACTTGGACTCAGAGGGAGTCTTTACAACGACTAGTGACGTGTATCTGTTCTCCTCAGTGAAAGCTGGGACCTCTTTTTTCTACATGACTTTCACACTCATGTTAGCCACACAGGCCACTTGCTGAGTTGGGAGAGTTAGGGTTTTTACACCTATTCTAGGCAAGTTAGAATGTTTGTTGTATTTACAGCTGGGCCCTCAACGGTGCCCGGCATTTGGTAAACTAATACTTGTCAAATGAAGGAATAAACAACATTAACAATTTAAAAATTCTGTGACACTTTTCTGGCTCTGGGTATTGCACTCTCCTGATGAACTGTTTCTCATGTCTTGCCTTTCTAAGATCCTAGATCTGCTGCTTTCATTTAATGAGGAATCTTTAATCTCCCAGAATTATAAGGTAGCTAACAAATTCAACAGAACCGAGCTGTAATGTCACTCTCTTCCTACAGGTATTGCCATTTACAAGTGCAACTTTCAAAAAGAAAATTACATTAATTTGAAATGGCAATGCTAAAAAAAAAAATGCTATGTATCCAAATTAAGGTTTAAAAACTTTTCCATTCTGTAGACAAATTAACCAAAACAAACAAAAAAAAGCTTTATTATATCGAAATAATATTAGTAAAGTAAAATAAAAACTGTTTAAGAAAATTAAGTGTTGTTGTAAATCAAGAAGAAAGAAACTTTAAAAACTTTAAATAAGACTAATATTGAGTCAGATATTTCATGAACCTTCAAGTGCATATAGATTACACTGCATGCCCTTAAAAGATGTAAATATTTAACTTTGAAAACTACCAGGCAAGTGCCAGTACATAGAAAAATAATCATTTTAGGAATCAACACTTGAAATAAAACCTCACTTGCAGTGAATTCCTGCCACTTTTAGCAAGGTAAGAAATTTGTCAACATTAAGCTCTAGGTAAATGAGTTATGAGGCCATCAATTTATTAATTGCATTTATTCTGGATATTGTGTCAGTGTATTTCAGTCGCTCAGTTGTGTCTGACTCTGCGACCCCATGGACTGCAGCTTGCCAGGCCTCCCTGTCCATCACTAACTCCCGGAGCTTGCTCAAACTCATGTCCATTGAGTCAGTGATGCCATCCAACCATCTTATCCTCTGTCGTCCCCTTCTCCTCCTGCCTTCATTTTTCCCATCATCAGGGTATTATATGGATAATACAATATCCATATATTATTTTATTCAGTGACAATGATATATGTCATTGGTGGCAGATAATGTCAGAAAATGTACATTTGTAAGAGTTGCTTTGTGAGAGCAACTCACAAGCTAAAATTAACTTTTTTTAGGCTTGGACTCAGGACTACAGCTAGTAGCCCTGACTAACATCACCCTGGGATGGGGGCTACATTGTCCCTTGACCAGTTTCTGTAGTTATCTGCTGTATAGAAGAAAAATCTGCACAGAAAAAAAAATCACTTCATTTCCAGTGTTAAGCATGGCTATATAAAGAATTTAAGTGACAATCTGGTACTAAGCCATTGTTTGTATCAAAACATGTACCATGGACTACAAGTATGACTGGATGTTGGCTTGGAGCCTCTGGTTGCCCAGTGGAAGGACAGGTAGCTAGATGTATTTTGTTCTACATTCAGAAAAATGCTGTGCAAAACTTCTGTCCCTAGTCTCATCGTATGTGAAGTAACAGCAAGCAGGTACAGCCATCAACCCTCCCAGCAGAGTGTCTGTCAACTGTTCTGTGACTGACATGGAAATAGTTATAATACTGGAAAATAGCTTGTATAATTGTCATTGTGAGACATGATCTTTGGGTCAGGAAGATGCCCTGGAGAAGGAAACAGCAACCCAGTCCAGTATTCTTGCCTGGAGAATCCTCATGGACAGAGGAGCTAGGCAGGCTACAGTCCACAGGGTCGCAGAGTCGGACACGACTGAGCATTTACAAAGACAAAGGACACATATAAAATTTTTAGGGAATATGGCCTAATGTTGCTAAAGGACATTCTAGACTTAGATACACTTTCTATCACAGTGAGCTGTTTTGGATTTTAGCCAATCTATAATTTAAGAGACTTATCAAAGAGTTCTTACAAGAGATAAATATGCATTAATTTATTATTTAAATTCCAGAGCATCTGAATGTCTTTACCACTGTTCAGCAGCTCTATATTATAGGACAATTTTTAGTACACCATGAATATTTTTAAAAACAGAAAAAATAATTCTGAATTACTTGATTTATTCTTCATCTCTGATATTTCCATCTATCTCTGGTGTTGATGACATCCTACTTATAGAACTTTTCTTATTTTAATTCCTCTTTCTTGTCCTTTATATTTATCTCATATAATTTTATCTATTTTCCATCCATGCCTTTATTCAACACATATTTACTGAACATTCAACAGTATTCAATCAACAAATATTAATATTTACTGAGTACATCTGTGCATCAGACATATGGTTATAAAGGTAAGAAAATCCTTATCCTTCCAGGAAATTCAGTCTTGAAAGGAAAATGGACATGTATATATTTAATTGTAACAAAACTTCAATACTATAAACAGGCTTAAATAAATTACTTTGGCTTCCCAGGTGGCGCTAGTGGTAAAGAATCCACCTGCTGATGCAGGAGACGTAAGAGATGCGGGTTCGATCCCTGGGTCGGGAAGATCCCCTGGGGGAGGGCATGGCAACGCACTCCAGTTTTCTTGCCTGGAGAATCCCATGGACAGAGGAGCCTGGTGGGCTACAGTCCATGGGGTCACAGAGTCAGAAACAACTGAGTAATTAAGCACAGCACACTCACAGCAAGGAAGACCCAGCACAGCCAAATGAATTTTAAATAAATAAAAAAGAAAGAACAGTAGCTTAATGTGAACACAGATTCAATTATATGCAAGGGAGTTGAGCTTTCAAACTGTGGTGCTGAAGAAGACTCTTGAGGGTCCCTTGGACAGCAAGGAGATTAAACTAGTCAATCCTAAAGGAAATCAACCCTGAATGTTCATTGGAAGGACTGATGCTGAAGCTGAAGCTCCAATACTCTGGCCACCTGCGGCAAAGAGCCCAATCACTGGAAAAGACCCTGATGCCGGGAAAGATTGCAGGGAGGAGGAGAAGGGGACGACAGAAGACGCAATGGTTGGATGGCAGCACCGACTCAATGGACATGAATCTGAACAACAGCAGCAAAGGGAATTGAGGGCTATGGGGCTTACTGGACTAGACCTGCCTCCTTCTGTAAGTTCTTCAAGATGGGCTTTAACTTGTGAGCAGCCAGAAGTTAACAGAAGCTTTGGACAGTTAAGTAAGCACCAGAGATTTGTTTGAGGGAAAAGACACATTGTGTTGCAGTGAGAACGGTAGATTAAAGTAGAAATAACCTAAGACTAGATGGTATAATCTTCTGCTGGGGAAGCTGTGATGCCCATCTTGGGGAGACAAAGAACATAGGTTTTGATGAAATAGAAGAGATGGATTCAAACATTTCTAAGACAGAATCTAAGACTCTGGCGAGTAACTGTGTATTTGTATTTGTGTGTACATATTACATGGAAGTGGACAGAGGGAATGAAAGCAAGGCAAGAGTTGAAGATGTCCCTGACGATCTGTTTTTGTTTGGACAGGACGTGGCCGATGTCTATGACATTCACTGAGAAAGAATGCAGGGAGGGAAGGAGGACCATGGGCAAGAGTGGAACAAAAGCAGCTCATTTTCTTTTTAGACATCTTAAACTTGAAGCAATATTACAATATTACTTTAAGATTCAAGAGATGACCCAGTGGGCAGTAGGAAACATGAAAACAATGCTCAAAGAAGACTGTCAGATGGAGTGTCACCACGGAGCCATCAACAGACAGAAGGTACTTAAAGTCAAAGGAGTAGATAAAATTCCCCAGGAAGGGAGAAAACCAAAAGTAAAACCATGGGGGCCAAAAGTAAAGTTTGAAGAGATGAGCAAGACCCTTGGAAAAGACCCTGATGCTGGAAAAGACCAAAAGCAAAAGGAGAGGAGGGTGGCAGAGGATGAGATGCTTAGGCGGCATCACCGACTTAATGGACATGAACTTCAGCAAACTCCAGGAAATAGAGGAGGATAGGGAAGCCTCTTGTGCTGCAGTCCATAGGGTCACAAAAAGTCAGACATGTCTTAGCGACTGAACAACAACATGATGAAGAAATAACCAAAAATAAAAATAAAAATAAAAGAACCAAGTGATGGGGCTAAAACCCACAAAAAGGAAAGGCTTGAAGAAAAATAACAGTGTACTCAACAGGATCAAATCTCTTATCTCACTGCAGCCCATAGGCTATATATTCCTAAATCTATATACATAGGAATATATAGTCCATGGGCTGGTATAGAATTGCTATCCCTATACCAAGTCTACCAATGACAAAAACAATGCCCCAAATCATTGCTGTCAGACTTCACATGCCAGGAAGCAGCAGAGACAACACAGGTCTAAAGGCAATGTTTCCTTCTCAAATATCCACGGCCTCTTCAGTAACAGCTTCATTTGATGACCTAAAAGCTTCAGTTTTTCAATGTACCCTGAATTAAACACTGGTAATCCCTCTGCTTAGGTTACTGGTTTCTATAATTAATAATGCATTTCTCCTTTCCCTGATTCTACCACAGGGCTTTGCTTTTCATCAACCTACTCTGCTTCTGGTTTCCTACAAAAACAGTCAGCCACTCCACTTTGTCGATTCCTCTTTTTTTTTTTTTTTAACTTCATTAGAATACAGCCAATTAACAATTTTGTTATAGTTTCAGTGGACCCCATAGGGACTCAGCCAGACATATACATGTATCCATTCTCCCCCCAAATTCCCCTTCCATCCAGGCTGCCACATAACACTGAGCAGAGTTCCTTATGCTATACAGTAGGTCCTTGTGTGTTATCCATTTTAAATATAGCAGGGTGTACATGTGATCCCAAACTCCCTAGGTATCCCTCCCCACCAGCCTTCCCCACTGGCAACCAGTAAGTTCATTCTCTAGGTCTCTGAGTGTGTTTCTGTTTTGTAAATAAGCTACTCTGTATCTTTGCTTTTTAGATTCCACATGTTGGTTCCTCTTCCAGCTGAGACATGCCCTTCACTCTTGGCCACAGCTTGTGGTCCTGACCATCTGCCAGAAGCAACATACACGTCATCTTCCCCATTGATTAACTCCTGTAGGAATATTCCAATATTCTGTGATCCCCTGGCATCAATCACACATGTGAACGAAGAATTTCGTGTCCCTGCCTACTTGAAAATGTTCAAATGTATCTATTCTTTCTTATCAACCAGCCTATAAGCTCTTCCAGTGAAGACGTGACCTTCTGGAGGTCATTTTTAACCCTATTAATTAATGAGCCTTAGAGCGGGGGCAGGGTTATGATGTTAATAAACATGGATGTGGCTTCGCTGCAGTATTCAAACAGAAAAAACAGACTAAATTAAGCACCAAATGTACATAAGGTAACTGGCTATTCGAACTTTCAATGCAGTATAACAGGGTATAGGATTTCTGTGTTAGCTCAGCTGGTAAAGCATCTGACTGCCACGCAGAAGACCCAGGCTGCATTCTTGCATCGGGAAGATCTCCTGGAGAAGGGGAGTGTAAGTGGCCAAAAGCGGCGCACTTAACACATGGCACTGCAGATTCTATAGGAAGTGGCTCTTTAGCTTTTCATTTTATCAAAATATACTTTTTTAAAAATATTTATTTGGTTGCAGCATGTAGAATCTTTAATTGAGGTATGCGGGATCTAGTTCCTTGACCAGAGATTGAACCCAGGCCCCTGCATTGGAAGCATGAAGTCCTAGCCACTGGTCCATCAGGAAAGTCCCCTGAAAGAATTTTTTTTAATCTTTTTATTTTTTATTGGGATATCCCCGATAGCTCAGTTGGTAAAGAATCCACCAGCAATGTGGGAGACCCGGGTTCCATTCCTGGGTTGGGAAGATCCCCTGGAGAACGGAAAGGCTACCCACTCCAGTATTCTGGCCTGGAGAATTCGATGGACTGCACAGTCCATGGGGTTGCAAAGAGCCAGACACGACTGAGCGACTTTCACTTCACTTCATAGCCAATTAACAATGCTGTGATAGCTCAGGTGAACAGTGAAGGGACTCAGTCATATAATGTACATGTATCCATTCTCCCTCAAAAATACACTTCAGTCAACTATTTGAACCAATTTTCTTTCCATGGGTCGATCAACATCTGTACTTACATTATTACTATATAAAATATAAATCAACAGTGTTTCAAATAAAGCAGTATCGTTCTTTTAGACTTCCCCTTCTTTGTGTATTCTAGAAAATGTGTTCCTGTGTTACCATCGGGAAACAAACTCCTCTGCAGCCAAGTTATTAGCCAAGACATAGTTCTTGTGTTCACAGTATCTAAGGGCAACACAACATAAACCTTGGCTGGTTTCTGAATCTACATTTCAAGGATAGAATGAAAGCAATGAAATTGAAAAGAAATGCATATAAACATTCTAGACCAGACATCATACTATAGGCACTTATTTTCTTTGGAAGTCAGACATAGAAAACGAATCACAGAACTGTTCTTTCATTACTTCCATATTACTTAAAACACCTACAAATATTCTCAGATTTCTTTTTGCGGGTTTGAACTCCCAAGTTCTTCCTTATTTTGAATAAAATGCAACTGAGTACCTATCAACATGGAATAAGCATAGGGTGGCCTACTTGGGAAAACTCCATAATTAACTGGCTCTTTCTGTTTGAAAGCTCACAGATGAAGAAGTCAGAGAATCCTGTACTTTGAACAAACGTTTTAAAATAGTCAGAAAATGGAGACATTACTGATGTCATATCATGCATGGCACAGAATTTTGAAAAGAGCAAACAAATTTCAGATGGGCTATTTAAATGGTATTAAGGAAATATAATATTGGTTTTATGTCTTAATGATACTTACAGGGACCTTGTAATTGCAACATGGTTGATAATAAGCTAAAGTTTACACAGGCCATCTCATTTCTTACATAATCCTCACAACACCCCTCTGAGGTAAGAGCACGTGTTAGACACGAGGAAACTGAAGTAGAGGGCAATTTAGGATTTGCCCAAAGTCACACAGCTAGTGGGTGCGTGCGTGCATGCTCAGTTGCTTCAGTCGTGTCTGACTCTGTGTAACCCTATGGACCATAGCCCGCCAGGCTCCTCTGTCCACGGGATTCTCCAGGCAAGAATACTGGAATGGGTTGCCATGTCCTTCTCCAGGGGATCTTCCCAACCCAGGGATCAAACCCGTGTCTCTTATATCTTCTACATTTGGGGGAGGGTCCTTTTCTCCTAGAGCCACTTGAGAAGCCAGAAGTGGGTATCAGTGCCAGAATTTAAACCCCTACAGCCTGATGGTTGGGACTGATTCCTTATCTCTGATGACTTCTCTTGCGTACTACCTACATTCTTTAGGGTAAAATATTTTTCTAGAAAAAGTTAAAATAATATAAGGAAATATTTTGTAATATATAATGTGAACTTAGAATTTCTATGTTTCATCAAAGTTACTTAAATAGAGAATATCTATCCAAACTAATGTAAGTGGAAAAAAAAGGAAAAGCTAGAATATATTAAAATTGACGGGACCCTGCAATGTGTCCAAAGGAGAAATGTTAGCATTAATGTTCATTAAGTTTGCTGTCATCAATGAAGATTATTGGTCTTTGCTAGTGCATTCCTAATAAGTAGAAAGATTTTTGAAAAATTTTCTATGTATTTAGGGTATGAAGTATCCTAATATTAATGAGTTACAGTCTTGAAAAAGTAATATTTAACAGTCTTTAAAAAGTAATTTTGTTTCTCAAACTTACTGATTTACTCTCAGAATTCATATAAGGTTATTAAGTATATCACGTATTTTTATTGAATCCTTTACCCAAACGTATTTTCACACTTTGAAGTTCACAAATAAATTCAGAGGGTAAAAAGTTATTGCCAAAGTATTCCTTAACATAAAACAACCACAGAAATGTATACTTTACAACATGTCATTTGCATACTTCTAAGAAACAATGGCCCATTAGAAACTACTTATATATATATATATACTTTATGAACATGAGTGCATGCCAGTCACATCTGACTCTGTGACCACATGGTGTAGCTCTACCAGGCTCCTCTGTCCATGGGATTTTCCAGGCAAGAATAATGGGGTGGGTTACCATTTCCTCAGCCAGGGGATCTTCCCGACCCAGGGATCAAACTTGTGACTCTGTGTTTCCTACATTAGCAGGTGGGTTCTTTACCACTGCACCACCTGGGAGACCCTATACCTATCTATCTATTATCTGTCTACATACACATATGTGTGTGTGTGTGTGTGTATACACACACATCAGTCATCTGGAAAGTGTCTTCAAATTATTCATCCTTGATTTTTTTCAGGTCCACCATTCATAAGAAGATTCCATCAATTAGGAATTAGGAAACAATTTTTCTACTAAGTCAGTTAAAAGCAAATAAATCAACTGCTCAGCATTTTGGGGACAGGAATCTTTTTCCTAAGAGCAGAATTTAAAGACTTAGTTAGAACATTACATCTGAAGGTATTTATTTTACTCTGAAATTTAAAGAGCTCTTAAAATGAAAGGAACACTGATAGAATATGTAGAAGAATATACACTGCTGCTGCTGCTAAGTCACTTCAGTCGTGTCCAACTCTGTGCAACCCCATAGACGGCAGCCCACCAGGCTCCCCCGTCCCTGGGATTCTCCAGGCAAGAACACTGGAGTGGGTTGCCATTTCCTTCTCCAGTGCATGAAAGTGAAAAGTGAAAGGGAAGTCGCTCAGTCGTGTCCGACTCTTAGCGACCCCACGGACTGCAGCTTACCAGGCTCCTCCGTCCATGGGATTTTCCAGGCAAGAGTACTGGAGTGGGTTGCCATTGCCTTCTCCAAGAAGAATATATAGGACCTGGGAATTCCCTGGTGGTCCAGTGGTTAGAACTCTATGCTTTTTCTGTCCAGGGCCTAGGTTTAATCCCTGGTCAGGGAGCCAAGATCCCATAAGCCTTGTGGCATAGTCAAAAAAAACAAATATACAGGGCTAGACCACTGCTTGTGTGCAGTAACAAGATTGGAAAATTGCAAAGATGGATTTTAATCAAAGATGGATAAAAAAACAGTGGTACCAGAGAACTTGACTCAATACTCTGTAATGACCTATATGAGAAAAGAATCTAAAAAAGAACAGCTACATATATAAGTGATTCACTTTGCTATACAGCAGAAACTAACAACATTATAAAGCAACTATAGTCCAATAAAACTTTAAAAAATGAAAAAAGGAATATGCAGAAGAAAATACTCTTGAAGAAAATCTTTTTAAAAGTTTTATACAGGACAAATGTTAAAATATTAAATACCAGCAGGATGGATTTTAACCACAGAAGCTAAAAGCATCATTAAACATTTCTATGTACATACCATTTGAAAAATGTTCTTACCATATACTCCATATTAGAAGCTGTAGGATATACCTGACTTCGCAACTTATTATGAAGATCCAAGATACTCTGCATGTCATTGTCTGTGATGGCCCTTTTCCCTCTTTGCTTGGCTATCCACCACACACCATCCTCATCCATGTACTTTTCCAAAAGTTTTTCCAATAAGGTGGCATTAGGAACCACCATGGCTGGAATCGCTCGGGCCATGAGGAGCACTGTGGTTACTCTGAACCACTCCCGCACGGTACACTTCATAATGAATGCTCTCAGGATTTCCCCGGGAAAATCTCCAACACCGGCTCTTCCACTCCTTTTGGCTATAAGGACATGTAGCGCAATTAGGGTGAAAATCCTGGCACACATTAATTTTCTAACAATAAAAATGATACAACAGTCACAAAGGGATGGAGCCAGTTTGATTTGTTTACATAATTCCAGGAAACGGAATAAATTTTGAAATGAATTTTCTCCAATCCATTTTTACTCCAGAGGACTTTTCACAGTGCACCTTTTCCACAAAACAAAGAACTGCATGTTCCAAGATAATGTACATGATGCTAAAAACAAATGGCAAAAGCAACCCAGAAGAATTAAAGCTTGAAAGAGATTTCTGAATTACAAATCTTTCAATGGCTATTTATGGCACAGAGCCTGCAAAGGATCCTAGAATGCTTTAGCCTAGAATGTTTTATCAGGCAATCCAGAGGTCCGGGTTTCTCTCTCTGTTTCAAGGTATTATTTTATCTCACCGCCCCATCTCTGGTTCAAACATTCA
The DNA here is from genome assembly GCF_001704415.2 of Capra hircus. Taxonomy (NCBI): domain Eukaryota; kingdom Metazoa; phylum Chordata; class Mammalia; order Artiodactyla; family Bovidae; genus Capra; species Capra hircus. The sequence goes on from NC_030821.1 coordinate 43,785,499, forward strand.
GAATGTCAACAAAACTATGAAATCGAGGGCGAATGCTTTAAAGAAGTACACAATTTTACGCATACATATGCCCACGGAGACTTCTAAAGGGACCAGTGAATTAATGCAAGTGAACAGTTAAGGTCACTGGGGGAAGTATCTTCTCATACAGGCACAGGTCAAGAAGAAAAAAATCATTATTTCCTAGAAAGCTTGTGCCTAACCTGTAGCCCGCACCCGATGAAGACAACAGCCCACGGGCGGTTTCGGAGCCTCTCCGGCCACACGCCGCAGGCGCACACCGTTCACCCAAACCAAAGGAGGTGAAACTCACAAACTCACTGAGAAGCAGGAGCGCCCAGAGTTCTCCATCGTGGCTGCTTTCCGAGTACACACCCACCCCTCCGTGATCGACCGTTCTCTGCAAGTGGATTTTTTTTTTTTTTTAAGTAGAGTTTAAGAAGAAAAAAGTAGATAGAAGAGGGTGGGAGCTTGACGATTTACCTCTCCAGTGTGAAGTTCCCTAAGATGGATCAGCCGAACCAGACGGCCGGCCTCCCCAGCCGCCTGCAGCCTGCACACAGACGGCCCGGTTCGGGACGACCCGGGCGTCGCACGTCCTCCGGCGCTGCCTGCAGTGGGATTGCTATCCTCGGCCTCGGCGGCTCCCCTCGGACCTGAAAGCCGGAGCTGGGCAAAGCACGGCGAAGTTGGGAGGCCGAGGCTGGGGTGGAACGGCAGCGGCCTGGTTAGCTCTGCAGGGTGGGCGCCCGAGCGTCTCGGAGCAGAAGCTGCAGGAGTGAGAGGGGCGGGGACTCGGGTCAGGCTGGGCGGCGAAGGCTGCAGGCGACCCCGCGCTCCCGCTCGGTGCAGCCGCGGCGCGCAGAGCTAGGCGCAGAGCGCTTCCGCCGCTCCCGTGAGCGCCGGGGCATTTATTGCGGTCCCCGCGCGCGCGCACGTGACGTGAGCGCCCCTGCTCGCCCACCCCCACCTCTGCCCAGCCCTGGACGCGTGCCCGCGGCGGGAGCGAGGAGAGGCCGCCCGGCTTCTCACCACCCACCATCCCCGCACCCCGCCCCCCGGCCCAGCGCCGTCAGGACGCCTCGCCTTTGTGGCGGTAGCTTTGGCTTCAGGGACCAGAGTGGAAGGTCTGGACCCCGTGAGAGGCCATGTGCAAGGAGGATCAAACTCCCAACGCCCCCTCGCAGTTCCGCCAACTTTCGAGAGAGCCGTCTCCTAGTTCCTTGCAGATTCGATGCTAAACAAGGAGCTGTCCCAGAGAGCGCGCGTAGCCGGTGAAGTGGGGTTAACACTTTGGAAACTGGGAAAGGTAACTGGGGCAGGGGAGCGTAGGGTAGGGGAACGGAAGTCTTGTCCTTTTATTTTCTCCAGGGAATCACTTCCATTACCAAGACCAGTTGTCTAGAATTAGAAAGTTTTGTTGTTTTTTTTTTTTTTCTGCGTTAGAGCATTGATGATGAACAAATGGGACAAGGATTTCATAGAGTGACGGATGATCTGTGACTCAGGGTTGGCTGACAGTTGAGAGCCCCACTTCATCCTTAAAATATGTTGCATTCGCTTCCTAAAGTGACAGCAGCCCCCCCTTTTTTTTTCCTTCTAATGATGTAAACATTTTTGGAGTTGATACAAAGAGTAGCCTCAATTTATCAGAGCTACCTTGACAGGAATTCAATACCCAAACCTAGAAGTGATAGTGAAATGAGAGTCAGTCTCCTAGATGTTCATGGTAAAATTCGAAGTAGGAAAATTACTAATTTTAAGTTCATAAAGGCTCACCATAATTAATGTGGTGCTACTTCTACAAGTACATTTTTTATTAAGCGTTTTTTTTTAATTTATTTACCTTTACTTTCCCTCTGTGGGCTTTCCTCCTGGCTCAGATGGTGAAGAATCTTCCTGTAATTCCAGAGACCCAGGTTAAATCCCTGGATTGGGAATATCCCCTAGAGAATGAAATGGCAACCTACTCCATTATTTTTGCGTGGAGAATTCCGTGGACAGAGGAGCCTGGTCGGCTACAGCCTATGGGGTCACAAAGATTCTGACACGACTGAGCAACTTCACTCCCGCGTTGTGTGCAGATTCTTTACCACCTAAGCCACCAGGGGAGCTACAGTCTATAACATATGATCAAATAAAGTAAAACTCTGAAAGTAATTCCCAAATCCCACCACGCAATTACTTCATCAAACCAAAAAAATTCAAATCTATGCCTCTGGTGAACATGAGACCTTGCTTCCTCTCAAATGAAATATGGCCTAGCAGAAGAACACAGAAGGTGAAAAGCATTGATGCACATAACCAGTTTCATAGAAGGTGTCATTTTTAGCAACTTATTACACTTGCACTTTTCAAATATTTATAACTTTTTACATTGATTTTCCCTCTTGAATACTGATGAAAGACCCCAAAGTATGTGATACAAGAATTTTCATTTGTCATATCAGATGAAGAACACTTTTATATACTGCAATTTTAATGTACCAGAAATTATGTCTGTATGTGTGCCCAGTCGCTCAGTAGTGTTTGACTCTCGCGACCCCATGGATTGCAGCCCACCAGGCTCCTCTCTCCATTGAATTTTCCAGGCAAGAATACTGAAGCAGGTTGCCGTTTCCTACTCCAGGAGATCTTCCCTACACAGGAATCAAACCTGTGTCTCTTGCATTGGCAGGCAGATTCTTTACCACTTGAGCCACCTGGGAAGCCCTGTTGAAAAGTATACAGAGTATCATATAAAAAACAGCTAAGAGTAATAACATTACTTGAAACATTTTCAAAGAGAATTTAAGTTGGGAAAAACGGAATTAAGATGTTAAAAATGAAGTTAAATGCATTCACTCTTGAATGTTTCCGTCATAAAACTTTCCACAAAATACACAGATCACACACCTAAAGGCTTACATTAAAGAAAATTAACTTTGGTTTTAAGATTTTAATTCCCAAACTTTCTCCAGGCAAAAAAATAAAAGTTTGCATTCCTCGTCTTAGTGCTTCTATTGGCTTCTAATCTGCTCCTGTGGGTCATATTTTTATATAAAGGGAATGATTTAAACATTAGCAGTATCAAACATTAACACTGATAATATGTCATATCTCATGTATATGCTGGGAATGTCATTTTAAAGAGTAATCAAACACAATGTTCTGGAATAGTCTAAAATGATACTGTTCACTTTTCAATTTTTTGTTGGGAAATCCGTGTGGAGATTAAAGAAAATGTCAGAGAATTCATGTATAAGGTGCACTTTGCTTTGCGGCTAAGACTGATACTTGTAAAGCCACGGTTGTTTTTAGCGTTGCTACTTTCTCATGGCAGACACTGTGGTCGCCTAACCCAAAACCAGCCTTCCACCCCTTTTCTTCCAAGCCCATAGCTGCCAATTTACTGGGGGTGTTCATTTGCTCACATTCTGTCACACTATCCTCAGAAGATGAATGTTGACTAGTGAAAGGCAACCCTCACACTCTACCAGTAGCTGACTTCAGTTCAGTTCAGTCGCTCAGTCGTGTCTGACTCTTTGCAACCCCATGAATCGCAGCACGCCAGGCCTCCCTGTCCATCACCAACTCCTGGAGTTCACTCAGACTCACATCCATTGAGTCCGTGATGCCATCCAGCCATCTCATCCTCGGTCGTCCCCTTCTCCTCCTGCCCCCAATCCCTCCCAGCATCAGAGTCTTTTCCAATGAGTCAACTCTTCGCATGAGGTGGCCAAAGTACTGGAGTTTCAGCTTGAGCATCATTCCTTCCAAAGAAATCCCAGGGTTGATCTCCTTCAGAATGGACTGGTTGGATCTCCTTGCAGTCCAAGGGACTCTCAAGAGTCTTCTCCAACACCACAGTTCAACAGCATCAATTCTTCGGCGCTCAGCCTTCTTCACAGTCCAACTCTCACATCTATACATGACCACAGGAAAAACCGTAGCCTTGACTAGACAGACCTTAGTCGGCAAAGTAATGTCTCTGCTTTTGAATATGCTGTCTAGGTTGGTCATAACTTAGCTACCAGTAATTGACTTAGTCTATATATGACTTACAACCCTAGATCCTAAAAGGAAGGAAGAAATCTGCTTGGGTGAAGACAAAGGTTGGTAAGGGTTTTATTTTGTAATTAAAAAGAGATACAAAAAGAGAAAATGTCCCTCAGGTGCTAATGTATGAGTTTGTGAAATATAAATATGCACCTGTTGTCATACAAAGAGGGACAAGCCTAAAGACAGGCTTATCATCTTGGCTGAGCAGAAAGACAGACAGTGCCTGATCTCCCTGCCACTGAGCAGTCATTGAATACGTAGCCTCCATTTTACTAACCCTGCAAGACAGGAAATGTATTGTTTAAGCCACACCAACTTGGGAATTCAGTTACTTGCAGCTCAGAGCATTCTAACAAATCTATTTCTACGAAGAGGATACCTTCCTTTGACAGTGTTGTCTTTTCTCTGTGCTGCTGCTATTATGTTCTGCTCACCTGCATACTTAGGAATTATCTTAAGTGTATTCGTCTATGGCTTTTCTATCCCCATGTTTCAAAATTGGGTATATGTTCATCCCTAGGTATTAAACCCACTGCATAGTTTCATGGCCCCAAACCTCAATCTCAAACAGGCACACTGGCTGTTTCATCACCATATTGTTAGTAAGTCCATCCTCTGCTGGGGAGATGTAGGAATAGAATTTGTGGTGTGTTTTGGGAGATGGAATCAATATAGTCAATGTTTTAAAACATGTAATTTTAAATCTGGCTTCCCTAGTGGCTCAAATGGTAAAGAATCTGCCTGCAATGCAGGAGACCTGGATTTAATCCCTGAGTCAGGAAGATCCCCTGGAGAAGGAAATGGCTACCCACTCCAGTATTCTTGCCTGGAGAATTCCATGGACCGAGGAGCCTGGCAGGCTAACATCCATGGGGTCACAAAGAGTTAGACATGACTGAGCAACTACCACACACGTACACACACACAATTTAAAATTAAGATACCTGATTTAGGTACCTGAATTAGATACCTGAAGTGTCACTGGGTCCTTGGAACTTGTTTATGCTACTTGGCCTCTACCAGCCCTGGATCCTTTTCCCTTTAAGGGAAGAAATAACAGTAGCTATCTCACTTTGTCACTTTGTATATTAAAATGAATTAATACATGGAAGCACTTGAAACAGATGCATAGAGAGTGCTCAAGAAGAGTTAAATATTATTGTTATTATAAGAACTAAAGTAGAGGATTTATTGTTGCTATTTTATAAACTCCATGGGCTTTAATCAAAGTATTGTGCCATGTAGGAGATTAATTTTTAAGTAGAAGATTGAAATAACTGGTCATAAACATGATGAAAACAATCTGTAATGTCTCTGGCAATGCTCAGTGGATTTTCATCTCACAGCTTATAAAGGATCCTGTTCTGTTTAGGACACAGTTCCCATTTTTATCCAAAGTAGCAACTTGTCTCCACCTCAAGAAAGTTACATATACATCTTTCTACTCTAACTACAAATGTGAAAATAATTATTTAAACCTTAGTTTTTAAAAGTAACATACATGCATTGAAGTGAAAAAATGTTTAGTGTACAGCTCAAGGAAATTTTACAGACTCATTTGAAAAGACCCTGATGCTGGGAAAGATTGAGGGCAGGAGGAGAAGGGGATGACAGAGGATGAGATGGTTGGATGGCCTCACTGACTCAATGGACTTGGGTTTGGGTGGACTCCAGGAGTTGGTGATAGACAGGGAGGCCTGGCATGCTGCAGTTCATAGGATCGCAAAGAATCGGACACAACTGAGCGACTGAACAGAACACACAACGTGAAAACCACTCAAATGCCTTTTCCTGGTGCATTCTCTCCAAAGGTAAGTAATATTCTAATCTCTTATTCAAAATTAGTTTTGCCTGTTTTTTGCATCTTTACGTGCATGGAATCATATAGTAGACAATTTTATTGTCTGGCTTCTTTTGTGTCTTTTTTCTTTTATTCAGTATGTCTACAAGATTTATCCATTTTGTTGTATGTAGCAACACTTTGTTCTTTTTCTTTTTTTGATGAGCATTCTACATTTTTTAAACCCATTCTGTTGCTGAATGTTAATAGTCCAGTTTAGACTATTAAAATAATTCTGCTAAAGACATTGCTGTACATGCGTTTTTGAACATATATTCACACTTTTTTTTTATTGGCTGTATAGCTCAGAGTAGAACTTCTGGGTACTAACATATACCTATGTAAAACTTGAGTAGATAAATTGAATTATATACCTTTTTCTTATTGATTAGTAGCAATCTTTTGTAACTGTTGTATTTCCTTTTAAAAATATCTTAATTTTCTAATTACTTTCACTTTTTGCATTTTCACTTTCTTAATCATGTCTCTTGATGAGTGCTACTGCTGCTAAATTGCTTCAGTCGTGTCCAACTCTGTGTGACCCCATAGATGGCAGCCCACCAGGCTCCCCCATCCCTGAAATTCTCCAGGCAAGAACACAGGAGTGGGTTGCCATTTCCTAAAGTGAAGTCACTCGGTCGTGACTGACTCTTACCCTTCCATGGATTGCAGCCTACCAGGCTCCTTCGTCCATGGGATCTTCCAGGCAAGAGTACCAGAGTGGGTTGCCATTGCCTTCTCCACCCTTGATGAGTAGAATGCAAATGTTTATCCTATAGGTCACACATATCACTAACCATAAAGGAAAAGATTGAAAAATTGGACTTCATTAAAATTAGGACACTCTTGATAAGTAGAATGTCCTAATTTTAATGAAGTCCAATTTTTCAATCTTTTCCTTTATGGTTAGTGATATGTGTGACCTATAGGATAAATATTTGCTTATCTCAAAATGATAAAGAAAAATCTTCTATGTTATCTTCTAGCTTTATTGTTTTACATTTTGCAATCAGATCTTTGTTCCATCTGGAATGGCTTTTTATGTTATGACAAGAAAGTAATTGAATTTTTAAAGAAATATTTGAGTGATTAAATTAAAAGCCTGCATATCTTATAAGCATCACTATAAAACTCTACGAATTTGTTCTGGAAAGAATATAAATTTCAGAATTAAGAGATAGATAAATGTCGTTGTTCTTTAATCCAGAGTTATGATGCTTTAATCAGATTATTTAGAAATATAAATGCTGAGATCCATGTTGATGCCATAACCTGAAAAGTCCTTAATCTGTCTCCTGATGTTAGGAAAGTAATTATTTTAAGCTTCTTTTTAGATTTGCAGATCTATTTTTTTGTCATCCATTTCAAGTTTGCTCTGCAATCACTAAATGCAGTGATTCATTTTTAAGTTATCTACTACCACCAATACTACCTCTATGCATTTGAAAAATAAAATGTTCAGTAACTTCTGTATATGCTTTTGTACGTTTCTTGGCATAGTTCTCACTTGTTAAAGTCTTTTCTGAAAATTCACACTCAAATCATTCTTCTCCACAAAGACTTATTTTCTCTCTTCTATTTTCCTCTGAATCTTATCAATTTCAATTATATAAATTATAACTATTCATATATTTCCTTATCTCTCCAACAATGCTAAAAGCTCCTTGAGAAAAGAGATCATGTTTATTTGACTTTTGTATTACTTATACTAACATATACATATAATATATACATATAACATGATAATATATGTTAAATGAACAATTGAGTTTGGACTTTTGGAATATTCCATATTGCCCAGAAAAGTGCACCCATGTGCCTAGATGTACAAGCTTGTGGACAGGAGCAAAAAAAAATCACAAAATAACCAAAACTCCACATCATGCTAGAGATGAACTTCACCTAGGAATTTTGCTTTTGAGGGAAAGTACCTAATATTGAAAAAAAAATTGCCATTTATGTCATAAATGATCTCAGAAGCAGACAGGCAATTAAAATTAATTTAAAAATGAAAACCAGGCATGGCATAAGTGTTTTCTACAATATCTCCAGACCCATTGCCATTAACCATTTTTCAGTGGAAGAGTTTGAGTACAGCCCTGTACCATTTATTGACAAAATTTTTGTGTGAACATTTTTTTAAAAAGAATGCAATCCACTTCTAAACCACTTATTCTTTTCAATTTATCATTTTTAAATTCATAGGAAAGTGATGTTTCCTAAAGTAAAAAAGAAGTCAAACATTTGTCAAACAGTATTTTTCAGAACATCGCACTACGTTATTGATGTTCTACTTTGTCACTTTTATCTGTTGATGGCTTATATTCTGTCAGCCTCTTTATGACAGTCTGGCACCTGTATATTGTTAGCATCTGCAACTTGCAGATCATAGCAGGAACTGTAGATGCAAAACCGAAAAGATTTAACTGTCCATCGTGGTTGAAACACTGCATTTTAATTTCTTTAAATCAGAATATCCATAACAGTTGTTGTAATTGTTGTCTAGTTGCTAAGTCGTGTCCAACTCTTTTAAGACCCCATGGCCAGGTTCCTCTGTCCATGCAGTTTCCCAGGCAAGAATACTGAAATGTGTTGCCATTTCCATCACCAGAGGATCCGCCCAACCTAGGAACTGAACTTGCATCTCTTGCGTTTGTGGGTGGATTCTTTACTGCTGAGCCACCAGTAGGTAAAACTAAACTCTTTTTAAATTGGAGAAGTATCTCTGAAGTACATTCAGGGTGACATGAGAACTCTGGCTGCAGCTTCATCTTCTGATGATCACTTTTCTTTCTAGATCTGCAGAAGTGCTTCACAATGTGCCTGGGTTAGAGGTTGCCTTTCAGGTTTACCTGGAGGGGCTGTTGAAAGGCACGCATTATAAAAGGAAAAATATGTACTCTTTCATCTACAGCATTAATGTCAGAGACAGGCTTTTCATCCTAATAAAAGGAAGATGAAAACTTCCTCAACATTAACTAACCCATGAAGAAATAGTTGACAAAAGCCTCACAGCCCACTTTTAATGGTGATTTTAAAGAAGCACATTTAACAAAAGTGAAAAAAATGAAAATCCCTGATGTTTTTCCTGAAAATTTATATCATCTACACTTAAATTATTTTTATATAATTATAAAATACAAAAATTACATACATACATGTATATGTGTAAGTAGTCATTGAATGTTAAACATTATTTCACTAGCTAATGAGAGAGATTAAAGAAAATTTAACTTTAGTTAGATAAGTTATAGAGAAACACTGCAATAATGGAAGAAAAGTCACTGCTTTTTACCTGTTATATGTTACCTCTAGGTATTCTCCTATAATAAGTACATAATCTCTGTTAATAAGAATTAACAGAGATTTTAGAAATGCTTTGGAATTAAAAGAAAATGAAACAACTACCAAATAATTTATAAATAATAACTTTATAAACAATAAACGAAGCACATGTGAAACTATTTGGATGTTGTTTCTGGGGCTCCAAAGAGTCTGGTACCAGAGACCTTTCTGTCTCAGCATGGAAAGAATTCAGCAAGAGACAAAGTGATAGATAAGAAGTGATTTATTAGACGAGGCTGCTTGTGAAGCTTATAAGCAGGCGAGTGAGGGGTGCCATGACCCAAGAACTTACTGGGCTACAGTTTTATAATCAAAGGAAAAGTGGGGAGGAGGAGAATTTCTTTGTTTTCTTGAGTAAACATCATGCTTCCATCGTCTGTTCCTCCTCCAGGCTGGGCAGGGGAGTTTTCTTGTCCCTGTGTGGTCAAGCTAGGTCTGTAGATGGTTGTTTTTTGTGTGTGCAGATAACATGTCCTAGGAATCATGAACTTCCTGAGCTCACTGGGCAGGACACGGGTTTCACGTCACCATTGTTTTATTTTGGGGGGCATGTCTCTTGTTCTGTAGCGTGGTTCGTTGCTCAGCATGCCTGTTTGGTTTTGTGGTGAAGCAAACCTGCTTTCTTGAGTAAACATTAACTTTCAGGGGTCTCCCATGTTTTCTCTACTTACAGCCCCCTAGTGAGACTAACTATTTAGTCACTTATTTGTCCCTTTACTCTGTCCCTATCACATGGACAAATAGGAAACATATGGACAGTAAGGGAGGAAAGGGGGGTCGGTGTGGGACGCATTGGGAGATTGGGATTGACATATATATACTGTGTGTGCTAAGTCACTTTAGTCATGTCCAACTCTTTGCGATTCTATGGACTGTAGCCCACCAGGATCCTATGTCCACGGGATACTCCAGGCAAGAATACTCTAGTGGGTTGCCATGTCCTCCTCCAGGAGATCTTTCTGGACTGGGGATCAAAACCGAGTCTTCTGCAGCTCCTGCATTGCAGGTGGCTTCCTTACTGCTGAGTCACTGGGGAAGCCCATATATATACTATAAAAAAGATAACTAATGAGAACCTACTATACAGCACAGGGAACACTAGTCAGTGCTCTGTGGTGACCTAGATGGAGAGGAAATTAAAAAAAGGGAATGTATGTATACATATATCTGATTCGCTTTGTTGGCAGCAGAAACTAACACAGCATTGGAAAGCAACTGTACTCCAATAATTCTTTTAAAAGGAAATATACTTAAATAAACAGCTTTCACAAACAGATCCGAAACATTCATAACCTCAATACCGTGTAACTGCATTATTCATGGAGGTGCCTTTTCCTTCTGCTCTGTCTTGCCTCATGCTGTTCGCTTAACTGAGGTATCCACTCTTGACATTGCATTGCCTCCTGAACGTTTCTTTCTTTGTGCCCTTGACCCAAATTCTTCCCCAAATTATAATATTATCCTCAATTCCTGCATGTATCTTTCTGCCCCTTCCTTCCAAGTTTTCACCTCAAATCCTAACTCTCTCATGACATTGTTCTAATTGTCCTTATATAGAAGTGGTCTTTCCTGGTGGCTCAGTGTTAAAGAATCCACCTGCCAATGCAGGAGACACGGGTTTCAATCCCTGGGTTGGGAAGATCCCCTGGAGAAGGAAATGGCAACCCACCTCTAGTATTCTTGCCTGGGAAATTCTTCACGGACAGAGGAGCCTGATGGACTACAGTTCTTGGGGTCGCAAAAGAGTTGGACACATCTTAGTGACTAAATGGCAATAGAAGTGATCTAGCTATACTCTTAGATAAACCCTAAAACATGGAAAAAAAGCCGAGGTTAAATGTAAGAACATGCTTTTTAGATTTGAGAAGACACTATCCTTAAAATGGAAGGGCTAATTACCCTGGTGATCCAGATATTTGGATCTTTAAAATATAAACACTTTTGTATAAAAGAAATACATAGCAAACTATATTCAAAAGATGCTTATAATAAGCAGAATTAAATTTAATATATACTTTCTAGAGTGTAGGTGCAAAAATACAAATGGGTTCTTACTTTTTAAAGTTTTCCTTGAAAACCACGCATATTCCAGCTAATGTTAGATTGAATTACAGTTGACCCTGAACAACACGAGTTTGAGCTGTGCGGGTCCACTTACACATAGAAAATTTTCAATAAGTAAGTATTATAGTACCACCCAATTGGAGGGGTTGAATCTGGACTGGAAGGGCTGACTGGAAATTTACACAAGGAGTTTTGACTGCATGGACTGAAGTTGGGGGGGGCTTTAACTCCCAAGTTGTTCAAGCGTCAACTATGTTTGCTCACAAATTTTTCTCTTGCCGTTGACTTTGATCTTGGCCATGAGACTTGCTTTGCTCAAAAGAATAAGAGTAAAAGCTAAGACTTTTGGAGGCACCTTCTTGGAGTTTCTGCCTTCTTCCATGAGGAGAGTATGTCTGGGTAACCGTTGCTTTTGTAGGTAGATATGAAGCAATTTTAAACCCTGGAGTCCAGCCTAGTTCAGCTGAGGCCAGCCAAGACCAGAACCAACTTGTCAGATCCCTGAACACCCAATAAGTATTTCTATATCCCTCTGGATTTCATTGTTGAATGCTTCACAAAACTATCAGAGAAAGAGACTGACAGATACATACTTTTACATGTAATATATCAACATTATAATAACGCTGTGAAATACAGATTACTGATATGCAGGATAAAGTGACCTGCACAGTATTTGATGGTAAATCTTTTCCTCAAAGCTGATGTGCTTACCATGATATCCATCTCTCTGGGACCGCTCCTGCCCCTACCCACCCCTCTGCTCCATCCTCTTTTCAGTGCAAGTAAAGAATCTTTAGAAAACGCAAAAATTGGAAGTAGGGAACAGGAGTTAAGAAGTAGCAAACTAATAGAGAACATGTGTGCCAAGCATTTTGTTTTGAAGTTTCTAAATCTTGCTTATTTGTGACTTTTAATATTTGAGAACATTTTTGGGAGCCTGGACAAAATGCTGACTTCTGAGTCTTAATAAAATAGCAAATACGTATAAGTAGTGGCATCTGCATATCTAACCAAAAAGTAAACAAGGATGAAAGATTGTATCATGATGTTCTACAATTGTCTAAAATGAAAGACTGCTCCTTCTTTGAAGAATTGTATCACTTCTCTAAATAATTTCTTGATTTAAAAATTTGCTAGATAAATTTCTGTTTTAGTCAACTCCCGGTAATGTTATATGTTAAGAAATAATAATGTTATATATTTTTAAAATATCATGGTTTTGTACATGATAGAAAAACAACTTTGGAAGATTGGTTCAATCCTGAGGGGGCTTCTTGAGTTTGGAAGGGTCTAATGATGGAAAAAAAGTACATTCACTTGAATGAAGAATGAACAACAGGAAGCATACAGGCTCAAATCCAAAGTAAGGCATGTTTCTTGGTCTTGGAAAATGGAAAATGAAATACAAAGGCTTTCTGCCCTCAACAATATTATATAAAGGAAGTTATGTTCTGAAAAGTAGGGTCATGCTTGTGCCAGGAGGGAAGAAGTAGGTGTGCATATTTTGAGAGGTGAAGAATGGCAGTTCTCCAGATGGCAGGCAAGACGGCTGAAGGAGGAATCAGAAGAATTCAAGACACGTTTCTCCTTTTGCCAAAGCAGAGTCTTTCCAAGTTTATTCAAGATTTAATACTTTAAATGTGAGGTGAAACTGCAACTTTAATTATACATTTGCAATATTTGAAAATTAACATCGCCTGTAGTTATAAGAAGAACATCTGGAAAGGCATATGCAAGAAAAACCATTACTTTTGCAAATCCCATAAGACAGATTCAATTTCTATTTTAAATTAATAGCTTATCTGTTAGTAACAATTCAGCTCACAGACCATCTATTAACAAAATGGAGCACTGCTCCCACATGTTCAGCAAATTGCCTTTGCTTTATCAAACCAGGTTTCCTGTTCCACTTTTGGCTTCTCACAGTTTGTTTTAAGTCTGTCCTTGGCTTGCTTTGTTAAACCAAAGGATAGGAATAGAATTAAAGGAATGCAAACATGAAGAAAAATAATTCAATGTTATACAATACACCCTTTCTTTCACCCTTTTCCTTTTTATGATTCTATCCACTATTCCATTTTTGCTGTCTCTTATAAAAAGTCAGCTTCTTTTGGGAAGTCTCATTTTACTGTTACTATTAACAGTGTTTATATCTTAAATATGCATTTAATTAAGAATCCTTTTTTTGGAATTTGTTTTAGCTATTTAATTTGGTAAAATATACCTTGCTATTGATCCTCAGTTTGTGGCAAAACCCTGGCGTCAGTGTACTACTGTGGCTGTCTAAGGGAGAATATAATATTCTTAAACAGAAGTAGCTCTGTCTTAGCATTTCATGAATACTCAGTAATTATGACTTACTGATTCATAAGTCTACATGACTTTGGTTGCTTTCCATTGGTAATCAGCACCATGAAAATACCTACAGAGAGCGTCAACAAACCTCTGGAAATGGATTTTATTCACTAGTTTAGCTTTCTCTTACTCATCCATTTTATAATAACATAGTAAATACCTTAGGGTGATTATAAAAATGAGCAACTTCAAATTATTGTTGCCATCATGATATAGTAAAAAGCATATTAAAAACAATTTTCTTTACTCATGCTTATTGAAAAATAAATAACCATTCACTATTTTTTATGCATATACATGTACTAAGCCAAATTATTGGCAAAACATTGTCAGTTTTTTAAAATTGAAATTCACTAACTTAAAAGAGTTTTTTCTGCCAGGAAAATGCAATAATTTGCTTTGGCTTGGTCTGTTCTCAAATGGAAGAATCATGTCTTTCATGACTATGAGAAAATAGCAAAAGTCAAAGGTCATTCTAGGCTTGAGGTTGAATCACTGGAGATAATAACTCAAAACCAAAAGGGTTCAATATATCATTTCATTATTATATGCATTTAATTAAATATGGCAAACTTAGAGGCCATCGTGTGTGCTAAGGACAACTAATAATGGTTCTGTATCCTGAGATAATATTTCCACCTATTTTGTCAACTTTACTATTTTTTTTTTTTTGGTTCATAACTATTTCTAGATTTCTAGTACAATAAATAACCTTTGCTTCTGGATCCAAGTCTGATAGAATCAGGATGGTTTAACTGATGTAAGAATGAATTCAAAAAATGGAAGACTGCGCACATGGACATTTTCTACATCTTTTCTTATTTTTTACTGTGGAAGTATCCCTTTTCTACATAGAGGAATACCTTTACAGATAAAATCCAATTAATCAGTGTTGTTTTTATTCTGTGTAAAAGTTGAATGGCTAGACCTATAACCAGTGTACTTTCTACTTGATTGAACTTCTAATGGAATTATTGCACTAACTGGATGAAATCTAAGAATTAGTCCTGAAAGTTGCATTAGGTGAGATTCTAAGGCTTGCCTTGACAGTGGTGGTCTTTTGACCGTAATCAAGACCAGATACCTCCCCTGCCACAAGTGCTCATAGTATGAAGAAAAGGCAGGGAAGCCTCATTGGAGAAATACAGTCTTTAGTGAAATTGATGGTTGAACTGTCTGGTTATAAGCGTGAAGCCAGTGGGTTCCACTCTATTACTCTACCTAGATGGAAGGTTTTCAGATATATTCTAGTTTTTCAATTGTTGTTATTTTTATTTTTTTCCACGCTTCACAGTATGAAGGATCTTAGTTCCCCCACCAGGGAGTGAACTCATGCCCCCTGTGTTGGAAGCACGGAGTTTTAACCACTCAACCACAAGGTTAGTCCCTCAGTGCAGTTCAGTTCAGTCTCTCAGTCTTGTCCGATTCTTTGTGACCCCATGAATCGCAGCACGCCAGGCCTCTCTGTCCATCACCAACTCCCGGAGTTTACCCAAATTCATGTCCGTCGAGTCGGTGATGCCATCCAGCCATCTCATCCTCGGTCGTCCCCTTCTCCTCCCGCCCCCAATCCCTCCCAACCTCAGGGTCTTTTCCAATGAGTCAACTCTTCGCATGAGGTGGTCAAAGTATTAGAGTTTCAGCTTCAGCATCAGTCCTTCCAATGAACACCCAGGACTGATCTCCTTTAGGATGGACTTGTTGGATCTCCTTGCAGTCCAAGGGACTCTCAAGAGTCCCTTCTCCAACACCACAGTTCAAAAGCATCCATTCTTCAGTGCTCAGCTTTCTTCACAGTCCAACTCTCACATCCATACATGACCACTGGAAAAACCATAGCCTTGACTAGACGGACCTTTGTTGTCTAACTGTGTTTTTTTGCTGAGCCTAGTTTGAGGGTGAAAATTTCTTGAATGTAGGAGGATTTCAATTCTTTCCACAGAGCAAAATCATTCTTTTTAACTTCTGAGCCCAAAGCATGGTGCAGACACGAACTTTCCCAAACAAACTAAAAGATCCTAAAGTATTAGCAAAACCAATGCTTCCGACCACATGTTGGAACAGCATGGTTGGCAAAGCTTGGAGGAATTGTTTTAAAAAGGAACATTTCCAGTAGATTTTCTAATTCTCTCTTTCCAGGTTCACCTTTTCTTTTTTTTTTTTTCAGGGATCATATCCATAAGGGTGCAACAGGTTTAGTAATGTGGAAGCTCAACTGGATTCTTGTCATGTATCTTTTAAAAAAGAAGTTATTAATAAATACCTGTGACAGTGGTCAGTAAGTTAAGAAGTCATTCACTAAGTTGACAAGGAGCCACTCTTTGTACATAGAAACCCATGATGATTCCCGTACTATGGAAGTGATATGGTGAAAGATCTGAAGGAAAAGCAGCCAGTGCTGCACATGTGGTTGGCTGCAGAGCTCCTTGTTAGTTACAGTCTATTGACGAAGTCCTTTCTTTGTAAGCATGCATGCTAAGTCATTTTCATCATGTCTGACTCTTTGTGACCCTGTGGACTGTAGCCTGCCAGGCTCCTCTGTCCGTGGAATGCTCTAGGCAAGAATACTAGAGTGGGTTGCCATGCCCTTCTCCAGGGTATCTTCTGGATCCAGGGGTCAAACCTGGGTCTCCTGCATTACAGGCAGATTCTCTACTATCTGAGCCACCAGAGAAGTTCACAAGGTTCTTTCTACCTGTCATTAAAAATGCTTTCTGGTTCAGGGATTGATTGTTTGACCAATGGGTCAGAACACAACACAACCATACCTATTTGGAAACTTGGTATGTATCAAGTGTGACATTATATATAGAAAAGTAAGACTGGATCATTTAATAAATTGCATTGTAAAAAACATGAAATTCTATACTTATTTCATATCACAAACAAAAACAATATCAGTCTTATTAAAGACATGGCGGCCGGGGGAAGG
This sequence comes from Capra hircus, assembly GCF_001704415.2. Taxonomy (NCBI): domain Eukaryota; kingdom Metazoa; phylum Chordata; class Mammalia; order Artiodactyla; family Bovidae; genus Capra; species Capra hircus. The sequence goes on from NC_030821.1 coordinate 43,802,079, forward strand.
GGGCTTGAAACTTGTTGAATAAATATAGGTGAAATAGCTTTTTAACATCAGGTGAAGAAAGAATTCTTAAACGCGATAGAAAAATCACAGTACCCATATATGAAATCAATTTACTTTTGTATCTTAATCTTGTATCCTGAAACCTTATTATAACTGCTATGTAGTTCCAGGAGTTTTTATATCAGTACGTTGGGATTTTCTATTTTCTACATATTTTCAATTATGTCAGCTGCAAACAAAGAGAATTTTATTTCTTCTTTAAAAAACACAACACAGTACCCAAAAGAAAATGTGGTTAAGTTTCATTATGATAATAACTAATCACTTTAGTATAATAAAAGAATCATCAAAATGTTTAAAAACAAACCACAGATTCAAAGAAGGTAACTGTAACTTATATAACTGATAGATTTGTATTCAGAATAAGCAAAGAAATTCAAAAGTTACCAATAAAAACACAAACTGCCCAACCAGAAAAGATGACCAGGAACAGAGTAGGAAAACTGAGTGGGAAGTAAACAGGAATTTCAGTCGTGCCCAGTCACTCAGTTGTGTCTGACTCTTTGTGACCCCATGTTTCTCTGTCCATAGATCCAGGAAAGAATACGGGAATGGATTGCCATTTCCTTCCCCAGAGGATCTTCACAACCCAGGGATCAAACCTGGGTTTCGAATCTCTTGCATTGGCAGGCAGATTCCTTACCACTGAGCCACCTGGGAAGCCCATGAATTTTATTACCTTATTAGTAGTAAGGAAAATGCAAATAAAAATAATAAATGTAATTTTAAACTATCATATTGACAATATTTGACCCGGATGTAGAAAAAGAGGAACAGGTATAAAATATTATTGGGACTTACTAGATGCCAAAAACTCTGCTGAGCACATGCCATTACTAATAGAAATTTAAATATGGATAAAGAAATTATCACTTTGCTGACAAAGGTCATTATAGTCAAAGCTATGGTTTTTCTAGTAGTCATATATGGATGTGACAGTTGGACCATGAAGAAGGCTGAGCACCAAAGAATTGGTGTTTTCAAATTGTGGTGCTAGAGAAGACACTTGAGAGTCCTTTGGACAACAGGAAATCAAACCAGTCAATCTTAAAGGAAATCAACTCTGAATACTCATTGGAAGGACTGATGATGAAGCTGAAGCTCCAATACTTTGGCCACCTGATGTGAAGAGCTGCCGACTCATTGGTAAAGGCCCTGATGCTGAAGAAAGATAGAGGAGAGGAGGAGAAGAGGGAGACAAAGGATGTGATGATTGTATGACATCACTGATTCAATGGACAGGAGTTTGAGCAAACTCCAGGAGATACTGATTGGGCAGCGAAGTTTGGCATGCTGCAGTCCATGGGGTCACAAAGCTTAGGACAGGACTTACCAACTGAACAATAATAATAAAGAAGTTATAAAACATGCATGAGAGTGATATATACCAGCTTAGACTAGAGGTTGCCTTTAGGAATGAGGTTAGGGGAATGAATTCAGGGAACACAGGTATCAAAGGTTTGTCTGCATCTATCTGTTGAAAGAAAAGAGAGCTAAGTCAAGAGGGTAACTTTAGACTGTGCACTTTCTGCACCTCCTCACCTCTCTCCTTTGGCAGGCATGTCTCCAAACTCATGCTCTTAATATCTCTATAAATGTTCACAACATCTCTCAGATGAAACAAAAACAGATATTAACTAACTCATAGCTAGCAGTTGAGGGAGCCATCATTAGAACACAAACCTGATATGTTCCAATTTTTTTTGACAAGATCTTCTGCCAATTAACAAGGAGCCAGGGGACACACTGGTAGCAGCATTGGTGGCACAGCAGGAAGGCGTGGTGAGGAGTCCAGGTAGGAGGTCCAGTCCAAATTCTGCCATTAAAAAAAACTTCATTTATATATTTTTGGTTGCACTGGGTCTTCATTGCTGTGCGTGGGCTTTCTCTAGTTGTGGTGAGTGGAGGATACTCTTCATTGCTATGCACAGGCTTCTCATTGCAGCAGCTTCTGTTGTTGCAGAGCACAGGCTCAGGCGCACAGGCTTCGTGTGGTGCATGGGGTTAGTTGCTCCGTGGCATGTGGAATCTTCCTGGACCAAGAATCCAACCTGTGTCCTCTGAATTGGCAGGCAGATTTGTATCTACTGGATCACCAGGGAAATCTCAAGGTTTGCCATTTATGAGTAGCCTAAACTTAGAAAAGTCACAGAAGCTCTCTGAATATTAGTATTGTTATTCAGTAGTTAAATTGTTTCTGACTCTTTGAGACCCCATGGACTGCAGCACTCCAGACTTCCCTGTTCTTCACTATATCCTGGAGTTTATTCAAATTCATGTCCATTGAGTCGGTGATGCTATTTAACCATCTCATCCTTGGTGTATCTTTCTCTAAAAGAGATCCACCTTTTGCAAAGCGTTTTGAGGGTCAAATGTGATGCTAAATATAATGAACTTTATCAGTACAAAGACACAATTTCGTTTTGAAAAAAGAAACAATTTCTGAGTAGGAATTAGCAATCTTCATACCCCGTAGTGTAGCAGAGGTACATACCTGGTTAGCATTCAGTAAATGCTCTTTGATGGGGATGCTGACTAGTTCACACAGGAACCTAGAAGTCAACCAGAACTGGGAGCTCTCCATGGGTATCCCTACAGATGTGTTACCCTACTAGAGTAAAGGATCCCAGGTTGACACGTGGATTTGTTATTACTAGTCATTCTGGCAGAAAGGAAATAGCAACCCACTAGGATGTATTGCAGGAAGCCTCTTAGATCCCCAGAGAAAGTGAAAAAAATAAAAGAACAGGACCAGGAGAACATTGCGATGAAAAGGTGCTTGGCACAAGGTGTCCAGATTCCGACAAGCACAGCTGGACCATCAGGTATGGTCAGGAGTCCACTTGTACTCTGAGTCAGGGCAAGTCAGCTTTTGTGACAAATGTGTTGGCTTAGACAAATATCAGTTCCCTCCTTAAACAAAATTAGGAAACAAAACAATTCCATGTTGCATATTTTTAAATGAGAAAATAAGTTAGAATATACTGCAAAATGTAACTTTAAAAAGCTAACACTAATATCACAAAATCTAGAAAAATATCAATTGCTATACAAAACACTTCAATAATACATAATCTTTTCATCATTGACTGCATAGTCTTTGATTACCTCTTTACATGACAACAATCTTGTAATATTTCCTAGAGATAATCGAAAGATAGTGTATCAGTGTGGTTGATCAAAGAAGGCATTTCTAATACAGTCAGTTAGCAATAACAATTATATCTAGAAGAGATCCTGAGCTATATAAATATACCCTGCCTATTCTAAACTAGGTGGATGACTGTTCAACTCAACTTCTACTGCCCCAACACAAACAGGGGCTGTTTCATCAACACCCTGCAGAGGTAAACTGTGATGGAGTTCTTAACTCATCAAAATACAAGATTTTGCAAATTTTACGAAAACATAATACCCTGTGAACACATTGCTAGAGCCTTTTCTGATATTTCTGCAAAGGACCTTGTAGACGATAAACCTTGAGGCTTGACCTTCATCCCCTTCAGCTAATCTGCCTCTACTCAGCTTGCCCTCCACCCACTATGGCATGCCAAGGAGGTTCAAAGTCAGGAAGTTGGGAATAAAGAGCTGGGGAAAGGAGGTGCTCCTTTGCTTTTTGGCACTGTAATAATCTTAGTTGTCCAGCCTCCCTGAAAACCAGCCTGAAATTCAAGTCTCCTCTTTAGTGGAAATTGTAGAAAAGAACGCCACCTTCCCGCCAAAGCTCATGCTCTCCGCTGTTAAAGAAATTAGACTCCAAATGTCATTTCATTGATGTCTAAAAGTAACTTAGCCTGACAAAACTGCTTTATTATCTTTGGAGAGAATTTCATTACTCCACAGTAATGTATGAGGAAGACGCTTCAACACTGAGACTAGAAACTGTGAGAGCTCTGTGTTACTAAATTGCTCTCTGAATAGGAGATATGAATGTAACGTGTGTGAATTTGATTCACTGTTGGGTTACCATTAATATTTCTTTCCACAAGCTCCATGGAACCCTGGTGTTTTAAAGAATCCTTGCCTGTCTAGGGTTACCCTCCCAGAGTGACATAACATATATGTTGTTATAACCAGAGGTCGTATTTGGCATAGGAGAAAATAGGGCTTAATGTGAAATTCAGCTTATTGCCTTTCCATCTAGGCCATGAGGAAGAGGGAACTGGAGGTTCAAATGGGGACAGCTTCACAAGGCAACTAAAAAAATAAAATAAAAAACCCTTAAAACCAAACCACAGCCATGCTCACACTAACCTGGCCCTGTGGAGCCCTAATTCCAGTAACACCCTTGGATTGCGTCCATTCTTCCCAAGGCTCTCTCCCAAGACTGAATGAGCTGAGGAGTGCCTTTTTGCTCAAAAGAGACACTGAAGAACAGATTCAGCAATATGGCAAAGCTCTTGGTTCTTGTGGTCAGAGGAGCCCCGTGAACAGCTATAAAGGGCAGATTAATTCTTCCTGATTCACAGGTCTTAGGTTGATAGTTTATCCATGATACCTAGTTACCAAAATTTGCCTTTCCTCAATAGAGCTTCTGAAAAAGTTAGTTCTGTATTTAAAAATAACAGGTGTATTTATGTTACACCTGTATAGTCGTGATTCTATATTTCATATGTCTTCCGTAACTCTAATACATTATATAGTCAGGCAATTCACATTAAGGACATAAGCAGAGAAATTTAATCTCAAAAGCATCTTATGTACCAGGGACAATAGTTTAGGTATGAAACAAGCCACTTGAAATAAATATTTCCATCATCTTTTAAGATGAAAAATAATTGTTGACACACATTTTTGGACAAGTCCATCTAAGATAAAGTGTTCAATATTGTAAGTGGCAAAGAAAAGTGAAAAAATAAGGGAAAACATACCTGATATCAATCCTTTATTCTAATTGAATGGCTAGCCAAAATTAATTTTGTCAACCATTAATCTATTATATTTCTGCTATATTTTTAAGATATTGTAAAAACAAGCAGTAGGGATCAAAAACATTATCCAACACTGGTAAATCTGTTAAATGATAAAAATTGCATCAGGTCAGTGGAAGAAAGAAATGAGGGACAACAAATACTTTAAGGTCATTAAATCATCTATTCACATTCTCTTCTATTGTTCTATTTTAATTGTAACAATAACTTAGTTTCTTCACAGCAGGGAGGTATTGAAAAAGTGATTTGTTCTCAAAATGTACTTCAGTTTCCTAAAACAATGTAAAAACTCTAATTTTTCTTACCTTTTATTTAAATACAGATTAAAAATTAAAATGCAAAAACATATTCATGTAAAATTGTGGGGAGTTTTCAAAGCTTTCATGTGTATACAAACTATAGAAAAAAAAAAAAAGAACATTTAGAGACTAGATAGATTGTGCCCTCTTCTGGTAAATCAGTATATTTCAAACATAAAATATTCAGTATGTGATATTTGATTTAGTTTTCATCTTTCATAGAAATAAAATTTACTGTAAAGTATCTAAAATAGATTAAAATTGATTAGAAGTGTTCCCAAGTTGAGATCTTGGATGATAATTTTAAAATAGGCTCTCTGAGGGCTAAAGTTGTTTGTTTTGCCTTTGTTAAGCAGTTGTTTTTTTAATTCTAAAACTACTTCAAGTATTCCCTGCATGTCTTATATATAATTATGATTCAGATTGAAATTTGAGATGTTTATTAAGCATTATATTGAGGTGGAGAAAGGAACCCATTGAAGAAGAAATATGCTTTCCAGCTTCTTTGTAAAGAGGTCCAAAAGACACTGTGAAGATTCACTTTCCTCTGAGATTTTGTTTAATTTTTCCTCTTGTTCAGCTGGGCAGGTGAGGGAGTGGGGCTCACATGACAGAACATGTTATAATCTAAGGAAAGCGAGCCAAGCACTTCAGTACAAATGTTTAAAATACAATTTTATGCTTTTTCTTACTCTGCCTATTCTACTTGGTCATTACTAAGAGTCATTGATTTATGAATGGCCTGTGTCTAAAGTCAGTTTATAAATCACTAATTTGGAATTTGTAAGTGTTTTTTTTCCTCCAGAAAATCAAGGCTGTCAGTGGAATTTAGTCTCTTTACTAGTTATTAAAAAGTCTAAAAAGGTGTAATGTAGGAGAAAGGATAAACTGTTATTTTACCACCTAGTATAAAGAGAGAAGAGTCACTCAGGAATACCTTGGGAGGTCTCTTTGAAGGAGAAAAAGCTATAGTCCTGAGGATTTAGTTTGTGAAGAAGCACCAGATTGAAAGTGTGCCATGTGCTGAGAAATAAGGAAACTGAGAGAATACAGACAGCCCAGGCAGTGTTGCAGAAGATCAGAACCTCGGGGGAAATGTGATCAAAGCGACCATCCCAGAGTCAGCGGAATAAAAAATTGCTGAGAAAGTGATGTCTTTTGTAAACTCTTTCGTGCAGCTTTGCTCAAGTAGTGAGAAGGCTGGCGCCCTCTAGAGGACGATTCTTAAAATTTGTTTGGGGAATTATTTAGTTTCATGGTTTGCAGAGAAGGGAAGATGCTGCTGGGCCACTGCGGCCGGTAGCCAGACATACTAGACAACCCCGAATGTCTTCATTCAAAGTGGGATCTTACAGTACTTTTCTAAACAAAATGTCTGTGCTTCAAAGTGCTACGTTATAGATTTCTTCAATCAGCTATATTTACTGTATTTACTTGTTAATTAGTATTTTGAGCCTGGACTGACAAACTTACCATTATTTCTGGCCTTGTTTCTTCAGAAAAAAAAAAAAATGAGAGAGAAGGAGAAGCAGGAAGAGGTGGAGGAAGAGGAGGGGGAGGAGGACGAGAATATAGGAATATGAATTTCATATATATGTGTGCTTGTGTGTGTGAACATGTGCATGTGTGCTCGTGTGTGTGTACGTGTGCGAGTGTGCTCTCAGTGCTATCGTGTCTCTTTGCGACCCCATGAACTGAAGCCTGCCAGGTTCCTCTGTCCATGGGATTTTCCAGGCAAGAATACTGGAGTGGGTTGCCATTTCCCGATCCAGAGGATCTTCCCAACCCAGAAAATCAAACCTGTGTCTCCTGCATCTCCTGCATTGGCAGGCGAATTCTTTACCGCTGCACCACCTGGGAAGCCTGTATGTATGTGCATAGATGCATATGTCTTAAACCATTATTTGCAAATATCAAATATAAAACTGTAACAAAGAAAACACTCGGTTGACTATGCAAGCATAAAATTGGGCTTTACTTGTGGTTCAGCTGGTTAAGAATCTGCCTGCAATGCAGGAGACCTGGGTTCAATCCCTGGGTTAGGAAGATCCCTTGAAGAAGGGAAAGGCTACCCACTCCAATATTCTGGCCTAGAGAATTCCATAGACTATACAGTCCATGGGGTAGCAAAGAGTTGGACATGACTGAGTGACTCACTTTTCACTTTCAAGCATAAAATTAGTTCACAAATGAACCATTCACAGTGTGCCTACATGTCAATACATTTTTCTTCTGATGAACAAAACTGTCAAAATTAAATAAGTATCCTACAAAGAAACAATTTTAAAGTTGGCAAAAATGTATAACACTTTTAAGATTTTAAGTAAAAGTTTCATAATTGTAAATGCAGTAACTAGAGTATTCAAAAGAAATTCATTAAAAACATAAAGTTCTAGTTGACAATTATAGAATAACAAGGATAAAGCTCCCAGGTGTGGCAAGTACTAGAGAACATTCACTATTACAATTGTAGGGGAGGTTATTAGTACTATGTCAGAGAAACACCAGTGATATAGTTTATCTCTTTTATAGTGTTTTGTTAAATATTTGATATTATTGCCAATTTTGAATTCCATAAAAATTAACCATCAAAATTAAACATTAAAAGGCATTAAAAAGGTTTTTATACATTTGAAAAGTTGTTTCTTCTACATCTGTAATGATGTGCACTAGATTTTATTAAAGTGAATAGAATTATCACTGGTTTATCAACAAATTAGGGCTTCCCTGGTGGCTCAGAGGTTAACGCATCTGCCTGCAATGCAGAAGACCTGGGTTCAGTCCCTGGGTTGGGAAGATCCCCTGGAGAAGGAAATGACAACCGACTCCAGTATTCTTGCCTGGAGAATTCCATGGGCAGAGGAGCCTGGTGGGCTACAGTCCACGGGATCGCAAAGAGTCGGACGTGATTGAGCGACTTCACTCACTTTCACGTCACTATCAACAAATTAAAATTACCTTAAAAATGTCCTTGCTGACCTACAGCTTTCATAGTTTTGGTTTTTCAGATGGTTAGATTCAGTTCAGTTCAGTTCAGTTCAGTTCAGTCGCTCAGTTGTGTCCGACTCTTTGCGACCCCATGAATCGCAGCACGCCAGGCCTCCCTGTCCATCACCAACTCCCGGAGTTCACTCAGACTCGTGACCATCGGGTCAGTGATGCCATCCAGCCATCTCATCCTCTGTCGTCCCCTTCTTCTCCTGCCCCCAATCCCTCCCAGCATTAAAGTCTTTTCCAATGAGTCAACTTTTCACATGAGGTTGCCAAAGTACTGGAGCTTCAGCTCTAGCATCATTCCTTCCAAAGAAATCCCAGGGTTAATCTCCTTCAGAATGGAATGATTAGATCTCCTGCAGTCCAAGAGACTCTCAAGAGTCTTCTCCAACACCACAGTTCAAAAGCATCAATTCTTCGGCGCTCTGCCTTCTTTACAGTCCAACTCTCACATCCATACATGACTACTGGAAAAGCCATAGCCTTGACTAGACGGACCTTAGTCGGCAAAGTAATGTCTCTGCTTTTGAATATACTATCTAGGTTGCTCATAACTTTTCTTCCAAGGAATAAGTATCTTTTAATTTCATGGCTGCAGTTACCATCTGCACTGATTTTGGAGCCCAAAAAATAAAGTCTGACACTGTTTCCACTGTTTCCCCATCTATTTCCCATGAAGTGATGGGACCAGATGCCATGATCTTCGTTTTCTGAATGTTGAGCTTTAGGCCAACTTTTTCACTCTCCTCTTTTACTTTCATCATGAGGCTTTTTAGTTCCTCTTCACTTTCTGCCATAAGGGTGGTGTCATCTGCATATCTGAGGTGATTGATATTTCTCCCAGCAATCTTGATTCCAGCTTGTGTTTCTTCCAGCCCAGCGTTTCTCATGATGTACTCTGCATAGAAGTTAAATAAGCAGGGTGACAATATACAGCCTTGACGTACTCCTTTTCCTATTTGGAACCAGTCTATTGTTCCATGTCCAGTTCTAACTGTTGCTTCCTGACCTGGATACAGATTTCTCAAGAGGCAGGTCAGGTGGTCTGGTATTCCCATCTCTTTCAGAGTTTTCCAGTTTGTTGTGATCCACACAGTCAAAGGCTTTGGCATAGTCAATAAAGCAGAAATAGATGTTTTTCTGGAACTCTCTTGCTTTTTCCATGATCCAGCGGATGTTGGCAATTTGATCTCTGGTTCCTCTGCCTTTTCTAAAACCAGCTTGAACATGATTACATATACATATATGAATAAAATATGTAATATGTATATATATGACAAGTTACAAATTTATATAACTTGTACTTATTTGCAAGCTATTAATTAGATATGCTGTTTGGACTTAGAAATCCATAGGAACTTAAAATTGGGGATTGGCATATTAATTAATTTGAAATAAAGATGGAATGCACTAGCCAACTTTTGAAAAAAGAATTCATTGAAAATAAAATATGGTCTTGAGAGTAAAGTTGAATTATCAAACATTTGAATCAAGTGAACATATTCATACACATATATTTTAGAAAAAATTAAATACTTATTATGTTTTTTTCAATTGAACAGAAGCTGAAGAGTCTTTCACTGAATAGTGTAGTTATAGCAAAAGTAATGAAACTGACTAAATATGTATCATAGAGGTGATTTCAGACTCCTTACTTTATGTGAATGAAATCTTAAATTATCAGAGACATGGGAAATGCAGACTTCATCAAATTTCCATTAATGAAGTTAATAAATTTTTAAAAATACCATAGTATTGTCATACTAAATATTTTATATAGATCATAGTACAGTGGTATATAATCTATTTTGTTAAAATTTCATATTTGAAACATGAATTTATTTTTATCTTAGCTACTGATTTTTAATTACCTGATATAGACTGAAGAGGATTGACATATCACTTTGATATAGAATATTTTATATTTTGTTCTAATCTGATATCTGTTTTCTATCAAATATTGAAGGTAGAGTTTTCAGGTTAATTTTAAGAGCTAAAGACTTAATGGCTGCATTGACTTACGGTATGATTTTAGAGAGGAAAAAACATTTTCTATTATATTTATCAAAGTTTGTTTGTATGACAAACATTTCTTTTGAAATGACAAACATTTCTAACAGCATCAAGAATTAGTTTGATGCTACATTTAAAAATAAAATTCACTTATTTACAAGAATATTAATCATGCTTCCTTATTTCTCTGACTCGAGTCAGTAATTTTTCTTGGCACAATATCCTTACTTGAATTAAGGTTATTTCCATCTTTCTCTTATTACATACAAGCTACTCACTGATTTATTATTATTTGCCTCAACACTTTCCTATTGCTTCTTATTGTTTTTATTCTTTTCATTCCAACAGTTTTGTTATATGTTCAACAATTATCATATTGCTTCATTTTGTCTCCCAGGTTATCCAACTCAGAGTGTTTATAGATAGAAATACATAGTTGAATTATAATTTATTTTCCTTTTATTTATCATTGTTTTTATAATAAGAATATCACATTTATTTATTAATCATTAAATTTTCAAGTTACTCTCAAATGATATGGGGGTACTCATCAGTAATAAAAAGAAACAAGCTATCAATTCACACAAAAACATGGTAGAAAAAAAAGACAAACTAGGCACCCCACTCCAGGACTCTCGCCTGGAAAATCCCATGGATGGAGGAGCCTGGTGGGCTGCAGTCCATGGGGTCGCTGGAAGTTGGACACAACTGAGCAACTTCTCTTTCACCTTTCACTTTCATGCATTGGAGAAGGAAATGGCAACCCACTCCAGTGTTCTTGCCTGGAGAATCCCAGGGACAGGGGAGCCTGGTGGACTGCCGTCTATGGGGTCGCACAGAGTCGGACACAACTGAAGCGACTTAGCAGCAGCAGTCTTCACTAGAGGCTTCTCTCATAACTCATTTGGTAAAGATTCGCTTGCAATGCAGGAGACCTGGGTTCGATTCCTGGGTCAGGAAGATCCCCTGGAGAAGGAAATGACAACCCACTCTACTATTCTTGCCTGGAGACGTCCATGGACAAAGGAGCCTGGTGGGCTATGGTCCATGGGGTCGCAAGAGTTGGACACGACTGAGCAACTAAATCACCACCACCACCACCAGTCCTCACTTAAGTTCAGATCAAAATCTTCCCTCATTTTATACAGTAGTTGAATTCCTAGAAAATTCAGTATATACTAAAATGATATGAGAATAGTCTGTGTTTTATCTAAAAGGAAAATTTTAGTTCACATAATTATAAATAGATTTTTCATCTATGTGAAGATCTAGCAAAACATTTGAAAGATACACATAGCCTGAAAATAATTCTTTAAAGTGGAAGATTGTCCTGCAAATTGGGCTAGTGAATTGCTAGATTATATAAAATTTCTTTTCCACTTTTTAAAGTAATTTGATCCTCATTTTATGTAAATTGTAAATACCTGTATTTGATATGATTATAACACAGCAACTTACATAAAGTTTTAGTTATTAACTTCAAAACTAAAAAAAAAAAACCTTTGCAACATTGTAAAACAAATATACCCCAGTTTTTAACAAATCTCAAAAGGAAAACTAAAAAACTGATAATATTAGCAAAAATGTTTGACGTTAAATTCTCCATATATCGATTTGGTTTTGTAGAAAGAAATCTATAAAACCTAATTAAATGAGTTTTCTTTTCACACTGAGCTTTGAAACATATCTTACATAATCTGAACTTGTACATAATCAGAAATGAGTAAGCTGGGCTTTACTTACTCATTATAAAGACGCCAGTGGTGTTTTTAATATTAAAATTATACTTAAAGTACATACCATAGTGCCTGACTTATAGAAAGACACAATAGTAGCTAGTTATTATAGGATAGTTCATTTGAGGGGGACTAATTTTTAAATTCTGAATGTATGTGTTGTTATTCACTGGGATATAGTGAAATATTTTTTCTTGTTCAAAACTAGAACAATTAGAGCATAAAAGTAAAGTAGATCTGGATATAAATAGCATATAAAATAAGTATCCATGGGTCCACACTGATATTAATGCTTGGATAAATAAATCAATGGGGGAGAATAGACAATCTCCCTTGCAGAATAATTACAGATGGTGTCAGTGATAATCTATCCTCCCTACTCCTAGGTCTGAACTTATGCATAATAACTGTCTTCCAAAGCATACTATACAGAATGAAGTATAAAGAGATTAACTTTACAGTGGAGAAACCTGACAAATACTACTTCAGTCACGTGATCAAGGTCAACCTCAACAATAACAATTTAGTGTATGTACCCTTGATATGATGTGGTGAAAACGGCATTTTACCTCTGTTGTCTTCCCTTCCTCAGTCCGGTTCAGTCCTCTCAGTTCGGTTCAGTCTCTCAGTCGTGTCTGACTCTTTGAGACCCCATGGACTACAGGACACCAGGCTTCCCTGTTCATCACCAACTCCCAGAGCTTGCTCAAACTCATGTCCATCAAGTTGGTGATGCCACCCAACATTCTTATCCTCTGTCGACCCCTTTTTCTCCTGCCTTCAATCTTTCCCAGCATCAGGATCTTTTCTAATGAGTCAGCTCTTCTCATCAGGTGGCCAAAGTATTGGAGTTTCAGCTTCAGCGGCAGTCCTTCCAATGAATATTCAGGACTGATTTCCTTTAGGTTTGACTGGTTTGATCTCTTTGCAGTGCAAGGGACTCTCAAGAGTCTTCTCCAGCACTACAGTTCAAAAGCATTAATTCTTTGGCATTCAGCTTTCTTTAGGGTCCGATTCTCACATCCGTACATAACTACTGAAAAAACCATAGCTTCGACTAGACAGACCCTTGTTGGCAAAGTCACATAACCCCTGTCTAATCATGAGAAGAACATTAGACAAATCTTCTTAAATGAGAACATTCTACAAAAGACCAGTACTCCTCAAATCTGTCAAGGTCATAGAAATTTAAGGAAAGTCCCAGAGAAATTTTCATAACCTAAGTAGGAAACTGAGAAGACGGAATGCTAAATATACATATATAGAATTTAGGAGTAGAAAAAGGAGATTAGATAAAAACTCAGAAAATCAGACTTAAGTATAGGTTGCAGTCATTAATAATGTATCAGTATTTGTCAATTGTAACAAATGCACCAGTATCAGACATTAATGTGAGAAATTAAATATGAGGTATACAGGGACTTTTTGTATTATCATCACAATTTTTATTGAGATATAGCTGATGTAGAATATTACATAAATTACAAGTGTACATTAAAAAAAAACTAAACCTGTTCTTAAATCAATCATATATTTAAGAAATGTCATTAAGTCATAAATACGTTTCCTAAATAACATAATCCAATGAAAAGAACTAGGACTTTTTGGAGAAAAGGTGAATCAAAGACTGGCACACAGTAAATGGAAGATGAACTTGGAGCATTTGTTTTTCTCTTAAGTAGGAAAGCGTTCCCCTCAAAGAACTCCAAAAATACAGCAACAAAAAATAGATGAGAACATGTCAGGAGGACACACGAGCTTATATGAAAATGCTCCCAATTGCCACAAGTGTGATAATTTGAACAAAAACATAATGATACTATTGAGTTATAGCCCAAAGAATAAAATAAATATCCGCAATCCCACAATGTTATAAACAAGTCAATGAGTAAATAAATAAATGGAGGAGGAAGAGAAAATTTGCTTTACAGAAGAATTCCAAGTGAAATATTTAGGTAGTCTCATCTCCAGGAGAGAATTCTCACAAGAAATTGGAACTTAACTCCTCTCATCTGAGTATGAGTTGAAATTAGTGACCTGATTCTAAAGAATCAAGCATGTAAAGGGGAAGATAGTATTAATAGCTTAGGGGAGAAACCTGGCAGATATCACTTTAGTGATCAAAGTGAAACTGCAGTGATTCATCATGTTGATACCGTGTAAGCCCTGATAAGACAGGAGGACACTTTATCCTCTGGTATTTGTTCCCCAAACCCATAACACCGTCTACTCATGAGAAACCAGACAGACACAGATCTGGAGATAACCTAAACAGTACACTTCAAAAAGCTCAAATTTATGTAAAAAGAAGAAAAGATTTCAATTGTCAGAGATCAGACGAGAGTAAGGAGATGTGGTGAGCAAACGCGCTGTAGTATCCTGGATATGATCCTGGAAGAGAAAAACGATCATAGAGAAAAACTGGTGAAATGCAAATAAGGGCTGTAGTTTACTTACTAATATACCAGTGATTTTTTCTTAGTTTTGACAAAGGTGTCATGGTTCTGTAAAACTGTCACCATTACGGGAAGCTGAGTGACGAGGATATGGTGTGCCTGCTCAGTCACCCAGTTGTGTCCAACTCTTTTCAACCCCATGGACTGTAGCCTGCCAGGCTCCTCTGTCCATGGAAATTTCCAGACAAGAATACAGGAAATGGAGCAGATTGCCATTTCCTCCTTCAGGGGAACTTCTTGACACAGGGATCAAACTCGAGTCTCTTGCGCCTCCTACATTGGCAGGCAGATTCTTTTACCACTGTGGCACCTCTCATCAAATAAAGATAATTCCCAAGTAATTATCAGCTTTGTTTTGTTTTGATTTTTTTGCTACAGACATGACAAACAACTTGTTTTGCATTTTTGCAAACATTTGTGAATGTAGTGAGTCCCTTACAAAGATTTTATAATCTGAAAATTACAGGACAGTCATTCAGTAGCATAGGTATAAAAACATCACTTATGCCAGCATTATTTTCTTTGGCAGAAATTTTACAAGTTCCTGTTTCTTCAACTTTAAATGGCAGGAGGGTATACATGACTTAAGACATTTACTTTTCTAACCTTCATTTAGTAGTCATTGTCTTAAATGGGTACTGTCAACTTTTCGTAGTCATGCTGAAGTCCTAGGAAATCAGTTTTTTTGTTTTGCCGAATTTCACAAGAAGTAACTATTCTAATGCTGACATTGACTGAGGGAGAGAGAGAGAATGAGACAGATACTGAGATTGGAATACTGCTATTTCATTCTCCTAGCTCTGAAAAGGCCTCCTTTGGCTTTTGGTAGTTTCCCCACCTGCCTTCATAGAAATGTGTTTATTATAATCACATGATGAATGGGTTCTGTAAGGAGGTTTCCATGACATAGCAAGCTAATAAAAAAGAGCAATATGCTGTTAGGATTATGGGTCATCCCCTGTTGATGCCTTCAGTAAGAGAAACAAGAAAGTTCAGCCCACAGGAAAAATTAGAACCAGATGGTTCTTTATAGGCCCTATTCTGACATGTAGGAATGGAGTTATGGGATTGACAAATAGACTTATTTTCTAAATAAATTGACTCTCCTTTTTCCAAACAAGCAAGGCATTTTCTAACTATCTCTACCTATTTTCAGAGATCCCTGCTTAGGGTTTATCTTGTCCATTCAAGCATCTGTCACTCATGATGGTGTTTTCAGAGTCCCTCCATTTTTCTCACATCTGCCAGCTGCTTTTCTCCACCTCAGCCACAGCTGGTCTATTCATCTGCTTGTGTTGCTCAAGTTATTGAAAGACGTGACCTTAGTTTGCCTTGTGAGATTTCTTTTTAGCAGTGAAAATGTGCTTTTGCCATTGATTTCATGGTTTATTCTTCTCCAGTAAAAAAAGAACATGGCTTTCACTATGCAATTAAAACTGCTTTTTATTCAAATAATAACTCCTATTTTCTTTCTTTTTAATTAAATCTTATCTTTTTTTTTTAATGAGTTAACGTGGGTACGTAACATTATATGTCTCACATGTCAGTGGTATATTTGTACTTCAAATACATTCGAGTGCACGAAACTGTTAGGAAGTTCTCTTTCCAGCCTCACCAACTCGGCCTTGCCTTTGTTCTTCAGGGCAACCACAATCCTAACCCATGGCCCTGAAATCTATGATGTTTGTCATTTATACACTTATAAACTAAACATAATACATGGTGTTATTTCATCATATAAAATTTCCATAGTTAGTATTGAACTGCATGTATCTTTGAGCAATCAACTTTTTTTTCACACGTATACTCTTAACATCTCTCCATGCTGATACCTGTAGCTCTAGCTTATTCATTTTAACTGATATATTACTTGCCATTTCAGGAATAGGAAATTAGTATTATTTCAGGGATAATCATACACTTTTCCTTCCTCCAGTCATGGTTGCTTAGATTGTTTCCAGATTCTTATTCTTATAAGGAATAGAACAATGGCCATTCCTTTACATTCCTTTCTGGCACAGACATGGCTTTTTGCCAGGATATGTTCTTAGAAGTGAAACAGCTTTATTTTAGGGCACTCAGTGTTTCTATCAGTTCGGTTCAGTTGCTCATTCGTGTCTGACCCCTTGCGACCCTATGGACTGCAGCATGCCAGGCTTCCCTGTCCCTCACCATCTCCCGGAACTTCCTCAAGCTCATATCCATCAAGTTGGGATGCCATCCAACCACCTCATCCTCTGTTGGCCCCTTCTCCTCCTGCCTTCAATCTTTCCCAGCATCAGAATCTTTTCCAGTGAGTCAGCTCTTCACATCAGGTGGCCAAATTATTGGAGCTTCAGCTTTTGCATCATCCTTCCAATGAGTATTCAGAACTGATTTAACCCCTCCTACCATGTTGTTGGGGCTTCCCTTTTGCCCTTGGACATGGGGTATCCTTTTTGGTGGGATCCAACACTCTCCTGTTGATGGTTGTTCAGCAGTAAGTTGCAACTTTTAATGTTTCTAAAGCTGTGAAAAGAAGAGAAGTGAAAAGCAATGGAGAAAAGGAAAGATATGCCCATTTGAATGCAGAGTTCCAAAGAACAGCAAGGAAAGATAAGAAAGCCTTCCTCAGTGATCAATGCAAAGAAATAGAGGAAAACAGTAGAATGGGAAAGGCTAGCGATCTCGTCAAGAAAATTAGAGATATCAAGGGAACATTTCATGCTAAGATAGGCACAATAAAGGACAGAAATGGTATGGATCTAACAAAAGCAGATGATATTAAGAAGAGATGGCAAGAATACACAGAAGAACAGTACAAAAAAGATCTTCACAACCCAGTTAATCACAATAGTATGCTCACTCACCTAGAGCCAGACATCCTGGAATGTGAAGTCAAGTGGGCCTTAGGAACCATCACTACGAACAAAGCTAGTGGAGGTGATGGAATTCCAGTTGAACTATTTCAAATCCTGAAAGATGATGCTGTGAAAGTGCTGCACTCAATATGCCAGCAAATTTGGAAAACTCAGCAGCACCCACAGGACTGCAAAAGGTAAATTTTCATTCCAATCCCAAAGAAAGGTAATACCAAAGAATGCTCAAACTACTGCACAATTGCACTCATCTCACACACTAGTAAAGCAATGCTCAAAATTCTCCAAGCCAGGCTTCAACAGTACATGAACTGTGAAATTCCAGATGTTCAAGCTAGATTTAGAAAAGGCAGAGGAACCAGAGATCAAATTGCCAACATCCGTTGGATCATCAAAAAAGCAAGAGAGTTCCAGAAACATATCTCCTTCTGCTTTATTGACTATACCAAAGCCTTTGACTGTGTGGATCACAACAAACTCTGGGAAATTCTGAAAGAAATGAGAATACCAGACCGCCTGATCTGGTTGTTGAGAAATCTGTATACAGGTCAGGAAGCAACAGTTACAACTGGACATGGGACAACAAACTGGTTCCGAATCAGGAAAGGAGTATGTCAAGGCTGTATATTGTCACCCTGCTTATTTAACTTCTATGCAGAGTACATCATGAGAAACACTGGGCTAGATGAATCACAAGCTGGAATCAAGACTGCTGGGAGAAATATCAATAACCTCAGATATGAAGATGATACCACCCTTATGGCAGAAAGAGAGGAAGAACTAAAGAACCTCTTGATGAAAGTGAAAGAGGAGAGTGAAAAAGTTGGCTTAAAACTCAACATTCAGAAAACTAAGATCATGGCATCTGGTCCCATCAGTTCCCCATAATGGAAAAAGTGAGAGACTATTTTTTTGGGCTCCAAAACCACTGCAGATGGTGACTGCAGCCATGAAATTAAGAGATGCTTGCTCCTTGGAAGAAAAGTTATGGCCAACATAGACAGCATATTAAAAAGCAGAGACATTACTTTGTCAACAAAGTTCTGTCTAGTCAAAGCTATGATTTTTCCAGTAGTCATGTATGGAGGTGAGAGTTGGAGTATAAAGAAAGCTGAGTGCTGAAGAATTGATGCTTTTGAGCTGTGATGTTGGAGAATACTCTTGACAGACCCTTGGACTGCAAGGAGATCCAACCAGTCCATTCTAAAGAAAATCAGTCCTGAATATTCATTGGAAGGACTGATGCTGAAGCTGAAACTCCAATAGTTTGGCCATGTGATGTGAAGAACTGACTCATTTTTTAAAAAACCCTGATGCTGGGAAAGATTGAAAGCAGGAGGAGAAGGGGATGACAGAAGATGAGATGGTTTGATGACATCACTAACTCAATGGACATGAGTTTGAGTAAACTCCAGGAGTTGGTGATGGACAGGGAGGCCTGGTGTGCTGCAGTCCTTGGGGTGGCAACGAATTGGACACAACTGAGCAACTGAACTGAACTGAGAGCTGAAAAAAATTAACTTACAAAGAATTTTTAACAATTTCCCTTCCCAACAGTGATAGTTCATTTGGTTTTCTGAAACATCTCACACCTAAATCATCTGAGGTATGTATAGAAGGTATATATATATATGTATATATTTATATAGCTGTTTGTGTGCATATATGTATATATACATAATCACGTTTTTTCCTCACAAAAATACTGAAATTTGGAGTTGCCAGAGTTTTTTGTTTCCTTATTTTTAAAAATTAATTGCTAGCAAATTGAGCATATATTCATATGTGACTTTTAGCATTGTTCTATTAAAGTTTGTGTTTTCATAAATGATGAAATACAGAAAATATTTAAACAGCTTTGAAAACACAGAAAATATTTTATCTCTATCTGTCATGTTTTAAATTTAATTTATGGTGTTTTTATTGTATTGCTGTATAGAAAAAATACATTTATCAATTTTCTCCTATACAGTTTGTGCTTTTGGGGTAAAATTCAAAGTTTTAAACAAATTCTTCTACATTTTGCTAAGCATTTTAAACTTTATTTTTCATACTTAGTTGTATATCTAGAAACGGATAAACATTGGGGTACATGTGTCTCTTTCAATTCTGGCTTCCACTGTTTATAATAGCTAGGACATGGAAACAACCTAGATGTCCATCAGCAGATGAATAGATAAGAAAGCTGTGATACATGTACACAATGGAGTATTACTCAGCCGTTAAAAAGAATACATTTGAATCAGTTCTGATGAGATGGATGAAACTGGAGCTGATTATACAGAGTGAAGTAAGCCAGAAAGAAAAACACCAATACAGTATACTAGCACATATATATGGAATTTAGAAAGATGGCAATGACGACCCTGTATGCAAGACAGCAAAAAAGACACAGAGGTGTATAGCGGACTTTTGGACTCAGAGGGAGTGGGAGAGGGTGGGATGATTTGGGAGAATGGCATTGTAACATGTATACTATCATGTAAGAATCGAATCGCCAGTCTATGTCTGACGCAGGATACAGCATGCTTGGGGCTGGTGCACGGGGATGACCCAGAGAGATGTTATGGGGAGGGAGGTAGGAGGGGGGTTCATGTTTGGGAATGCATGTACACCCGTGGTGGATTCATGTCAATGTATGGCAAAACCAATACAGTATTGCCAAGTAAAATAAAGTAAAAAAAAAAAAAAGAAACGGATATATTTACTCTATCCCTACCATTTTACAATATCATCTTTGACATATATATATATATATACATATACGAATCTTTTAAATAATTTATTTTGTATTTTATTGGCATATTTCCCTCCTTTACAAATATCACAATTTTAATTACCACTGCTTTTAATGTCTTACTATATCTTTCTCTTTATTTTTCAGTGTTTTTTCTGGTGAATTTTAGTCACCTGTTTTACTGAGAAAATTTAAATCAGTTTTTAAATTTATATGAAAAAAATACTTATATTTTTATGTTGATTTAATGAACTTCAAAGAATTGATACCTTTGCAATACTGAGTCTTCTCTCACAACTTTTACTTTCCTGTTCTTGAGTGAAGTTTTATACATTCCTCCATTTAATATTTTGCACATGTTTTATTAGGCTCATTTCTATATATACTAATATCATATTCATATAAATATAGATAAATGTAGATACAGATAAAGACAGTCAGTAAACATGGACAGATCTCTCCTAGTGTATGAACAAATTTATCCTGCCACAACAATGGATGAGAGTTCTTAGAAATTCATTCTGGTGGAAGTATCAATTCAGTTCAGTTCAGTTGCTCAGTCGTGTCCAACTCTTTGCGACCCCATGAATTGCAGCAGGCCAGGCCTCCCTGTCCATCACCAACTCCCGGAGTTCACTCAAACTCATGTCCATCGAGTTGGTGATGCCATCCAGCCATCTAATCCTCTGTCGTCCCCTTCTCCTGCTGCCCCCAATCCCTCCCAGCATCAGGGTCTTTTCCAGTGAGTCAACTCTTCACATGAGGTGGCCAAAGTATTGGAGTTTCAGCTTTAGCATCAGTCCTTCCAATGGACACCCTGGACTGATCTCCTTTAGAATGGACTGGTTGGATCTCCTTGCAGTCCAAGGGACTCTCAAGAGTCTTCTCCAACAACACAGTTCAAAAGCATCAATTCTTTGGTGCTCAGCTTTCTTCACAATCCAACTCTCACATCCATACATGACCAGTGGAAAAACCATAGCCTTGACTAGATGGGTGGAAGTATAGTGGTATGCAATTTATTTACAATTTGTAAACTTACCTGATCTGCTTATCTATCTTCAAAACTGCATTTTATATATATATATATGTATGTATAATTTTAAAAACTGAAACAAAATTCAGATGACATAATATTCACCATATTTAATTTTTTTTTTAAATCTCAAAAGTGTGATAACACATTGACAGGAAACTTGGAAAGTACAGAACAGAGTTGCATATCGTTCCACTATATATTACAATTATTTTTTAAGTAAATAAATTAAGATTTTTAGTTGATTGTTGTTGTTGTTCAGTTGCTAAGTCATGCCTGACTCTCTGCAATCCCATGAACAGCAGCATTCCAGTCTTCCTTGTCCTTTACCATCTCCTGGAGTTTACTCAAACTCATGTCCATTGAGTCGGTGATGCCATCCACATATTTCATCCTCTGTTGCCCCCTTCTCCTGCTTTCAATCTTTCCCAGCATCAAGGTCTTTTCCAGTGAGTGAGCTCCCCACATCAGATGGCCAAAGAATTAAAGCTTCAGTAAAAGTCCTTCCAATGAATATCCAGGATTGATTTTCTTGAGGACTGACTGGTTTGATTGCCTTACTATCCAAGGGACTCTCAGGAGTCTTCTCCAGCACCATAGTTTGAAAGTATCAATTTTTCAGCACTCAGCCTTCTTTATGGTCTAACTCTCACATCCATACATGACTACTGGAAAAACCATAGCTTTGACCATAGCATTGTCAGCAAAGTGATGTCTCTGCTGTTTAATACACTGTCTAGGTTTGTCATAGCTTTTCTTCCAAGGAGCAAGCATCTTTTAATTTCATGGGTGCACTCATTGTCCATAGTGATTTTGGAGCCCAATATAATAAAATAGTTTCAATATCAAACTCTCATCAGTTAACAATTTATAGACAGAAAAGTAGGAGGATATGGTAGACCTGAAAAGCGCTATGAACCAATTCAACATAATTAAAATTTATACAATTTTCATACAAGGGCAAGATACAAATTCTACTCAAATTCAAATTTATAGTCTATAATTTATGGACTATAAACCAGGAGATGCTAGAACATGTCCAGGAACATAAAACAAGATGCAAAAATTTCATGGTCTAAAGCTATTGAAATCATATTGAGTCTGTTCTCTTATCACTGTGGGATTATATTAGAAGTCAATATCCAAGGATATTTTAAAATCACTCACATATTTTCAAGTGCAATGTGTGACATTTACCAAGAAAGATCTTTGACTTAGCCATTAAAAACCTCAATAAAGTAAAAGACTGAAAAGACACAAAGGGTGATGGCAGAGAAGAAAGCATTTAAATGAGAAATTAATATGAAAATGAAAGATTAATATCAAAGATACTTTAAAAACCCATGTATTTGGAAATTAAATGTCCACTTTTAAATGATGGGTAATACCATTTTAATGTGTGCGGTTCAGTGATTTTTAGTATTCATACTTTTGTGCAATCATCATTATTTTTTAATTCCAGAACATTTCCATCACCCCAGGAAGAAATTCATTAACTGTTTACAATCATTCCTAATGTCCCCTTCCTCCCATCAACTGACAACCAATAGTATACTTTCTGACCCTTTAGATTTGCCTATTTTGGACATTTCATTGGCGTGAAATCATATAATATGTGGTCTTTTCTGTCTGGCTCTTTCACTTAGTTTAATATTTTCAAAGCTCATCCATACCATAGCAAGTGTAAGTACTTCATTCATTCTTATGCATAAATAACACTTATGGTATCAATATACTACATCGTATTTATCCATTCACCAGTGTCAGGATGTTTTCACTTTTTTGGATATTGTGAATAATGCTGCAATGAACATTTGTGTACAAGTTTGTGTGTGTGTATAGGTATATGTCCAAAATACTGACAACACCAAATGTTGACAAAGGTGTAGAGTAACAGGTGCTCTTATTCATTGGTAGCAGAAATGCAAATTGATATAGCCTTTTTGGAAAACAGATTATCAGTTTTTTACAAAACTAAATATGCTTTTATCATATGAACTAGAAATTGCACTCAAGTATTTACCCAACTGATTTGAAAATATGCTCACCCAAAAAATGGCATGTGAATATTTATAGCTGATTTATTTATAATCACCAAAAATCTGAAGCAACCAAGATGTCTTTTAACGGGTAAATGGATAAACCATGGCAGTCCTATAATGGGACAGTTTTCAGTGATATAAAAATAAAATTTCAATGGTGAAAAGACATTAAGGAACATTAAATGCATATTGCAAAATGAAATAAAGCAGTCTAAAAGGTTACACACTGTGTGAATGCACTTATACTCTGGGAAAGAAAAACTATAGAAATAGTAAAAGTATTAATGGTTGCTAAGGTTTGGAGGAAAGAGGGAAGGTTGAATTGGAGAAATCAAAATATGCATTTAGGATGGTACAATTCTGTATGACACTGTTAGTACAATGGTCAAAATAAGAATCAACCCCGTGTCAAAACCATACAACATAACAGGCACAAATAATGAACTTCAATGTACGCAAATTTAAGAAAATAATTTCTGATGTATTTGGAAAGTGGAAGACATTCATATTGTGAACCTAATCAACACATGTATGGAACAAGCCTGTTGGAAGGATGAGGAGGATATTGGTAATCTAAATAACTTGGAAATGAGTGGATTCTGTAAGGCTAAAGGCAAAAAGAACTGCACATAAGCACTCAGAATGCATAAGGACTCTAGTTCATGAAGTTATCTCCAATGGGGTCATAGGTTAACAATTTCAATACAGTTGTAGTGTGTGATTAGCTGCTCATTTGTGTCCGACTCTTTGCGACCCTTTGCACTGTAGCCCGCCAGGCTCCTCTGTCCATGGGATTTTTCAGGGAAGAACACTGGAGAACCATTTCCTTCTCCAAGGGATATTCCTGACCCAGGGATCAAGCCCACATCTTTTGTGTCTCCTGCATTACAGGGGAATTCTTTACCTGCTGATCCATCAGCAAAGTCCAACCAGGATTTAAAAGTCCACTGTTTGGTAGATCATAAGAGCAAGATTTCTCACTGGTGGAGCAGGACATTACAGATAAGCAAAGAGAGGAGGCTAGAATGAACCATGGGATGTTCAGTAAGAATTACAGATTTCAGTGTGAACTCATGATTAGTTTAACACAGATATAGATAGTTACATATATGAATATTTATATATGTGTATATGTAAACAAGCTAGTATATGGGGCTTCCCTGGTGGCTCAGAGGTTAAAGCATCTGCCTGGAATACTTGCTCTGTTAGCTGCAAAAGTCTGAAATCAACTATTCCCCAGTCACAAAGATCATACCTCATGCCCAGCTCTTGGTTTCTATTACTATTCTCACAACGAAAGGAATCAAGGCACCTAGGAGAAGCGAATGATTCTACAATTGAATCAGGAAATATACAAGCTGAGCTGGAGCATCTCCTGATGCCATAAAATAAGAAAGTGATAAAAAAGAGATATGGGTTATATACATGTGGATTGTATGGGTTATAACCCAAAATATAAGGTGACTATCCAAGAACACATACTTATATGAATAAATAATTTGGTAAATTAATAAGAAGAGGAGAAATGACAAATCTCTTGTGCAGAATCCCAAGTAGTTTATGTAGATATTCATCACTTTTATTCATTATAATCATAGTCCATAGGTCTATGGGCATATGGACTTAGAATGTTCACAACAATAAAAAAAAATAAGACATGATAAATTAGATTTCATCAACATTTTAAAATTTCTGCCCATCAGAAATCTTGTTAAGAAAATAAATAGGTCATTTGGGGAAGAAATTATATATCAAAGAACTGTATCAATATGTGTGCCATCATTCAGTCATATCCTATTATTTGCGACCCCATGGACTGTACCTCACCAGGCTCCTCTGTCCATGGAATTTCTCAGGCAAGGACACCAGAGTGGGTTGTCATTTCCTCCTCTAGGGGATCTTCCCAACCCAGGAATCACACCTGTGTCTCTTGTGTCTCCTGTGTTGGCAGGCAGATTCTTAACCACTAGCACCACATATCAAATACATATGTATTTAAAATGTATTTAAAATATCTAACACTTAATAATAAACAAATAACTGAAAATGAGTAAAAAATTAGACCACACTTCATAAAAGAATATGTATGAATAACCAACAAACATATAGGCGCTTAACACAATCAGTCGTTAAGTAAACGAAAGCTAAAACCACAAGATACCATTGCACAACAACCAGAATGGCTAAAATTTAAGACTGACAATACCAAATGTTGACAATGTTTTAGAGTTCTGGAACTCTCACACATTGTTGGTAGGAATATAAGATGAGACAACCACGTTAGAGAAATCTAGCAGTTTCTCGAAAAACTGACGTTACTTCTTCCTAAACCACGGCAATTTTACGCCTAGATATTTACTCAAGAAAAATGAAAACTTATTTTTCACAGAAAGGTTTGTACAAACTTGCTTTTAGCAGCTCTAGTCAAAATAGCCCCAAACTGAAAACAACCAGTGTCCATAGTCATCCAGTGCAATGGCACACAGCAACTGATAGACAAAGTAAACATAGAGAAGTCTCCAAACCACACTGAATGAAATAGTACATAAAAGAGCACATGCCATCTGTCTCCATATGAAATTCTGACAAGGTATAACCAATTTATGATGGATAAGTCAGAAGATTAACTTTCTCTGGGATAAATTGAGGATTGACTGGGAAAGAGAAGGAGGTTATCTGTCATTATTATAATATTCTACATGTTGATCAGGGTAGTATCACCCACATGCATTTGCCAAAAATTAGCAAATTTCCCTTAATATTTGTGAATTTTGCATATAGATTTTATATCATTCTAGACAGATACTGAACTCTAGCTAATGGCAGGAATACTAAAGTATTTAGGGTAAAATGTACTCATATCCCATCTCTCTCAGAATTGTCCACAGTTTATTGTGATCAACAGTCAAAGGCTTTGGCATAGTCAATAAAGCAGAAATAGATGTTTTTCTGGAACTCTCTTGCTTTTTCGATGATCCAGCGGATGTTGGCAATTTGATATCTGGTTTCTCTGCCTTTTCTACAACCAGCTTGAACATCAGGAAGTTCGCGATTCACGTATTGCTGAAGCCTGGCTTGGAGAATTTTGAGCATTACTTTACTAGCATGTGAGATGAGTGCAATTGTGCAGTAGTTTGAGCATTCTTTGGCATTGCCTTTCTTAGGGATTGGAATGAAAACTGCCCTTTTCCAGTCCTGTGGCCACTGGTGAGTTTTCCAAATTTGCTGGCATATTGAGTGCAGCACTTTCACAGCATCATCTTTCAGGATTTGAAATAGCTCAATTGGAATTCCATCACCTCTGCTAGCTTTGTTCGTAGTGATGCTTTCTAAGGCCCACTTGACTTTAAATTCCAGGATGTCTGGCTCTAGGTGAGTGATCACACCGTCGTGATTATCTGGGTCATGAAGCTCTTTTTTGTACAGTTCTTCCGTGTATTCTTGCCACCTCTTCTTAATATCTTCTGCTTCTGTTAGGTCCATACCATTTCTGCCCTTTATTGAGCCCATCTTTGCATGAGATATTCTCTTGGTATCACTAGTTTTCTTGAAGAGGTCTCTAGTCTTTTCCATTCTGTTGTTTTCCTCTGTTTCTTTGCACTGATTGCTGAGGAAGCCTTTCTTATCTCTACTGGCTATTCTTTGGAATTCTGCAGGAAGCAACAGTTAGAACTGGACATGGAACAACAGACTGATTCCAAATAAGCAAAGGAATATGTCAAGGCTGTATATTGTCACCCTACTTATTTAACTTAGATGCAGAGTACATCATGAGAAACGCTGGACTGGAAGAAGCACAAGCTGGAATCAAGATGGCCAGGAGAAATATCAATAACCTCAGATATGCAGATGACACCACCCTTATGGCAGAAAGTGAAGAGGAACTCAAAAGCCTCTTGATGAAAGTGAAAGAGGAGAGTGAAAAAGTGGGCTTGAAGCTCAACATTCAGAAAACGAAGATCATGGCATCTGGTCCCATCACTTCAAGGAAAATAGATGGGGAAATAGTGGAAACAGTGTCAGACTATTTTGGGGGGCTCCAAAATCACTGCAGATGGTGATTGCCGCCATGAAATTAATAGACACTTACTCCTTGGAAGGAAAGTGATGACCAACCTAGATAGCATATTGAAAAGCAGAGACATTACTTTGCCAACAAAGGTCCATCTAGTTAAGGCTCTGGTTTTTCCAGTGGTCATTTGGATGCGAGAGTTAGACTGTGAAGAAAGCTGAGCGCCAAAGAATTGATGCTTTTGAACTGTGTTGTTGGAGAAGACTCTTGAGAGTCCCTTGGACTGCAAGGAGACCCAACCAGTCCATTGTAAAGGAGACCAGTCCTGGGTGTTCATTGGAAGGACTGATGCTAAAGCTTAAACTTCAATACTTTAGCTACCTCATGTGAAGAATTAATTCGTTGGAAAAGACCCTGATGCTAGGAGGGAATGGGGTTAGGAGGAGAAGGGGACGCCAGAGGATGAGATGGCTGAATGGCATCACTGACTCGATGGACATGAGTTTGAATGAACTCTGGGAGTTGGTGATGGACAGGGAGGCCTGGTGTGCTGTGATTCATGGGGTCGCAAGGAGTCAGACATGACTGAGTGACTGAACCAAACTGAAATTACTCATATCCAGGGCTTCCCTTCCCATTCCAGTTTTCTAGCCTAGAGAATCCGATGGACAGAGGGATCTTATCTGCATCAATAAAATAAGAGAAATGAGATAGATCAATGATGGGTAAAGAGATGAACATGTGATTAAGCAAGTATAATAAAATATTAATAATTGTATCTGAAAGTGAAAGTCACTCAGTCGTGTCCAACTCCTTGTGACCGCATGGAATTCTCTCGGCCAGAATACTGGAGTGGGTAATCTTTCCCTTCTCCAGGGGGTCTTCCCAACCCAGCGATTGAACCCAGGTCTCCTGCATTGCAGGCAAATTCTTTACCAGTTAAGCCACAAGAGAAACCCAAGAATATTGGTGTGGTTAGCCTCTCCCTTCTCCAAGGGGTCTTTCTGACCCAGGAATTGAATTGAGGTCTCCTGCATTGTATATGGATTCTTTACCAACTGAGCTATCAGAGAAACCTTAAGTTATGAATAAATGTTCACTCTAAAAGTCTTTCAATTAATGTTTGGATTGTTTCATAAAGTACTGGAAAAGATTGCTCCTGAAAACTAGCTATAATACATTTTCAATTAAGAGTACATTCTCTGTTTTCAGAACGTATAATCATTTGAAGAAATTGTGCAGCAAGAAAATGAAAAAGAATTTGCTGTGATTTGTCTTCTGACAGAGACTCCAGGTTACCACTGCATGATGCCCCTCAATTGGTTTAAGATGATTGTTGGAATACACTAATACTCATGGAAAACTGTATTTAATGTTTTTCAAAAATCATTTTTCAAGATTTTGGTCCCTGCTCATGTTCATATTTCTTGACTCCTACACACATCTTCCCCTCAAAGAAAAATCTATAAGCAATATAATAACTGAAATAAATGAGTACCTTATTCAGACATTTCAGTTCAATCTTGACTAAGAAGTAAGATCTTTGGCTGGTATTTTTAAATTTTCATAATGCTGTCATTTTGATCTTAGTCCTTTGTGGTGAGTGAACTTATAACTATTATAGATAGTAAGAATGGAATTCCCTTTATGTTTTTTTCTGAATAGAATATTAAGCCATTCCAATAGGCCTTTTCTCAGATAATAGTACAAGGAAATCTCATTTTATTCAGAAGGGCACTTGTCTGTATCTCCAAAGTACACAGGACTGTTTAATGTGAATTGAGCTGTACGTGAAAAACCCAAAGCATGTTGGATACAGCCGAAATCCAATAGATGGCAGTGAAATACACAATTCACTGACTTTTGAATTCTTACTTGATTGCTTTGTAAGCCATTAGTCTATTGCCAATTAAAAACTCTCATAAAATGTAGAATCTCTTTAGAGTCATATTACATTGGCAAAATATTGTGAGGTCTTGGATGAGAAATAGCTCTAAACTTACTGGATCCATGAGGATACTGTGGCTTTGTGGGATTAAAGGACTTGTTTGAAGTTACATAAGCAAGTTTGTGGTGAATTCAAGTGTAGAATCAACATGATCCAATGGTCCTTGTGTGGATTCTAAATCCACCTCACAGCTGGACATTTCTTGAAAGATTGATGCTGTATTTAATTAACACTAATAACCCATTGATGGAAAAGTACAGGGTGAGTCCGAAAATGGGCAGGGGTTAAGCCATGAAGGGCCATCTAGTCACTAGTAAGGATTAGCAATCTTATTTAAGTGCAAAGCATAATGCAGTGGAATTTAGCTTTACATCTTTAATTTTTGGAGTTAAAAGAAAAAACAACATACAACAGCCTCTTCCTCCATAGCCACCCCCCCCCACCCGCCCACCCCAAAATACTGATTCACTTTTTATGGGTATGGATCTGGGAACTGGCATGTAGAAAAGATTTCCCAAATGATTCCCGTATGTAGTCAGGATTGAGAACATATGGCACAGTAAATCCCAGAATCATGGACTTTGAAATCAAGAGAGATGGGATTTGCTCTGTGCCCTGCCTGGGCTTCCCAGGTGGCTCAGCGGGTAAAGACTCCACCTCCAAAGAAGGAGATGAAGAAGGCACATGTTTGATCCTTGCATTGGGAAGATCCTCTGGAGTAGGGCTTGTGACCCACTCCAATATCCTTGTGTGGAGAATCCCATGGACAGGAGGGCCTGGCAGGCTGCAGTCCACTGGGTCTCAAAGAGTCAGACACAGCTGAAGCTACTGAGCATGCAGGCTCCTCACCCCTAAGCTTAGTGAACTCTTTCTTATACATTATTTAATCCCTTTAATCCTTGGTTGACTCTTTTTTTTTTTTAATTTTAATTTTTTATTTTTTTTAAATTTTAAAATCTTTAATTCTTACATGCGTTGGGTGATGATAGTTTTACCTACTTCAAAGGATTAGTTTTAGGATTACATGTAAATCAGGGCATTTCTAATCTATTACTTTAAATAGTTTTGTAAATTCAGTGTGAATGCTTTTGAATGCATTCTTTGATTCTTCAATTGTGGAACTCCACTTTACTTTGTTACTGTGGTATTTTATCTTGACATTGATTCATGAATTTCATAGTTGGTAATCATTCAAAGACTTTCATGAGATGAATACAGGCTAGTCTCATCAAATTTAAAAGTTAATGCTGGTGAATTAAATTGTATTTATCTGAATCAAGTCACCATAGAATTGTTTTTTATAGCACAATTGTAAGGACTGCTGTGTAGAAAGAAATTTGTCTTTACATCAGTTAGCTATAGCTGCAAAATAAGACACTTCAAAATTTAGCAGCTTAAAACAACAATGATCTATTTAGCTCTAAGTTCTGTCAGTCGATTTAGGCTGGTCTGCTGCTGCTGCTGCTACTGCTAAGTCGCCTCAGCCATGTCTGACTCTGTGTGACCCCACAGACGGCAGCCCACCAGGCTCCCCCGTCCCTGGGATTCTCCAAGCAAGAACACTGGAGTGGGTTGCCATTGCTTTCTCCAATGCATGAAAGTGAAAAGTGAAAATGAAGTCGCTCAGTCATGTCCGACTCTTCCCGACCCCACGGACTGCAGCCCACCAGGGTCCTCTGCCCTTGAAATTTTCCAGGCAAGAGTACTGGAGTGGGGTGCCCTTGCCTTCTGCGTTAGGCTGGTCTAGGACAGGCAGTTCTCCCAGCTTTAGGTTATCCTCACTGCAGTTCCTGGTGTGTTGATAGTCAGCTACCAGGTCTTCTGTGGGCTGGTGGTCTACAATGGAGTCTGCTGGGGTGACTCATCTCGGCTTCAGGTGGTCTCTAATCTTCTGGCATGGTAGGCTGGGATTCTTTAAATGGCATTACAGGGGTCCCAAGAGAACTGACTGGGGCTTCCCAGCTGGCTCAGTGGTAAAAAAAAAAAAAAAATCCACCTGCTAAAGCAGGAGACCCAGGTTCCACCCCTGCATCAGGAAGATCCTGTGGGAAAGAAAATGGCAACCCACTGCAGTATTCTTGCCTGGGAAATCCCATGGATAGAAGAGCCTGGCAGATGACAGTCCATGGGGTCACAAAAGAGTCGGACATGACTTAGCAACTAAACAACAAGAAAACTGGCCAATGTACACAAAGCCTCTTGATGCCAAGGCTTAGAATTAGTGCAGTATCTCTTCTGAAGTTTTCTGTTTGTCAGACTGTCACAAGACCAGCCCAGATGTAAGGAGCAGACAAATAGTTCTTGTCCCTTAATAGGAAGAGGTGCAAGGGATGTAGACCCAAAAAAGTGTGAAGTGTCAGGGGCATTTCTTACAATCTATCTCTCTGAAGTTTCTTAAGAAATAAAAACTCTAGTCATTTGTTGAGAATTACAGAGAAACAGATATCAGAAAATCTTTAGGAAAAACCTTGTCATAGTTGAAATAATGAGCTCCCTGTTTCTGCTAAGGAGTGATTCCATTTTGCACACATATATGTGGAAATCACACATTATTTAGAAGATCTAATAAGGATAATCACAATGGTGTGATCACTCACCTAGAGCCAGACATCCTGGAATGTGAAGTCAAGCGGACTTTAGAAAGCATCACTACGAACAAAGCTAGTGGAGGTGATGGAATTCCAGTGGAGCTATTTCAAATCCTGAAAGATGATGCTGTGAAAGTGCTGCACTCAATATGCCAGCAAATTTGGAAAACTCAGCAGTGGCTACAGGACTGCAAAACATCAGTTTTCATTCCAATCCCAAAAAAAGGTAATGCCAAAGAATGCTCAAACTACTGCACAATTCCACTCATCTCACACGCTAGTAAAGTAATGCTCAAAATTCTCCAAGCCAGGCTTCAGCAATATGTGAATCGTGAACTTCCAGATGGTTTTAGAAAAGGCAGAGGAACCAGAGATAAAATTGCCAACATCCGTTGGATCATGGAAAAAGCAAGACAGTTCCAGAAAAACATCTATTTCTGCTTTATTGACTATGCCAAAGCCTTTGACTGTGTGGATCACAACAAACTGTGGAAAATTCTGAAAGAGATGGGAATACCAGACCACCTGACCTGCCTCTTGGGAAATCTGTATGCAGGTCAGGAAGCAACAGTTAGAACTGGACATGGAACAACAGACTGGTTCCAAATAGGAAAAGGAGTACGTCAAGGCTGTATATTGTCACCCTGCTTATTTAACTTCTATGCAGAGTATATCATGAGAAAAGCTGGTCTGTAAGAAGCACAAGCTGGAATCAAAATGGCCAGGAGAAATATCAGTAACCTCAGATATGCAGATGACACCACCCTTACGGCAGAAAGTGAAGAGGAACTAAAAAGCCTCTTGATGAAAGTGAAAGTGGAGAGTGAAAAAGTTGGCCTAAAGCTCAATATTCAGAAAACTAAGATCATGGCATCTGGTCCCATCACTTCATGGGAAATAGATGGAGAAACAGTGGAAACAGTGTCAGACTTTATTTTTTTGGGCTCCAAAATCACTGCAGATGGTGACTGCAGCCATGAAATTAAAAGACGCTTACTCCTTAGAAGGAAAGTTATGACCAACCTAGATAGCATATTCAAAAGCAGAGACATTACTTTGCCAACAAAGATCTGCCTAGTCAAGGCTCTGGTTTTTCCAGTCAGTGGTCATGTATGGATGTGAATGTTGGACTATGAAGAAAGTTGAGCACCACAGAATTGATGCTATTGAACTGTGGTGTTGGAGAAGACACTTGAGAGTCCCTTGGACTGCAAGGAGATCCAACCAGTCCATTCTAAAGGAGATCAGCCCAGGGATTTCTTTGGAGGGAATGATGCTAAAGCTGAAACTCCAGTACTTTGGCCAACTCATGCAAAGAGTTGACTCATTGGAAAAGACTCTGATGCTGGGAGGGATTGGGGGCAGGAGGAGAAGGGGACGACCGAGGATGAGATGGCTGGATGGCATCACCGCCTCGATGGACGCGAGTCTGAGTGAAGTCCGGGAGTTGGTGATGGACAGGGAGGCCTGCCGTGCTGCAATTCATGGGGTCGCAAAGAGTTGGACACAACTGAGCAACTGGACTGAACTGAATAAGAAGCTATCGACTTTTTCTTTGATTTGGAAAGTTTCATTCTTTGGGATATCTGAATCTGGAATTTGAAAGGTGAATAAAAATATATTACATGTGGGTCAAGGGATCAAGCGTTTAAACCTGAGAGGTAAATCTTAAAAAGTTTTGTGTAAAGTACAAAAAAATAACATGATACACACATTTTAAAAAAAGTAACACTGAAAGATGCTCAGCCTAATAGCAATAAAGGATGTAAAACAAGTAGGGAATGCAATTTTAATGTTAATGAAATGCTTATACACACTTCTAGATTGGAAAAGAATCCCAGGAATG
This sequence comes from Capra hircus, assembly GCF_001704415.2. Lineage (NCBI taxonomy): Eukaryota > Metazoa > Chordata > Mammalia > Artiodactyla > Bovidae > Capra > Capra hircus. The sequence continues at coordinate 43,835,635 of NC_030821.1, forward strand.
GGGGAGCCTGGTGGGCTGCCGTCTATGGGGTTGCACAGAGTCGGACACGACTGAAGCGACTTAGCAGCAGCAGCAGCAGCAGATTGGAAAAAGTAATTGAGAATCTTTCATTGTTAAGTGTTAATAAGTATGTGGGGCTTCCCAGGTGTTGCTAGTAGTAAAGAATCCACCTGTCAATGTAGAAGACTCAAGAGACATGGGTTTGATCCCTGGGTTGAGAAGATCTCCTAGAGAAGGGAATGGCTACCCAATTTAGTTCTTGTCTGGAAAACTCCATGGACAGCAGAGCCTGGCAGGTTACAGACCATGGGGTTGCAGAGTTGGACAGGACTGAGTAACTAACACTTTCACTTTCAAGGTATATATACACCCTGAAACTCCCACCCTGTCTCTTAGCTTGGAACAAAACTGTCTGGTGGTTTTACTGATTTAAACAGCTGCCTCCATCCTGGAATGGGCCAGGCCTTCTTCCCAGATCCTTGCCCATGATCTGTGTATTCTGGCCACTCAGACTTTATTTGCTCTCTTTGGAGCTCCCAGCAAGTCTTATGGTAGTAGCCACATGGTTCATGAAATTGATCATTTACCAGCTCTCCTGGGCAGTTCCTTCATGACCCACTCTTTCTGATTATCATCAAATAAACTTTTAATTTTATCATAAAAGGCTGAATAATTACATCTTCAATTTCCAGAAAATATATAAATTTGTTTCAAGAAATATTTGTTTGTAGATATGTTTCTTGCATTTCACATATTTTTATTCTCTCTTCTCTTTGATACATTCATTTTCAATATTTTTCCTTTTTTAAAAGGCAGATTGTGTGTATGTGTGTCTGTTCTAGCTAACTATAGAAATTATAATTGCATGATGGTAGATACAATACCTTCTATTGTATCTTATTGCTTATTGTGGTAATAAGCAAACAAAATTAGAATTTGAAAAGAGGTAGGTAAAAAGAAGTAGATTCACTAAAGTTGAACTCATATGCATATACATTCATCTTTAACAGTGCCCTGCACAAAATAGGTGCACTAAAATTGTTGTTATTTTAAGATAAGACTCTTTTTAGAATAATTTCTTTGAATATAGAGCTTCCTCAAGTAATCTGATTCCCTAATCATCACTATAGCTTACATCCCTTTAGCTGCTAACATCTTAATTGCTAGTTGCCCAAGGTTAAAGTTAGGTTTATAGTACTGAACCAGGAACTTTTCCAGCAAAGCTCCAGACAGAATGAAGTGTATTAACAATGTGCAACCTTCTTTTTTCTCTGTAATGGCTACCTCTGGAAAGGCCTTCCTGATGAAAACATGGAACTAATCAAGTTCTTTTGAAGCTGCTGGCCTCAACTGAAATGTGGCGCGGGAGTGGGGTGGAGTGGGGAGGGGGTGGAGATTTAAGGGAAGAATCTCAGAAAATGTCTACAAGAGAGATGATTCGTAGAAAGAATGTCGAAATAAGAGTTAAGGAAGAAAGAGAAAATGATGGTAGTTGAAATAAAAACAAATACTGTGGACAATAAACACACTTATTTGGTACCTAAACTGACAAAAATCTTAGTGCACAAATGCAAATAATACTGAGAGTTTTTTTCTTTTTAAATTGATTTTTGGAATATAGTTGCTTAGCAATATTGTGTTTCTACTGTACAGTAAAATGAATCAGTCATACATATGTGTGTATGTGTGCGTGTGCTTGTGTGTGTGTTGGTCGCTTAGTTGTGTCCAACTCTGGCACCCCATGGACTGTAGCCCACCAGGCTCCTCTCTCCATGGAATTCTCCAATCAAGAAACTGGAGAGGGTTACCATTTCCTTCTCCAGGGGATCTTACCCCCTCCCTTTTGAACTTTCTTCCCATTCAGGTCACCACAGAGCTTTCAGTAGAATCCCCTGTGCCATGCAGTATGTTCTAATTAGTTATCTATTTTATACATAGAAGATGTGGTAACATACATACAATGGAATAATACTGGGAACTTTGATCTAGTTTGTCCGGAACTGTCCCTATGGCAAGGACACAGTTCCAAAAGTTTTCTCATGCTTTGTACCTACTTCAGCCCCATTTGGTAAATTAGGCAAGTTGTCGGAAGCAAATGATAAAAGAAGGTTCAGAAAGGAAAAGGATGAAAAATTGCTTCCATTAATTCAATTAATATTTATTGAGTCTCTTTTCTGTGCCACAGACTTTGCCAGGCAATGGGGATAGATCACTGAACCAAACAGACCAAAATCCATGGCCTTTGGGAACATTCTGTGGTGGGAAAACACACACAATAGCACATGTTGCACACCATTTTTTTTTTTTTTTTTTGCGCACCATTGTTAACATTTCGTGTAGCTAAACGAGCCCACAGTGAGTAAAGAGCACAAACATTGCCGTGTTTACACAGTATGACAAGTTCATCTTCTTATTTTAAATATTTGTTTGGCTGAGTCAGATCTTAGTTGCGGCACACAGGCTTAGCTGCCCTACAGCATGTGGAATCTTAGTTCCTTGAGCAGGAGGCAACCCTGCATCCCCTGCATCAGAAAACAGATTCTTAACCACTGGACCACCAGGGAAATCCTGACAAGATCGTCTTACTGCTGTTTGAATATTTTTATTACATTAAGGGCTCTTCTATGCCAGAAACTGGCAGGGACACCTTTTGTCCAGGTGGCCTCTGGCTCCTCTCAGCATCTGTTGTCCCTAGAGCAGTCAGAAGGCTTAGAAATAAGGGGACAGACAAAAAGAAATAAGAGGAGGAAGGGGATGAAGGAGAAGAAAAGGAAGGAGAGGGAGAGGGGAAAAGGGAGGAAATGATGGAAGGAGGTAGAAAGAGAGGAGGGCATGGAGGAAGAGATGCCGGAGAAAGAAAGGGAATTAAGAACACAAATCTTATCACATTATTCCCCTGCTTAGAAGCTTAGGAACACTTCAGTTCACTCTTAGAAGAAAATGCAAACTCCCTATCTTGATTTATACAACCCTTTATAATCTGGTTCCTGCTACCTTCATCTTTCATACTATTTTACCTTCCTCCTTCTCTAAGGTTTATTTGTGTCGTTCAGGGTCAAATGCCACCTACTTGACCACTTACAAGTCACTGTTTATCATGCCACCCAATTTTCATTCTCTGTGGAGCACTTCTCAACATCTGTCATATTTCTTACTTACAACTTTATTGGTCTACTTCATTACAAACCTTCTACCAGACTCTAAGCTCCATGAAAACATAAATGCTGCTCACTTACCAAAAGATAAGTGGGCATCATTATTCCTTTGCAGATTTTAGTAGAATAGGAGATATACACCAAAAGGAGATTACTGATAGGAGAAAATACCACCCGAGAGGGGCAAATAGAGTGCTCTGGGGCATATAAAATGACTGAGAAACAATCTACACGAGAACTCTCAGAAGAGACTTCCTGAAATAAAGTGTTATGATAATATTTAAAAGAGTAGTAGAATTTGAATATAGGGGAGTTAGACGGGACAAATTGTGTTCTGGGTTGAGAGACCAGTGGGAAAATTCCAGGGTTGGGCATAGCCCAGAAGAAGCTTCATATCGAGGAGAACAAGCCCCCAGGAAGTCATTGTGAGCGGCACAGCTTGGGCAAAAGCCCCTTCACTGTGCTAAGAATGTCCCTCACAAGCATGAAACACACTCTCTTACACAGACGTGGAAGGAAATGGTATGGTTCCGGCTCCTGTTAGAAGCTTCTCTAGAAGACTGAGTGTTTCTCATGACCCAGAAAACTAAATATGCTGCTGAGGCATCTAGAGAGTTTCATCCCATACATGAGGTGGCTATATACTGCTCCCTGTTTACACTGACAGTGTAGGGTGGAAGAGGTATACTAATGAAAATACAAATAAAAAAAAAAGAAAAAAAAATACAAACACACATTGTCAGTGGAAGGAAGTAGGGAACCCAAGAGTTTGAGGTACTAAGTGGAAAATCAATGTTTTTATTATTGTAAGAAATAACTGTAAGCACCTACTACGTGCCCGGTGGGAATCTACAGCAATTGACAGAGTAGATAAAGCTTTTGCCAGCAATGCTTACATTTTAGAGTATGGAGAAAGGAAATAAGCATACAAACAAAAACATAATATGTCCTACAGAGATAAGAGACTTCCCAAGTAGCGCTAGTGGTAAAGAATCTATGCATGAGACATAAGAGCTGTGGATTTGATCCCTGAGTCAGGAAGATCCCTTCGAGAAGGAAATGGCAACCCACCCCAGTATCCTTGCCTGGGAATCCCATAGACAGAGGAGCCTGGCCGGTTACAGTCCACAATGCAGGAGGCTTGGGTTTGACTCATGGGTTTGACTTGTAAGAATATAAAACTTCCCAATTTTCTCATATTCTTGCTATTTCTACTTAGTTTTAATTTTCAGTTGCTTCCAATGTTGGTGAATATATACTTTTCCAGGATTATTCATGCTGAGAAATATGACAATATGCAAGTTCTCTGCATACGCACATGTTCATTATGAGAGAGTCTGGAAAGAATAGAATATCTTAAGCAAGAAGAAAGCATATTTATCTTTCTCTGAAATCTTCCTTTGACTTTTGTGATCCTTTAAATGTTTTTTCTTTCTTTCTTTCCCCTAAAAGGATTTAAACTGTATTTAAAAATGCTATGAATTCTAAAATTTGATGAAGCTGGTCGTAAAATCATGGTAACTTCTAGAAACCTATTGACTGTAGTTCACTAGCGAGAACACTCACACAACAGTTCAGTTTTTCCCCTGAATGTTAATAGTCCCATGGAAAAGAATTTGGAATAAAAATTGAAATAATTAAGTGGAAACAATGACTGGGGAATGAAGATTTCAGAGAAAAGCATGCCTTTTAAAAGGGCAGTGGAGACGGCAAGCACTTAGTCAATGGACATGACCTAATATCTTTTTCTATATTTTTAAAGGCCGAGTTAAGTCAATAGCTTTCATGTCACTGCAGGGAACTATACTAACTTGGAAATCACAAGCCAGTATTTGGAGGTGACTTTCTAGCTCTAAGAGTTGCCAGACCTCATAATTAGCACTCCTACAGAAAAGTGCTAAACAAAGCCACATGCGCTCATTTTTATTCTGCAAGGGATTGTTCTCCAAGGGCAGGCACAGCTGTTGTGGAACAAAGCAGTTATGCAAATTTCAAAGTCTTCAGAAGATTATACATGTAAAGCCAGTGTACTTCATTTACGACCATCACCTCATTCTGCTACATGGGCGCAAATGAGTTAAAAAAAAGAGAAGGGGGAAGGAGAGAGAAAGAAAGAGAGTGACAGAGAGACACACAGAGGGAGGGGATGAGAAACACATCAAATTCACTGATCCATTTGGGTGACCTTCATGAGTAAGTACATATTTTACAGGAGGTCATAGAAGAGTGAACAGAACTTCACAAGGCTCTGAGAAGAGTGCAACTTTAGATTTGCTCCACCTTTGTGGCCATGGCAACAATAAATGTATTTTCTCAAGTATGTAATCTTAAAGAGTTCTGGTAAAGCAGAGAGGACTTCCCAGGTGGCACCAGGGGTAGAGATTCAATCTGCCAATGCTGAAGATGTAAAAGACGCAGGTTCAGTCCTGGGTGGGGAAGATCTTCTGGGGAAGGATGTAGCAATCCACTCCAGTATTCTTGCCTGGAGCATCCCATGGACAGAGGAGCCTGGCAGGCTACTTGTCCATAGAGTCACGAAGAGTCAGACATAACTGAAGTGACTTATCACACATGCACAGAGAGGGCAAGAGACTTATAGTCAGAAGACCCATTTTAAACTCTATTTTGGCCATTGTTGTTGTTTAGTTGCTAGGTTGTGTCTGACTGTTTTGCAACCCATGGGCTTCGTCTGCCAGGCTCCTCTGTCCATGGGATTTCCCAGGGCAAGAATACGGGAGTGGGTTGCTACTTCCTTCTATGGGGAGCTTCTAACCCAAGGATGGAAGCCTTGTCTCCTGCATTGGCAGGCGCATTCTTGCCACTGAGCCACCAGAGAAGCCCTACCTTGGCCATTACATGCCACTTTCTCCCTTGTTTTCTCACCTGTAAAATGAAGATAACAAAAATGCATGGGATTACATCTTGTTCATACATTTTTCTCATCTGGTTCAGAAAAAAGCCTCCTATCTGGACCCTCTACATCTACTTTTAGAACATTCTCCACTATCTATCTAATGCAGAAATATGAGTATAACACATCTAGTCTTCACTCACATCCAAAGTTAAAATACTATTAATTCTCATATAAATTTTAATTATGCTATGATAGGGAGAAAACTTTTTAAAATTTGGCACTAATGAATATATGCATATATGAATTGACACTATATATTAATATACAGATAAAAGTAAGAATGCACAGAATTTTCTTGCCTTGGAAAAATGCGTCATTGCATTAAGATTGTGGCCCTCATACTTTCTCATCTCTTAACCCTTCATACACTTAATAAATAGTGAGGATCCCCAAGGGCAATTGTTTCTGTGTGTTGTATCTATTCATCTTTGCCACATTCAAAATTAAACCAGAAAAAATTTAAATCAAGACTGTATAAGCAAATATTCTAATAGCCATCAGAAGATGCTGTCATCCCATGTCAGATAGACTGTATCCTCATGGGACACTAAGAAGTAAAAGACAAAAATAATTTCTTAGTAATTGCCATGAAAATAGTTTTGACCTCATAGAACCCTGAATGACCACACTTGCAGAATCACTGCTCTCAGAGCAAAAGAATCCCAGGAATTTGCAGGAATCCTGGAGGGTTTAAGTCTTCCACAGGCCACGGATTAACAGTCTTCTAAGTACGTATACCAAGATCTTAAAAGGCAGGAAAGCCCTGACATGACGTATGAGTCATGTTTATGTGTAATGATACCACATTGGCAGCAACACAACTCCCAATAATTGGATAATGAAATCATTTTACAGTGAAGTCAAACCAAAATGCTGAAAGCTAAGGTTTCAACAAATAATGGAGTGTAAAATAGCTGCCTCAGAAAAAACTCTGACGAAGGCAAAGATTGAAGGCAAAAGGAGAAGGGGGCGGCAGAGGATGAGATTGTTAGATAGCATCGCTGACTCAGCAGACATGAATCTGAGCAGACTCTGGGAGGTAGTGGAGGACAGAGGAACCTGATGTGCTACAGTCCATGGGGTTGCAAAGAGTTGGACGTGAATTAGCACTGGACAACAACAACAAAAATACATACTAACAAATAAGAGAATAAAACAAATCTTAAAACAATTTAAATCGTATGATAAATGTAATATATACCACACACAATACAATAAAAAAGTACATTAGAAGGAAATATATTTAAAAATTAATTTTCTCTGAATGCAGAATAATGAGCAATTTTTCTCTCTTTACTGTTTTCTATGTTTTTTCAACATTTCTATAATAAATAGTTCATAATTTGAAAATTTATAAAATCAGAAAATTTAAATATCTTTGTTAATTTCCTTTTGTTTTCAGAATATAATCCAAACAGCTTAATACTGCTAACCAGGCTGGTGTGGTTGCCCACCTCTGCTGCACAAACTTATCCTACTAATTTATGATGCACTCATCTTTAGAAATACCCACCTGGTCAAAATTCACACCACAATTCATGCTTCTATGTCTTTGCGCACCTTTGCATGAAATATCCTTCACTCTTCTCCTATGTGGTTAAATCCTACTGTTCATCTCTTGGCTTATGGCTTCTTTTCTTTAAGAATTTCCTCCTCCACATTCCTGCAGCAACCTTTGCATTCATGCGTGCATTTGTAGCATAATTGTGTGTCCAGCTTTCTTTCTCTCCTTCATGGGGAAAGAATTCTTTGTTGTCAGGGACTTTAACTTGTTTTGGTTTGGTTTTGATTTTGTTTAGTTTTGTTTGGTTTGGTTCTTTGGCTGTTGGTTTTCTCTACCCAGACACTGAGAAGCAGATTCTCAGAGAGAGAGGGCATGGGAGAAGATAGGGGAACATATTTTTCTGGAAAACATCCTTCCAAGTGCTACCTTTTCAATGACATTGGAGTAATATGTTGTCGTGACTGCTGTTCAAACTGATTGAAAAAAAAAATAGATGAGGCAATATGAAATCCAGAAGTTGAGATATGTAAAGGAGTTAGGTGTTGAGATTTTATTTATATGTGTTTCCTATAAGACAATCTAGTGGTCTTCTCCTCTACCCCCAACCAAGGCTCAGTTTCTCTGATGTTTAAACCTGGTTATGTTTGATCAAGAATGTACAAGTCTTCATTAAGATCTCTCTCTCTCTCTCTTTTTTAATGGCTGGCTGATGAATGAATAAAGGAAATTTAAACTGGGATACATTATACCTTGTTGAAGCAAACCCACTGCAATTGTATTCTGTTGACATAGCCATTTATCAATAATGGATGCCAGGAGACATTCAGATGGTTGCTGTCTTGGGAAAATAAAGTGGGTCATCAAATGGAAGGAAAATGGGAAGTCAGAGAGAAGAAACACAATTTAAAGAAACACAGTTTACATCTGCCAGAAAACTGCAGCTGCAGACCAGCGATCCCATACAGACAAGGCAAGTTTGGATAGTCCAGGAGATAACATGTCAGACCAGGAAATAATCCTAGATTATTCAAATCAATGACTACTGCCAGAAACCAGAGGCCTTTCTTCACCATCTTACCGTAGTGAAGAACACAATTCTGAACAGCAAGAGGGATCATGATCAGGCCCAGTGTGTCAATCTCAGAATCAAAGAGCAATGTAAAACAAAGGCATATATTAGTCTATAGGCAATTCAAACTTTTAGCCATGCCTAGTTTTTGCAATGATGATAACTTATTTCTTCAGTAAAATTTTAGATAACACAAGGTTAAAATATTAACCATAGCCTACATTTCTTACTGGAAATAAATTTCCAACCTATTGATTTCAAAGTCCATTATGAAAACTTTTAATATATATGTAAATCATTTATTGCACATAATAATACAACTGTGGTTCTTTATTTAAACTTGTATCTGGGCCAGTTAGCCACTTTGGATCTCAATTTTCTCATCTGTGAGTTGAGGGTCTTGAGATGAGCTCTAAGTAACACCCAAATCTAAATTTTCTCTGCTATTCACCAACGGATTTAATCTTTCTTAATTCCATTTTGCTCTGACATTTTAAAAATTTAACACCTCTGGAAGAAAAAAAAAAGATAATTTTCAAACAACATTGAGTCTGACCTGAAGTCACTGACTCCAGAGGATTTATATATGTACATACACGCACACACACACACACATACACACACACACACACACACATATATATATAATCACTACATCACTATCTTTATTCAATTGTTCTTTTATATTTGTTGATGGTTGTTTCAGTCTGTAAACCTGATGGGGTTAATTAAGGACCTCAAATATAATTTGAAAATGTTTACACACAGCACACAGCACATTTTAGGTTGCCAATCCCATCTGTGGACACTGCTATATTAATGACACAATATTTGTTTTAGAGGTCATAGTGCTATCTGCCAGGTTAAACATTTGTAATCTGGACCCAACTTTAATATATCCTTTCAAAGAAAGCCACAGCCTGCTATACACTCCATCAACAGCACTCTTCAATCAAATGGTTTGTCAAGATTACAGAGGCAGCTAAGCCAACAATAACAAGCACCTTCCATGTGGATGTTAATTAGAATGTTGACATAGTAAAACTCCTCACTAGGGATAAGTTGGCAGTTCAGTACTTGCAACCCAACATCATGTGAAGGCAGAGCTGTTAATAGAATTTGTCCCCAGAATGACCAAAGGCAGAGCACAAAGAGCTTCAGCCTCGTTTGTACCCTGTGGGGGTGGCGAGCATGTGGGTGTCCGTTCCTGGCTGCGCAGTGTCTTTTTTATGACCACACAGTGGTTAATTTGTACTTCTGCTCTCAAACATCACTTTTAAAGGTCACTCTTCTGTTTACTAAACTACACATAGGTAAGCAACAGCAGAATAGAGTTCTAAGTGTGCCTTTGAGGTTGCTATTATCACAGTTTTTCTTTTTTTTTTAATTGAAGTATAGTTGATTTATAATTTTATATTACTTTCAGATATACAACATAGTGATCCACTATTTTTACAGATTATATTCCACTGAAAGTTACCACAAGATAATGGCTATAATTCCATGTGCTGTATAATATATCCTTCTTATTTATCTATTTTATACCTAGTAGTTTGTATCTCTTAATCCTACACCCTAACATCACACTTTTAAAATGATTTCAATTATATATTACTTTAATTGTACTTTTGATGATATTCTAGGATAGCTGGGGCTTCCCTGGTGGCTCAGACGGTAAAGCGTCTGCCTGCAATGCAGGAGACCTGGGTTCGGTTCCTGTGTCGGGAAGATCCCCTGGAGAAGGAAATGGCAATCCACTCCAGCACTCTTGCCTGGAAAATCCCACGGATGGAGGAGCCTGATAAGCTACAGTCTATGGGGTCGCAAAGAGTTGGACATGACTGAGCGACTTGACTTCACTTCACTAGGATATCTTTCACTGTGAAATTGGAGAATATTCTTGAGAGTCCTTTGGACTGCAAGGAAATCAAACCAGTCAATCCTAAAGGAAATCAGTCCTGAATATTTATTGGAAGGACTGATGCTGAAGCTGAAACTCCAATACTTTGGCCACTTGATGCGAAGAGCTGACTCATTGGAAAAGACCCTGATACTGGGAAAGATTAAAGGCAGGAGGAGAAGGGGATGACAGAGGATAAGATGGTTGGATATCATCACTGACTCGATGGACATCAGTTTGAGCAAGCTCTGGGAATTGGTGATGGACAGGGAAGCCTGGCATACTGCAGTCCATGCAGTCGCAAAGAGTTGGACACGACTGAGTGAACTGAACTGAGTACATCTTTGAGTTTATGTATAAGAGTTGGACTGTGAAGAAAGCTGAGGGCCAAAGAATTGATACTTTTGAACTGTGGTGTTGGAGAAGACTCTTGAGAGTTTCTTGGACTGCGAGGAGATCCAACCAGTCCATTCTGAAGGACATCAGCCCTGGGATTTCTTTGGAGGGAATGATGCTAAAGCTGAAGCTCCAGTACTTTGGCCACCTCATGCGAAGAGTTGACTCATTGCAAAAGACTTTGATGCTGGGAGGGATTGGGGGCAGGAGGAGGAGGGGACGACAGAGGATGCGATGGCTGGATGGTATCACTGACTCGATGGACATGAGTCTGAGTGAACTCCAGGAGTTGGTGATGGACAGGGAGGCCTGGCGTACTGCGATTCATGGTGTTGCAAAGAGTCAGACACGACTGAGCGACTGAACTGAACTGAACTGAACATTGTCTCACAATTTTTCAGTTTAATGTAGCTTCACATGTATTATCTCATACTCTTTTTTAACAGTTTGGTGGGATATGAAAGGAATTTAAAAAAAAGTTAACAGTGTGGTAGACTAAGAACATAAGACATTAAAAGATAACATGTCAAAGTTGTAGGGTGAGTTTTAACAGAATACAATAGCAATAGCAAAAGCAAAAAGACATTGAAATAGAATATAAAAGGAGGTACATGGCTTTTATCAGGCCCACTCTGAAAACCTCTAAGATCTCAGAATTACAACAAATAAAGGTAACCAAACAAAGAATCAACAATTATTGGGTACCTATGATGTGTCCGACTTCCAAGGCCAAATTTGCCTGTTACTCCAGGTGTTTCTTGACTTCCGACTTTGGCATTCCAGTCCCCTATAATGAAAAAGACATCTTTTTTGGGTGTTAGCTCTACAAGGTCTTGTAGGTCTTCATAGAACCGTTCAACTTCAGCTTCTTCAGCATTACTGGTTGGGGCATAGACTTGGATTACCGTGATATTGAATGGTTTGCCTTGGAAACGAACAGAGATCATTCGGTCGTTTTTGAGCTTGCATCCAAGTGCTGCATTTTGGACTCTTTTGTTGACCATGATGGCTACTTCATTTCTTCTGAGGGATTCCTGCCCGCAGTAGTAGATATAACGGCCATCTGAGTTAAATTCACCCATTCCAGTCCATTTTAGTTAGCTGATTCCTAGAATGCCAACGTTCACTCTTGCCATCTCTTGTTTGACCACTTCCAATTTGCCCTGATTCATGGACCTGACATTCCAGGTTCCTATGCAATATTGCTCTTTACAGCATTGGACCTTGCTTCTATCACCAGTCACATCCACAACTGGGTATTGTTTTTGCTTTGGCTCCATCCCTTCATTCTTTCTGGAGTTATTTCTCCACTGATCTCCAGTAGCATATTGGGCACCTACTGACCTGGAGAGTTCCTCTTTCAGTATCCTATCATTTTGCCTTTTCCTACTGTTCATGAGGTTCTCAAGGCAAGAATACTGAAGTGATTTGCCATTCCCTTCTCCAGTGGACCACATTGTGTCAGACCTCTCCACCATGCCCACCCATCTTGGGTGGCCCCACAGGGCATGGCCTAGTTTCATTGAGTTAGACAAGGCTGTGGTCTTAATGTGATTAGATTGACTAGTTTTCTGTGATTATGGTTTCAGTGGGTCTGCCCTCTTGCAACACCTACCATCTTACTTGGGTTTTTCTTGCCTTGGATGAGGGGTATCTCTTCCTCATTTTCTCCAGAAACACCTGGAGTAACAGGCAAATTTGGCCTTGTAATGCAGAATGAAGCAGGGCAAAGACTAATAGTGTTTTGCCAAGAAAATGCACTGGTCATAGCAAGCACCCTCTTCCAACACCACAGGAGAAGATTCCACACATGGACATCACCAGATGGTCAACACCGAAATCAGATTGATTATATTCTTTGCAGCCGAAGATGGAGAAGCTGTATGCAGTCAACAAAACAAGACTAGGAGCTGACTGTGGCTCAGATCATAAACTCCTTATTGCCAGATTGAAACTTAAATTGAAGAAAGTAGGTAAAACCACTAGACCATTCAGGTATGACCTAAATCAAATCCCTTATGATTATACAGTGGAAGTGAGAAATACATTTAAGGGCCTAGATCTGATAGATAAAGTGCCTGATGAACTATGGACGGAGGTTTGGGACATTGTACAGGAGACAGGGATCAAGACCATCCCCATGGAAAAGAAATGCAAAAAAGCAAAATGGCTGTCTGGGGAGGCCTTCCAAATAGCTGTGAAAAGAAGAGAGGCAAAAAGCCAAGGAGAAAAGGAAAGATATAAGCATCTGAATGCAGAGTTCCAAAGAACAGCAAGAAGAGATAAGAAAGCCTTCTTCAGTGATCAATGCAAAGAAATAGAGGAAAAGAACAGAATGGGAAAGACTAGAGATCTCTTCAAGAAAATTAGAGATAGCAAGGGAACATTTCATGCAAAGATGGGCTCGATAAAGGACAGAAATGGTATGGACCTAACAGAAGCAGAAGATATTAAGAAGACGTGGCAAGAATACACAGAAGAACTATACAAAAAAAGATCTGCATGACCAAGATAATCACGATGGTGTGATCACTCACCTAGAGCCAGACATCCTGGAATGTGAAGTCAAGTGGGCCTTAGAAAGCATCACTATGAACAAAGCTAGTGGAGGTGATGGAATTCCAGTTGAGCTGTTTCAAATCCTGAAAGATGATGCTGTGAAAGTGCTGCACTCAATATGCCAGCAAATTTGCCAACGTCCATTGGATCATGGAAAAAGCAAGAGAGTTCCAGAAAAATACCTACTTCTGCTTTATTGACTATGCCAAAGCCTTTGACTGTGTGGATCACAATAAACTGTGGAAGATTCTGAGAGAGATGGGAATACCAGACCACCTGACCTGCCTCTTGAGAAACCTATATGCAGGTCAGGAAGCAACAGTTAGACCTGGACATGGAGCAACAGACCAGTCCCAAATAGGAAAAGGAGTACATCAAGGCTGTATATTGTCACCCTGCTTATTTAATTTCTATGCAGAGTACATCATGAGAAACACTGGACTAGATGAACCACAAGGTGGAATCAAGATTGCTGGGAGAAATATCAATAACTTCAGATAACCAGATGACACCACCCTTATGGCAGAAAGTGAAGAGGAGCTAAAAAGCCTCTTGATGGAAGAGGAGAGTGAAAAAGTTGGCTTAAAGCTCAACATTCAGAAAACAAAGATCATGGCATCTGGTCCCTTCACTTCATGGAAAATAGATGGGGAAACAATGGAAACAGTGTCAGACTTTATTATTTTGGGCTCCAAAATCACTGCAGATGGTGACTGCAGCCATGAAATTAAAAGATGCTTACTCCTTGGAAGAAAAGTTATGACCAACCTAGATAGCATATTGAAAAGCAGAGACATTACTTTGCCAACAAAGGTCTGTCTAGTCAAGGCTATGGTTTTTCCAGTGGTCATGTATGGATATGAGAGTTGGACTGTGAAGAAAGCTGAGTGCCGAAGAATTGATGCTTTTGAACTGTGGTGTTGGAGAAGACTCTTGAGAGTCCCTTGGACTGCAAGGAGATCCAACCAGTCCATTCTGAAGGAGATCAGCCCTGGGATATCTTTGGAAGGAATGATGCTAGAGCTGAAAGTACTAGAGAGTACTTTGGCCACCTCATGCGAAGAGTTGACCCATTGGAAAAGAGTCTGATGCTGGGAGGGATTGGGGGCAGGAGGAGAAGGGGACAACAGAGGATGAGATGGCTGGACGGCATCACTGACTGGATGGACGTGAGTCTGAGTGAACTCCGGGAGTTGGTGATGGAGAGGGAGGCCTGGCATGGTGCAATTCATGGGGTCGCAAAGAGTCAGACTCAACTGAGCGACTGAACTAGGCTGAACTGATGATGTGTCCATTTGTACTTTCTACCTGTACAGTACATTTTTATTTTCCTTATATTGAGAAATTAACCTTAATTGGGTAAGGCCAGAGGTAGTTAGAGTGTAAAATGTCTTTCCTCTGGAAGTGAATTCTCTCTTTCATTTTACCTATATGGTAACCAGATGTCAAGATGGTCCCAAATGATCCCAGTATCTCATCCCTTCCCTGGCCAATACACTATAACGAAAGTGGCAGAATAGATGACACAAGATAGTAACTTTCATCTTGCTAGAAGACCCTCTCTTGCTGGCTTTGATGAAGGAAGCTGCCATTCTGAGAAACCATATGAAACTCAGGATGGCCTCCAGCTAACATTCAGCAAGGAACTGATGTCAACAGGTCAACTCTCGAGGGCCTGAAACCTGCCGATAACCACACAGGCCTGTAAGCACATCTTTCCCCAATAGAGCTTTCACATGACACCATAGCCTAAGTGATAACTTGCTTGCGGCCTGTGAGAAACCCTGAAGCAGAGGACACACAAAAATTATAAGACAACAACCGTGTGTTACTTTAAATTACTAAGTTTGTAGTGATTTGTCATGTATCAGTAGATCTAATTATGTCTCTGACTTAAATAGAATGCATTTCAGGTTTGAAATTTATCGTTTATGTCAAAGGATGCTTTAGCTTAATTGTTGACATAGGATTACCCACAATAATTTGATATTTTAAAGATACTCTAGTAAATAACAAAGTACTAGAAATCACTTCTGATTTTCATGTCTGAGTTGCCTTCAGAATAATTACCTACTGTCACCACTACCAGGTGTTATATAAAGTGCATTAAAAAGTCTTTATTTGTTACCTACTCATAGAAATTTTTTTATATATTGAAACATCTATTAAAGTAGAATATTTAACTAGCAAAATGATATTTCTCATTTATTTATAACATAAAGATATATGAAATTGCAGATCAAATCATAAATTCATTCTGGGTATATGTTTTAGAAGAATCAAATTGCATGCCATGATGTTAAATCTTAATTAAAACTGCTTCAAAGGCTTATAAACTTGAAATTCCATAGCATTGTCTGACATAATGAGACTAGCAATGTCATTCATTCCTGTATAATGTAGTACTCCTTAAACTTGGATGTAAACAGAACTTCTCAAGCTTCATCTAAGCTCCTATGTACTAATTTTAGTAACTAGTGGTCAAATTTAGAAAAGTTAATGTTGACACTATTCACAGGATTTGTAAATTTACAGTCTTGGGTTATGTTACTGAACCTCTGTAACTTTTGCACTTTAATGGCTCCCATACATGAGGACCCTTCATCCACTTTATTATATTAACTACACTTCCCTAAAATGAGTCATTTCTTTATTCCAGATGTATATTCCAAAATATTCCAGATGTATGTATATTTCACAATAATAAGATAGCATGTTTTCTTCCAGCATCTTAAGAAGGCTGTCTGACCAAGCAAAAGCTTGGTCATGACCTTGCTATACAGTGCAGCTGAATTCACATATGGCATAAAGAATAAGAACAGATATACTTAGAATGTACTCTGTGACCTTGAGCAAGATAGTTACCTAAGATTTATATTTCTTCTCTGTAAAGTAAAATAAATTTCCTGTTTTGAAAATATAAAGTAAGTGTACAAGGAGAAAAATGATTTATAAAATTCAAAACTAAGAGTAAAAATGGCAACCCACTCCAGTACTCTTGCCTGGAGAATCCCATGGATGGAGGAGCCTGGTCGCAAAGAGTAAAAATGGGAGTGTATAATTTCTTTCCAGATAATTTTATCTGTAACTATAAATGCAAGAATATGAGAAACTCAAGAGATAGTTTGCAGAGAGGACAACATAGACAAAGATTAGCTTCTCAGTACAAAGGACATAAATGGAAATTTTGGCGTGAAAGAGAGCAAGGAAGAAAAAAGCAAGACAAGATGTAGAGCAAGACAAGGGGGACCAAGAACACACATTTAGATGAAGGGGTGAGTGACAATGGAGACCTGTGGAAAATGCCTGGAAGGAGCAATTTCAGTTGAAGAGTATTTCTAAGAGACTGCAAAGTGATGCAAGGTAATTGTATTGTCCCAAAGCATAATAGATTTTATTGCACATGAAAATTCTTACTGTGAATGCTGTGTGGGAAAATCTCAAACATAAGGAACACTTGGAAACCACATTCAGCCATCAGGAGGAAGATAAAAGGAGAGCTGATGGGATGTAATGAGACACAGTTGATAATAAAACTTGTGGGAGACAGGAAGCTGGAGAAAAATCTTTGAGAAAGATTACATGCTCCTTGGAGTTGGAGATCAACCACACAAAGGAATAAGGGGGACAGAGTTTAAATGAATTTTTTGTTAATCTCAAAGAACAGAGTGATCCCACCTGACATTTGTATTACTTAAAGATTTAAATTACCTAGAATAGAGCCTTCTTCAGCCCTCAAAAAACACAATTTGAGACAGACTCAAGGAGCTTAACAACTTACTTTCCCGGCTTGCTGAAAATAAGTCAGACAAAAGTAAAGAATATGGCTTACTAAAGAAATTCACCTGTCTGTTCTTGACTCATTTCTAATCATTAGACGGATGAGTTAATTAACTCAGTGCAGGCAATCCTTCCACAATGTATAGGTATATCACATGATCACATTTACACTTTAAGTATCTTACAATTTTTTCAATTAAATCTCAATAAAATAATAACAAAATATATAATAATATAATTATGAAAACTTAGGCAATTATATACAGTATTGTAACATTCCTGGGCTTCCTAGGTGGGCGTAGTGGTAAAGAATCCACCTGCCAATGCAGGAGGCACAAGAGTCGCAGGTATGATCCTCAGTAAAGAAGATCCTCTGGAGTAGGAAATGGCAAACTACTCCAGTATTCTTGCTTGGAGAATTCCATGGACAGAGGAGCCTGGTGAGCTACAGTCCATGGAGTCGGAAAGAGTTGGACACAACTGAGCATGTATAATGTGCCACTGAGTATGCACATTATCAGTTCAGGTCAGTTCAGTCACTCAGTTGTGTCCAACTCTTTGTGACCCCATGGACTGCAGAACATCAGACCTCCCTGTCCATCACCAACTCCCAGAGTTTACTTAAACTCATGTTCATTGAGTCGGTGATGCCTCCAACCATCTCATCCTCTGTCGTCCCCTTCTCCTCCTGCCTTCAATCTTTCCCAGTATCAGGGTGTTTTCAAATGAGTCAGTTCTTAGCATCAGGTGGTCAAAATACTGGAGTTTCAGCTTCAGCATTAGTCCTTCTGATGAATATTCAGGACTGATTTCCTTTTGGATGAACTGGTAGGATCTCCTTGCAGTTCAAGGGACTCTCAAGAGTCTTCTCCAACACTACGGTTCAAAACCATCAATTCTTCAGGGCTCAGCTTTCTTTATAGTCCAACTCTCACATCCATACATGACTACTGGAAAAACCATAGCTTTGACTAGATATATCTTTGTTGGCAAAGTGATGTCTCTGCTTTTTACTATGCTGTCTAGGTTTGTCATAACTTTTCTTCCAAGGAGCAAGCCTCTTTTAATTTGGAATTTATAACAAGAATACTGGAGTGGGTAGCCATTCCCTTCTTCAGGTGATTTTCCTGACCCAGGGATTGAATCCAGGTCTGGTGCATTGCAGGCAGATTCTTTACCATCTGAGCCACGAGACAATCCCCAACCAAACATATATCTATACACACATATAACTATTATGCTACTAAGTAAATGCATTGGAATTCCGTTGTTAGTACATTCTTACCATGAAATCTGTAACACTCTCCAGCCCTCAGGCACTGACTATTCCTTCTCCTGGAATGGCTGTTCTGCTCAAATCTTGTCCTATAGGGGAAGCTTTCCCCAACTACATGTTTAAGTGAATAGCAACATTTATTTCTCAGTTTATTTCTTGAGACCCAGAAGTCCAAGATCAAGGGGCTGACTGACTCAGTTCCTGGCCGGGGCCCTCTTCCTAGTGATGTCTTTAAAAGATGACAAGAGAGAGAGTGCTCTGAGGGATCTCTTTTGTAAGAGCACTTATCCCATTCATGAGGGCCCCACCCTAGGACCTAATCATCTCCTAAATGAACCATCTCCCACCTCCTCACACCATCATCTTTGGAGTTAAGCTTTTGGGGGCCAGTGGGGATAGACACAAAGTTTCAGACCATAACACCTAATAAACTAATCTGTCTTCCTATTGCTTTGTAAACTAAAGAACTTAGCAGATGCCATCATAGATCTCTCTCTGTATGTGGATTACATCTAATTATAGAGTATGACCTTCTTAAGCCAGGTTCATGGCGTACTATCTTTCTAGGCTAACCATGTGACACACAGCACAGTGTGCAGTGGCCCCTCAGGTTTCTATGGAAGTGATTTTTTGAGGAAGAAATGGCACAGAATTGAGTTCCATAATTCCAGCTCACTGCTTTCTCATCCTGTAACAGAGGGTGGCTAATTTCCTCTCTGCCATCCATTTAGAAGTTTCCTTTGGGTTAGTAGCCAGTGTAGGAAGGAGCAGTTAACATTTTTCATTTCAGCCAGAGTTGAACTGTTTATATACCGAGAGGGAGCCTTGTATCATGAAGAGGGATCCTCTTTTTAGCTTTAGGTCTGGAGCAACCACCTAATATTTACATGACTCTGGAGAGATCATTTTCCATCTGTAAGGTTCAGTTTCCATATTTATAAAAGATAAACAAACAAGCAAACAAGTCAACCAAAGGGAGTGAGAGGCCTGGGGGAGAGCAGTATTTGACCTTATAGGTTCACAAGCAATTTCATAATCAGATGAAATTATATGTATGAAAGTTTTGACACAGCATAAATGTAAATGCTTAATATTATTTTGAAAAGCTGAGGGATAACTTTATTTATATAACTTTATATATAAACATGGATTAGTATTACTCTTTAGTTAAGTGATTATGATCTCCCAAGTTTACCAATTTAAACTCCAGAATCATAAAGTGATTCAAAGATCAAAAGAAAAACTATACAAATGCACTCATAATTAAAATGTCATAATAATAAAGTTTACTTGCTACTTTTGATTTCTTGGGGTTTAAAAACAAACAACTTGCTCAGCATATTTTGGCAGAGCTTCTTTTTAAAAAACAAGAAGGTTAACTACCAAATTATAAGGACAGCAAATGGAAAAAAAACACTGTAATGCTGCTAAATAAAGATAGGAACACAAATTCTATATTGGAAATCAAGCTAGTATGTTTTACTTTGGAGGTTGGGTGGGTTTTTTTTTTCCTTATATTGGATGTTTTCCAAGAGTCTTATAATACTTAAAAAGGAGTTCCATTTTTTAATTCTTTCCTCCAAACATATGAGAATTTTTTTAAAGAAACACTGTGACGTCTATTGACAGAGAAATAAATATAAATATGTTCCCTATTTTAGTCTTATTTAAATACAAGTGGTACATAAAGGTGTGATTAGCACTAAAAATACATATTTCGTGTTAAGAAATTGTATCTGAAGGATATAACAGGTAGGAATGTAGTAAAACAAACTTTCAGTCACTCAGTATATGTAAAATAATATTTTATGGCTATATACTTTAAAACAAAATTTTATTTATTTGGCTATGCCAGGTCTTAGTTGGGATATGCAGGATCTTAGATGCAGCATGTGGGATCTACCTCCCCACCAAGAGATGGAGCTCCCTGCATCGGGAGCTCAGGTTCTTAGCCACTGGGCCACCAGGGAAGTCTCTAAATAGTTTTAAACTGAGTACATCAATGTATACTTTGCCTACCCGAAAGGGAGCTAACACCCGCAGGAGGAAGACTTTTCCTAGTAATTCAGATCTAAAGGGTTTACCTCAAGAATATTCCAAGGCTGTATTAGTTTTGAGGGAAATCAAAGAGGTAAGTCCATGGCCAACACCCCTACAACACTTCAGTATTTCTAAGGTCAGTTTATTTTTAAAAAATCCTTTTCATTGTCAGGTAGACTGGAAGTTTTCATAGATTTTACTTGTAAAAGCAGGAAGGGCCAAAACATTGAAATACAGAAAAAAATATTAAAACAACAACAAAAACTACTGGCTTACAGGGCACTTGGCTATACTAAAATAATTGAAAGTTGCCTCAGGCTTCCTGAGCGACACTAAACAAGTACTCAAGTGATGATTCTTTCACTGAATGATTTGACTTGGTTGACACTGAAGGAGAATGAGATTATAAACTGTATAACTTCAGGAGCTGGTGTGAATCACAGAACTTCTCAGAAGCTACCTCTGGTTATGTTATGGGTATAAACACAGCACTTTGACACTCTGATTACAGGGTTAAGTATACTCAGTATATTCTCCATTCAGTATACTCAGAAACCTTGGAGATGAAAGATATTTCCATTCCTGAACACTACTTTTCTCCTACTCTCCTCCAGTTCAGTTCAGTTGCTCAGTCGTGTCTGACTCTTTGTGACCCCATGGACTGCAGCACACCAAGCCTCACTGTCCATCACCAACTCCCAGAGTTTACTCAGACTCATGCCCATGGAGTCGGTGATGCCATCCAACTAGCTCATCCTCTCTTGTCCCCTTCTTCTCCTGCCTTCAGTCTTTCCCAGCATCAGGGTCTTTTCAAATGAGTTAGTTCTTTGCATCAGGTGGCCAAAATATTGGAGTTTCAGCTTTAGCATCAGTCCTTCCAATGAATATTCAGGATTGACTTCCTTTAGGATGGACTGGTTGGATCTCCTTGCAGTCCAAGGGACTCTCAAAACCATACCACCAACACCACATCTCCAACACCATAGTTCAAAAGCATCAATTCTTCAGCTCTCAGCCTTCTTTATAGTCCAACTCTCACATACATGACCACTGGAAAAACCATAGCTTTGACTAGATGGACTTTTATTGGCAAAGTAATATCTCTGCTTTTTAATATACTGTCTAGGTTGGTCATAACTTCTCTTCCAAGGAGAAAGCATCTTTTAATTTCATGGCTGCAATCACCAAGGCAGTGATTTTGGAGCCCAGAAAAATAAAGTCTGACACTGTTTCCACTGTTTCCCCATCTATTTTCCATGAAGTGATGGGACCAGATGCCATGATCTTCGTTTTCTGAATGTTGAGCTTTAAGCCAACTTTTTCACTCTCCTCTTTCTCTTTCATTAAGAGGCTCTTTAGTTGTTTGCTTTCTGCCATAAGTGTGGTGTCATCTGCATATCTGAAGTTATTGGTATTTCTCCCAGCAATCTTGATTCCAGCTTGTGCTTCTTCCAGCCCAGCGTTTCTCATGATGTATTCTGCATATAAATTAAATAAGCAGGGTGACAATATACAGCCTTGACGTACTCCTTTCCCTTTTGGGAACCAGTCTGTTGCTCCATGTCCAGTTCTAACTGTTGCTTCCTGACCTGCATATATGTTTCTCAAGAGGCAGGTTAGGTGGTCTAGTATTCCCATCTCTTTCAGAATTTTCCACAGTTTGTTGTGGTCCTCACAGTCAAAGGCTTTGGCATAGTCAATAAAGTAGAAGTAGATATTTTTCTGGAACTCTTGCTTTTTCGATGATCCAGCGGATGTTGGCAATTTGATCTCTGGTTTTTCTGCCTTTTCTAAAACCAGCTTGAACATCAGGAAGTTCACAGTTCACGTATTGCTGAAGCCTGGCCTGGAGAATTTTGAGCATTACTTTACTAGCATGTGAGATGAGTGAAACTGTGCGGTAGTTTCAGCGTTCTTTGGCATTGCCTTTCTTAGGGATTGGAATGAAAACTGACCTTTTCTAGTCCTGTGGCCACTGCTGAGTTTTCCAAATTTGCTGGCATATTGAGTGCAGCACTTTCACAGCATCATCTTTTAAAATTTGAAATAGCTCAACTGGAATTTCATCACCTCCACTAGCTTTGTTCATAGTGATGCTTTCTAAGGCCTGCTTGACTTCACATTCCAGGATGTCTGTCTCTAGGTTGGTGATCACACCATCGTGATTATCTGGGTCATGAAGATCTTTTTTGTATCTCTTCTCCATCAAGTTTCAAATCACTTTTTACTGAACTTGCAGGTAACTCTGCTTTCACTTAGTCTCTCTTATTCCCTGGGCCTTCACTTCTGCTAAATGTTCTGCTGTGATGTTTAGCTTGTTTGAAATATTTTTTTAGCTAGTGTTTACAAATAATAAGGATGTTGAGAAGAGGAAAGCCTTGTGTACTGTTGGTGGGAATGTAAACTGGTGTAGCCACTATGGAAAACAGTAAGGAGCTCCCTTAAAAAGCTAAAAATAGAGCTAGCATATGATTTTACAATTCCATTCCTAGGTATATATTTGAAAAAACAAAAACACTAATTCTAAAAGATACATGTTTTATATAACCACTATGGAAAACAGTAAGGAGGTCCCTCAAAAACTGAAAATATAGCTTGCATATGATCTTGCAATTCCATTCCTAGGTAAACATTTGAAAAAAACAAAAACACTAATTCTAAAGATACATGTTACCCTAATAGCAGCTTGGCTATTATTTACAACAGCCAAGATACGGAAATAACTTAATTGTCCATCAATAGATGAATGGATAAAGTGGATATGGTATGTACAAGCAATAGAATATTTCTTTGCCTTAGAAAAGAATGAAATTCTACCAACTGTACCAATGTGGGTAGACCTAGAGAGTATTAAGATTAGTGAAATAAGTCAAATACAAATTCTTCATGTTATTACTTAAATATCAAAATTTAGAACAAAAAATAAAACAAACAAATATAACAAAACAGAAATAGACACACAGATAGAAAGAGCAAAGCAGTGGTCACCAGTAGGGAAAGGGAAGGGAGAAGAGGCAAGATAAGTGTATGAGCTTAAGAGGTACCATCTTGCTACTAAAAAAAGAAAAGCTACAAAGTTGTGTTGTATACCGTAGGAAACACAACCAACATTTTATAATTTTAAATGGAATATAATATATAAAAATATACAGTTACTATGCCGTACACCTGGAACTAATATAATATTGTAAATCAACTGTATTTCAATATAATATTATAATGTAAAAAAGTTTACATAAAAAAAGGATTTCAAGGTGAAATCTATTTGGAGAAACTAAGTTAATCAAAGTTTAACTTCAGAGTTTCTCAGGTTTTATGTGTACAATATTTATATCTAAAATAAAGATAAAATATGGAGCATTTACCAAAATCATTTAATAGTGGAACACTTTTCTTTTTGCCTCACTGGAGAGTACTTTAAGAAATGATGCTCTGGTTGAATGTTACATACTTTTAACTCTGTGTTCATGCTTACTCAGTTGCATCCAACTCTTGTGTGACCCCATGAACTGTAGCCCACCAGGCTCCTTGGTCTCTGGACTTTTCCAGGCAAAAATGCTGGAGTGGGTTGTCATTTCTGTCTCCAGGGGAATCTTCCTGACCCAGAGACCAAACAGCATCTCTTGGACTACTCGTGCACACAGTAAAGCCTTGAAAATCCATGTTCACAGGTAGCATCTTGGCTTTGCTTGCTAGTTCTTGCTTCTGGCCATGCCGTTGGAGTGAGAGGATGGGGAGGTGAGGTTTCAGAGTTGGGGATTGGGCACAATTTTTCAAGGGCACTAAATTGGCTTGATTATCTTTTCATTTTATAGGACCATTAGAATAATCCTTATTTTCCTAAGACCATTTTTCCCTTTTAGAATTTTTGCTAGGTTCCCCAGGCCCTCAGCTGCTTGAAATGGTACACTCTTGTGACTAGAAGGTCTATGAATAGAGCTTATGAATAGAGAAGATCTATGGGTTTTGATTGCTATAAATGCTAAAGCTTTTTCTGGTTTTGCTTCCTACATATTCCATTTGGTCCTGTCTAGAAGAACGGTGTTGTACAATTTCAGTCTTTGTAGCTGGACAATTAAATAATGTAAATATGCAACAATAATAATAACATAGAGACCTCATGAGTAAAGTTGCTCTTTTTAAAAGATTGTCCTCCAGGATTCTAAAAATTAAATTAAATAATGTGTATTAATGTGAAATATGGTGCTTGCTACATAGCAACTGAATAAATGGTATGAAATTTTTTTCTATAACCAAATCCTCATTATCAGCTTATTTTAACCAAATAAAGCCATGTTCTCTGGCCATGGCTAATAGAACCGCTTCACTCAAGCTAAATTAAAGTGGTTCCATTAAAGGAAGTCACTATTTAGTGGAGGTGAAGAGAAGTAACAACAGAAAAGAAAGTTTAAAACAGATCCCTCTGGGGAGCAGGATTGTGGAGATGCTCTTTGGATTTTTGTTTAATATGTCTTTTAATAATGGTTGCCCTTTGAATCAAATGCCTATATGCAAAAAAATTTTAATAAAAATAAATTTGATAAAAATGCATTTTAAAAAGTCTATAAAACTTCACCTGTGATTCAGATGGTAAAGAATCTGCCCACAATGTGGAAGACCCAGGTTTGATCCCTGGGTTGGGAAGATTCCCTGGAGAAAGGGAATGGCTACCCACTCCAATATTCTTGCCTGGAGAATCCCCATGGACAGGGGAGCTACAGTCCATGGGGATCGCAGATAGCTGGACATGACTGAGCAACTAACACTTACTTACACTTATAAAACTTCAGCATACAGTCACTGTAGCTAAATAGCTATAATTAATGGGTAAATGGGACAGTTAGCCATGTAGAACTCAGAGGGCAATAGATTTTGTGAATAGATTTTGTAGACAGTGAACAATGAGAAGTTTCTTGTGATTGGATCAAGCAAAGAGCGCTGAGGGGAAGACCAGCGATAGAACATGTGGTGACGGGCTCTGAATATCATGGTGAGTTGTTGGAATTTTATACTGTGGTCAGTAAGAAGTTAGCATAAGTTGTAAACAGAGGAGAAAGAAAATTAAATTCACTTTTGGGGAAAGATACCTGGCACTACATTGGAGAGAAGAGAAAGAAATTTGAAATGTAGAATAATAAATAGATGTGGCAATAGTTTTGAGGCATGATGAGGGTCACAGAGGCAGTGGAAATAGAAAAAGATCCAATGCCGGAAATATTTCTGAGATAAAATCAGTAACACTTCATGAAAAATTGGATGTGAAGAATGAGGGACATATTCTAGGATAAAACTAAGCTTTCTGACAAGGGAAATTGTGAGACTGGTGACTCACATACTTGAGACTAGGAAAGAGACGATTCTGCTCTTGCAGATATCTGAGAAAATGAATAGAACATGTGTTTCTCCAAAGTTGATGGCACACCTAGAAAGTTGGTGAGGACACACACTTACACAGATACACTGAAAGTAATTTTCTTTTAATTTCTCCATAAAAGAAGTTATTTTGTTCATAAAACTTCTATTTCAGTTGTTACAGCAAACATAAGCTTGTTATTTAATGTGACTCAGTCAGACCCTGTTTGAGCTCAGCCCCCTTTGGGTAACTACTTATACTCTATAAGAATTTCTCTAGCCTCATCTTCCCCTTCCCTTATGACCAGATGGGAATGATCTAAGTCCCTGGCTCAGAATCCTTAGTGAGGAAGGAGAGAGGTAGATGGCGGTGGTTTCTGAACTGTCCTGGCATTAAGGGAAGTGTGTCCCTTCTATGGTCTTCACATATCCTTGCTGACCTCAGCTTGTACCCCTCTTTCTTGCACAGAGCCTAAATCCCTAGTATGCCTGCTGACAATGTCCATAATTTTGCCACAGCCCCTACTTCTCAGAGCTATGTGTTACACAAGCTATGCTGCTGCTGCTAAGTCGCTTGAGTCATGTCCGACTGTATACGACCCCATAGACGGCAGCAACTATATCACCACCACCATCCTGTATACATGTATATATATATATAGCTATTTCAAGTAAACCAATCACTTTTAATTATATCCTTTAGTGAGGATGATGAAGGTCACAATATATATGAATATGACAAGTGGAGGCCATGGCCAGAATATGAATCAGTTTAGTTCAGTTCAGTCACTCAGTCACGTCTAACGCTTTGTGACCCCTTGGACTGAAGCATGCCAGGCTTCCCTGTCCATCACCAATTCCCAGAGCTTACTCAAACTCATGTCCACTGAGTTGGTGATGCCTTCCAGCCATCTCATCCTCTGTCGTCCCCTTCTCCTCCTGCCTTCAATCTTTCCCAGCATCAGGATCTTTTCCAATGAGTCAATTCTTCGCATCAGGTGGCCAAAGTATTGGAACTTCAGCTTCACTATCAGTCCTTCCAATGAATATTCAAGACTGATTTTCTTTATGATGGACTGGTTGGATCTCCTTGTAGTCCAAGGGACTCTCCAATACCACAGCTCAAAAGCATGAATTCTTCGTCACTCAACTTTCTTTATAGTCGAACTCTCACATCCATATATGACTACTGGAAAAACCATAGCTTTGACTAGATGGACCTTTGTCACCAAAGTAATGTCTCTGCTTTTTAATATGCTGTCTAGGTTGGTCATAGCTTTTCTTCCAAGGAGAAAGCATCTTTTAATTTCAGGGCTATAAATAAAATGCGCTAAGGACACTAAAGTCTAAGATTAATGTTTAAGATTTAGAGGACAGATTTTCACTGTATTGAAGGTGAGCAAAATCAAATAATGGCACACACATCAAATTCTCCACTTATGATTATTTCAGAACACATTATAATTCCCCTGGGAAGTCCCTTGCCATGGGGTATATAGGGGAATTATAAAGTAAGAGAAATTATAAGGTAAGAGAAATTATAAGGTAATAAAATTATAAGGTACATAGGGGAATTATAAGGTAAGAGAAACCCAAATAAGATGGTAGGTGCTGCAAGAGGGCATCAGAGGGCAGACACACTGAAACCATACTCACAGAAAACTAGTCAATCTAATCACACTAGGACCACAGCCGTGTCCAACTCAATGAAACCAAGCCATGCCTGTGGGGCAAGCCAAGATGGGTGGGTCATGGTGGAGAGGTCTGACAGAATGTGGTCCACTGGAGAAGGGAATGGCAAGCCACTTCAGAATTCTTGCCTTGAGAACCCCATGAACAGTATGAAAAGGTAAAATGATAGGATACCGAAAGAGGAACTCCCCAGGTCAGTAGGTGCCCAATATGCTACTGGAGATCAGTGGAGAAATAACTCCAGAAAGAATGAAGGGATGGAGCCAAAGCAAAAACAATACCCAGTTGTGGATGTGACTGGTGATAGAAGCAAGATCCGATGCTGTAAAGAGCAATATTGCATAGGAACCTGGAATGTCAGGTCCATGGCAAGAGATGGAAAGGGTGAATGTCAAATGAGAGTTGGCAAGGGTGAACGTCTGGACTGGAATGGGTGAATTTAACTCAGATGACCATTATATCTACTACTACGGGCAGGAATCCCTCAGAAGAAATGGAGTCTCCATCATGGTCAACAAAAGAGTCTAAAATGCAGTACTTGGATGCAATCTCAAAAACGACAGAATGATCTCTGTTCATCTCCAAGGCAAACCATTCAATATCACACTTATCCAAGTCTATGCCCCAACCAGTAATGCTGAAGAAACTGAAGTTGAACGGTTTTATGAAGACCTACAAGACCTTTTAGAACTAACACCCAAAAAAGATGTCCTTTTGATTATAGGGGACTGGAATGCAAAAGTCAGAAGTCAAGAAACACCTGGAGTAACAGGTAAATTTGGCCTTGGAATGCGGAATGAAGCAGGGCAAAGACTAATAGAGTTTTGCCAAGAAAATGCACTGGTCATAGCAAACACACTCTTCCAACAACACAAGAGAAGACTCTACACATGGACATCACCAGATGGTCAACACCAAAATCAGATTGACTCTATTCTTTGCAGCCAAAGATGGAGAAGCTCTATACAGTCAACAAAAACGAGACCAGGATCTGACTGTGGCTCAGATCATGAACTCCTTATTACCAGATTCAGACTCAAATTGAAGAAAATAGGGAAAACCGCTAGACCATTCAGGTATGACCTAAATCAAATCCCTTATGATTATACAGTGGAAGTGAGAAATAGATTTAAGGGCCTAGATCTGATAGATAGAGTGCCTGATGAACTATGGAATGAGGTTTGTGACATTGTACAGGAGACAGGTATCAAGACCATCCCCATGGAAAAGAAATGCAAAAAAAGCAAAATGGCTGTCTGGAGAGGCCTTCCAAATAGCTGTGAAAAGAAGAGAGGCAAAAAGCACAGGAGAAAAGGAAAGATATAAGCATCTGAATCAGAGTTCCAAAGAACAGCAAGAAGAGATAAGAAAGCCTTCTTCAGCGATCAATGCAAAGAAATAGAGGAAAAGAACAGAATGGGAAAGACTAGAGATCTCTTCAAGAAAATTAGAGATAGCAAGGGAACATTTCATGCAAAGATGGGCTCGATAAAGGACAGAAATGGTATGGACCTAACAGAAGCAGAAGATACTAAGAAGAGGTGGCAAGAATACACGAAAGAACTGTACAAAAAAGATCTTCACGACCCAGATAATCATGATGATGTGATCACTAATCTAGAGCCAGACATCTTGGAATATGAAGTCAAGTGGGCCTTAGAAAGCATCACTATGAACAAAGCTAGTGGAGGTGATGAAATTCCAGTTGAGCTGTTTCAAATCCTGAAAGATGATGCTGTGAAAGTGCTGCACTCAATATGTCAGCAAATTTGGAAAACTCAGCAGTGACCACAGGACTGGAAAAGGTCAGTTTTCATTCTAATCCCAAAGAAAAGCAATGCCAAAAAATGCTCAAACTACCACACAATTGCACTCATCTGACATGCTAGTAAAGTAATGCTCAAAGTTCTCCAAGTCAGACTTCAGCAATACGTGAACCGTGAACTCCCTGATGTTCAAGCTGGTTTAGAAAAGGCAGAGGAACCAGAGATCAAATTGCCAGCATCCCCTGGGTCATGGAAAAAGCAAGAGAGTTCCAGAAAAACATCTATTTCTTTTATATTGACTATGCCAAAGCCTTTGACTGTGTTGATCACAATAAACTGTGGAAAATTCTGAAAGATATGGGAATACCAGACCACCTAACCTGCCTCTTGAGGAATCTGTATGCAGATCAGGAAGCAACAGTTAGAACTGGACATGGAACAACAGGCTTGTTCAAATAGGAAAAGGAGTACGTCAAGGCTGTATATTGTCACCCTGCTTATTTCACTTAGATGCAGAGTACATCATGAGAAACGCTGAGCTGGAAGAAGCACAAGCTGGAATCAAGAGTGCCGGGAGAAATCAATAACCTCAGATATGCAGATGACACCACCTTTATGGCCGAAAGTGAAGAGGAGCTAAAAAGCCTCTTGATGAAAGTGAAAGAGGAGAGTGAAAAAGTTGACTTAAAGCTCAACATTCAGAAAATGAAGATCATGGCATCCGGTCCCATCACTTCATGGGAAATAGATGGGGAAACAGTGTCAGATTTTATTTTTGGGGGCTCCAAAATCAGTGCAGATGGTGATCGCAGCCATGAAATTAAAAGATGATTACTCCTTGGAAGAAAAGTTATGACCAACCTAGATAGTATATTCAAAGCAGAGACATTACTTTGCTGACTAAGGTCCGTTTAGTCAAGGCTATGGTTTTTCCAGTGGTCATGTATGGATGTGAGAGTTGGACTATGAAGAAGGCTCAGCACCGAAGAATTGATGCTTTTGAACTGTGGTGTTGGAGAAGACTCTTGAGAGTCCCTTGGACTGCAAGGAGATCCAACCAGTCCTTTCTGAAGGAGATCAACCCTGGGATTTCTTTGGAAGGAATGATGCTAAAGCTGAAACTCCAGTACTTTGGCCACCTCATGCGAAGAGTTGACTCATTGGAAAAGACTCTGATGCTGGGAGGGATTGGGGCAGGAGGAGAAGGGGATGACCGAGGATGAGATGGCTGAATGGCATCACGGACTCGATGGATGTGAGTCTGTGTGAACTCCAGGAGATGGTGATGGACAGGGAGGCCTGATGTGCTGCGATTCATAGGGTCGCAAAGAGTCGGACGTGACTGAGTTACTGAACTGAACTGAACTGAACAACCATAAATTAACCAAACAGCTATGAAATTGAGAAGTAATCAGTTATGAGTGAGAAATCTCTGTGTATAGGCTTTATTCTCCCCAATTATAAGCAGTGGACTTAAGATGCATGTTAATTTCCCATCTGTGGTGCAGGGAAGGAGAAAAGGAAGATGAGAGGCATGAGGGGCTATTAAAACATCACTACCATTGTGATACACACTGTCACACACACACATACGCAAATATAATTGTGTAATTCACAACGAACAAATAAGACATAAAAATGAGCATTTTTCTAGTTACTGTATTAAAGGTGACTCAAGATGACATTTGGGCTTCCCACGTCATGCTAATGGTAAAGAACCCATCTCCCATACAGCGTATATAAGAGACTAAAGTTCAGCCTCATGGTTGGGAAGATCCCCTGGAGGAGGCATGGCAACGAATCCAGTATTCTTGCCTGGAGAATCCCATGGACAGAGGAGCCTGGTGGGGTACAGTCCATAGGGTCCCAAAGAGTCAGACACGACTGAAGCCACTTACCATGCAGGCCCTCAAGATGACAATAAAATAATAAGTATCTATTACACAGTAGAGAAGGCATTTTGAAAAACGTTTTGGCTGTTTCTTACAAAAATAAACATGCTCTGATCATACAACCCAGTAATCACACTCTTAGATATTTGAAACTTATCCATGTAAGAAGCTATGCACAAATGTTTATAGCAGCTTTATTCATAGGTGCCAAAAGTTGGAAGCAACCAAGAAATATTTCACTGGGTAACTCTATACTTCTTTTGGCCATATTGCGTAGTATTTGGGATCTTAGTTCTCCAATCAGGGATTGAATTCACGCCCTCTGCATTGGAAGCACAGAGTCTTAACCACTGGACTGCCAGGGAAGTCTCCACTAAGTAACTAAGATGATGTTAACAAAGGCCTGAGAGGTATCTCTTTGATTATTAAGAAAGATAGGCATCAAACCAGAATATGTTGAATACTTAGAACCTGACATTACTGTTGAGTCTCTCAGTGTGAAAAAACATATTTATTTTCTACACATTTTTAGGCATTTTAAAGGAATATTTTTTTTATTTCTTAATCCATTAGTTTTTTAAAGAGCTTGGTTCTAGACAGTTAAGATACCTTACAACTGACTACATTTCAGGTAATGAAACTGAAAAAGTGAGTGTTAGTAGCTCAGTCGTGTTCAACTCTTTGTGACCCCATGGACTGTAGCCCTCCAGGCTCTCTCTCCATGCAATTCTCCAGGCAAGAATATTGGAGTGGGTTAACATTCCCTTCTCCAGGGGATGGATCTTCCTGTCTCAGGGATCTAACCTGGTTTCCTGCATTGCAGGCAGATTCTTTACCATCTGAGGCACCATATTTCTCGTGGATGGGTACACAAATATCTTGTATGAAAATTCTGCTTTTATATA
This sequence comes from Capra hircus, assembly GCF_001704415.2. Lineage (NCBI taxonomy): Eukaryota > Metazoa > Chordata > Mammalia > Artiodactyla > Bovidae > Capra > Capra hircus. The sequence goes on from NC_030821.1 coordinate 43,867,835, forward strand.
CTTGAAAAATGAATGTTTTCATTATTTCATAATCAAAATACACTATGGGTTGCAGATTCAAACAAGGCCATATGGTCCATTGATAGGGTCCTCCAACAATGCCACTATAAAGCCCAATAGTCTACTGGCTTTCCAGTTTTAGAAGCCACTTTTTTTTTTTTTGTTTTTAAACTGGAAGATAATTAATTTACAGTGTTGTGGCAATCTCTGCCATACATCAATGTGAATCAGTCATAATTGTATATATGTATATATATGCATATACATATACTCTCCCACTTGAGCCTCCCACCCCATCCCACCTCTCTAGGTCATCACAGAGGGCCACCTGGGCTCCCTGTGTTGTATAGCAGCTTCCCACTAGCTAGCTATTTTACACACGATAGCATATATGTGTCAATTCTCTCTCAGTTCCTCCCACCCTCTCCATCCCCCGCTGTGTCCACAAGTCCATTCTATATGTCTGCCTTTCCATTTCTTCTCTGTACTGGTTTCCATTTCTTCAGTACTGGTTTTCTAGATTCCATATATATACACATAAATATGGGATATTTGTTTTTCTCTTTCTAACTTACTTCACTCTGTATAACAGGCTCTAGGTTCATCCACCTCACTACAACTGACTCAAATGTGTTCCTTTTATGTAGAAGCCACTTTAGCTTTGTTCAGTGTTAGAAGATATCTCAATCTTTGCTCTTTGGATGTAGTTAGATGTCAGTACATGACTTCCTCAGAGGGAAAACGGCTTTTGGCCATAAGATAACTCTTACTAAAGTCTTGATGAGTTAAACGTAAATGAATCAGGAATGTATTATATTTCCCTTGAACTACACAGGGATTTAAAAATTAAGGGAAAAAATCTTGGCAAAATGTGTTAGGAGGATGTGCCAAACCCCAAACATTTGATATTCTCAGATCCAAACTGCCACCAATTGTGCTGGTCCTTAAGTTTTACACAGTCTGACATTTATTTGTGGAATCTGGTAGAACAGTAGTGAAGATTTGCGGGGAAGTGGGTTACAAACTAATTTCCATTTAGTCTGTAAAACTGTGTTTTTTGTAATCAGCTATTTAACAAAATCTAAATCTACGTTCGGAGCAACAGATTTTCATTCTGACCTGGGTTCACATGCTGCTTCTTGCGGTTAGCAGCTGTTTGACCTTACCACAGAGTGACTTCACATCTCCATGACTCAAATTTCTTATCTTTAAAATGAACATAATTATACAATAGTGTTGTTTAGTTGCTCAGCAGTGTCCAACTCTTTTGCAACCCCATGAGCTGTAGTATGCTAGGCTTCTCTGTCCATGGGACTTCCCAGGCAAGAATACTGGAGTGAGTCATCATTTCCTCCTCCAGGGGATCTTCCCGGCCCAGGTTTTGAACCCACGTCTCCTGCACTGGCAGGCAGATTCTTTACCAGTGAGCAACCAGGAAGCCTGTACAATGTTACCTACATATATAATATATTTAAGAGCCTAGAAACATAAGAAGTGTTCAATAAATGTTAACAACGATCAGACATCACAACTGCTTTGGTTATTGAAGACAAGCCACTTAAAAACTTTGCTTACTTAATTCCAGGGTTTTCCCTAGTAGCTCAAATAGTAAAAAGCCTGTCTCCAATGCAGGAGACCTGGGTTCAATCCCTGGGTCAGGAAGATCCCCTGGAGAAAGGAATAGCAACCCACTCCAATATTCTTGCCTGGAGAATTCCATGAGCAGAGGAGCCTGGCAGGCTATGTATAGTCCATGGGGTCACCAAGAGTCAGACACAATTGAGAGACTAACACTTATCTTAATTTCTACTGAAATTATAGAAATTAAACATCCAGACTCTAGTTATGGTGTATGGCTTGAAGCCCTAATCCAGTTTAATTCTAAATTCTCCAGTTCCTTATCTCCACTGTATCTTGACACTTTTCTATGAGGTTGCTCTAGCTTCTGTCTGCAGAGGAGGAGGTGTAGGCAGTTGGAATCAGGCACTGTTCCTCTGCTGGGCCATCTCATGGTTTACACTATTGCAACAGCTCCATTTCTGGTTTCTTCTAATGTTCTTTCTGGGAGAAGAGGTGCCATCACAAAACCTCCTCCTCTCCAATTCTTGACATCACCAATAGAAACATCAATACCAGAAAGAAAGTCAAAATCTTATCTTGAGGTGGTAGCTTTTCCCTGAGATGGTTCTCAAGACTGACATTTTATCATTCATACATTGAATCATCAAATATGTATTGAGGATGTAACAAATGGTTTGATCTATTTCAGAAACCACACTTCATGAAACACAGGTAAGTTATTGTATCATTGCCATTCAAAATGTGTGATCTAGTGAGGAGATGGCAAGTGGCAAGTGCTCCCTCAGTCATGCTGATTCTTTGTGATCCCATGGATGGTAGGCGTCCAGGCTTCTCTGTCCATGGGATCCTCCAGGCAAGAATACTGGAGTGGGTTGCCATGCCCTCCTCCAGGGGACCTTTCTGACCAAGGGATTGAACTCACATCTCCTGCATCTCCTGCATTGGCAGGTGGGCTCTTTACCACTGAGACACCTGGGAAGATGATGGATCCTTAAATCTTGATGTCACGGTGCAGACTACCTTTAAAGGTGGACTGAGGCGAACAGAACATAGTGCTGGAGAAGAGGACAGTGAGGGTGCGAGCTTTTTGAAAACTGAAGGGATCCAGAAATGCCCTGGGAGACGTGAAACTTATGTCAAATCAGACAGATATTAAATGGATTAAGGAAGGAAGCAAGGACATTCTGAGAGTCCAGAAGAAGCAAGCTGAGAATAAAGTCAGGGAGTTTACATGTGACAGTAATAAGACATAGCTGGAAAGAGTACAGTAAGAAAGTGTACATTAATGTTTTCTGAGGATGGTCTGCATATGCGGAATAGCTATCTATCTATCTATCTATCTATCTATATGTATATAAAGGGCTTTCTCAACGGCTCAAGCATTGAGCCGTTGAGAAAGAATCTGCCAACAAAAGAGGAGACACAGGAAATGAGGAATTGATCTCTGAGTCGGCAAGATCCTCTGGAGGAGGCAATGGCAACCCTCTCCAGTATTCTTGCCTGCAGAATCTCATGGACAGATGAGCTTGGCGGGCTATAATCCATGGGGTCCCAAAGAACCAGACATGACTGAGTATACACACATACATGCACACACATACACACACACACACACAACTCCCTAGTGAAATTGAATGTTCAAGACTCTTAATTTTGATGCTCTGATAGTCTGATCATTGACCTCAACTGTTCTGACATTTGTCACCCAGGGTACAAGGGTGTTATGTGCAAACAAACTCCAAATGATCTATCTGACACACTGCAGTGCCCAAATTCAGTATATACTGCAAATACCGACTCCCTCCTGCTTCCTTCTCTTAAACTTCAAATACAGAGAATTTGCAAAAATGATCCTTGGCCCTTTCACAACTCTGGTTTCCAAAACAATTCTTAAACCCTATGAAAATGAATCTCTCGTTAACTATTTCGTGTAGTTTCTGAAAGTTTGCTGATTTGAATTAAATTTTTATGGCTCTCTTCTCACTAGGACACAATCAAGCCAGAAATTTTGCAATATATGCAGTTAAATGCAGAGAGGGAGCAAATGAAAAAGGTGGCTAAGGTCAGTTGTATATTGCCAACATTTCTGGGAGAAAGAATCTACTTTTATTAATGAAGAAGTGATATATATCAATTGATTAATAAAAATCAGTGACATGTATCACTTGATTAATAAAAATGTTCTTTAAAATTTTAGTGAGATAAATCAAAGTTGAAGAAATAATTGTTTTTTTAATTTAAACTTTTTATTTTGTATTGAAGTATAGCCTGTTAACAATGTTGTGATAGTTTCAGATGGACAGCAAAGGGACTCAGTGATACATATACATGTAACTATTCTCTCCTGAACTCCCCTCCCATCCTGGCTGCCATATAACATTGAGCCGAGAACCCTGTGCTATGTAGTACAACTTTGTTGATTAGGCATTTTAAATATAGCAGAGTGTACATGTTGATCCCAAACTCCCTAATTGTCTCTTTTCCCCATCCTTCCACCTGGCAACCATAGGTTTGTGCTCTAGAAGAAATTTTAACAAAGATTTTTCCAAGGTTTGCAAAAGTCCAAGAAGAATTGTATCACTAATCAAAAGAATGTGTTCTGTTAACTTTGCAAATGCATTTGTACACGTTATTTCTTAGTTCTGGAATGCCCTTCCCTTTAACTGGTGAAGTTCTTATCATTTGCAATTCATTTTATTATCTACCTTTTCTTCTCTGATAGCATGCCCATCTATAATTCAGTACAATTCTATGTTTTCATAAAACACTGAGATTTCCTCTGTTAAGGATGTTTTAAATCAGAAACATAACAACTGAAATCTGACTTTCTCTTCACCTCTATTCTTCATCACTGGTGGACAGTTTGTCTTGAAATCTGTGTTTCTTAGCTACATGATAAGGGAGACTTATTAGAGAGTCACCAATGTTTCCAGGCAGATATGGAAGTTTTAGGATTGGAAATTATGACCACCATCTTTAGACTGAGATATAGGTTGAGATGTAATATGGTCTTTAAGTAGAGATCACAAATGGATTATAAAAGCAATGAATCCAAGGGGAATAACTTAATTTATACATGCATGCAATCAATCCTTCAGCTTTCATTTAGTTACCCATACATTGAGATGTGTCAATAGGCAGAATTAAAAGTTATTATAATCACTTAAAAATTATCTAAAAATATAATTTAGGAGAGTAGAATTGCCTGTCATTAAAGAATTTGAGAATTTTGGTCAGAATTCTCATGGAAAATCTGAGATCACTGAACAGAGATGAGGCATCTACAATGAAAACATAAAAATAATATTTTAATAATTTGCTCAAGATGAAAAAGAACACTGCTCTTTCAGCCTTCCAATAGTTTTTCTCACTGGCAGGATTTTTGCTAAGAATCTTGCAAGTCAGGTTCAATAATTTCCTATAAAAAGAAAGAAACTGACAGTATATTTTTTAGTTTTCATTTATTCTTTTCTGAGATTTTTGGCTAAAGTTGAATTATAGAGTATTGAGTTGTTCTTACTATCACTTTTTAAGTAAGGTTATTAGACTATGAAGTCTTACTGAAATTTAAATGGTTAGATCTAAGACATTGGGGAATTCACCCCATTGATTCAACCACTTGTTTAAGATTATAATTCCTTTTCTTCTCTAATGATACTGACCATGTCAAATTGGTCCCTGACTAGTGGCTTTCTATCTGGTGTTGCTAGTGCAAATAGAATGAGACCTAGTTGAGTTAAGAAGCAAAAGAAAGCTTTACCCTTAAAAAAATACACTAATTTTTATTGGGTATAGTTGCTTTACAATATTGTTAGTTTCTATTTCACAGTAAAGTGAATCAGCTATACGTATACATGTATCCCGTCTATTTTGGATTTTCTTCCCATTTAGGGTCACCATTGAGTGGAGTCACCTGAGCTATACAGAAGATTCTCAATAGTTATCTGTTTTATGCATGTGTGCTAAGTCATTTCAATCCTGTCTGACTCTGTGACCCTATAGACCATAGCCCACTGGGCTCCTCTGTCCATGGGATTCGCCAGGCAAGAATGCTGGAGTGGGTTGCTATGTCCTCCTTCAGGGGATTTCCCAGCCCAGGGATGGAACCTGCATCTTTTGTGGCTCCTGCACTGCAGGCGGATTCTTAACGCTGAGTCACCAAGGAAGCCCCGTCTATGTCATCCGTGCTATCAAACATGTATATGTGTTAATTCCAATCTTCCGATTCATTGAACCCTCCCTCTTTCTCCACTTGGTGTCTCTATGTTTGTTCTGTATATCTGTGTCTCTATTTCTGTTTTGCAAATAAAATCATCTATACTATATATGTGGAATGCAGAAAGCTTTCTTCTTGGATTAAAGATTGAAGAAGTGTGACCTTACGTTCTAGAGCAGTAGCCCACAACATTTTTGGCACCAGGGACCAGTTTCATGAAAGACAATTGTTCCACAGACCAGGGTTGCGATGGGGGTGGTTTGGGATGATTCAAGTGCGCTACGTCAATTGTGACTTTATTTCTATCATTATTACACCAGGCTTCACTTGTGGCTCAGCTGGTAAAGAATCCACCTTCAATATGGGAGACCTGGGCTCAATCTCCCGGTCTGGAAGATTCCCTGGAGAAGGCAATGGCAACCCGCTCCAGTACTTTTGCCTGGAAAATTCCATGGACAGAGCAGCAGCACAGGCAGCAGTCCATGGAATCGCAGAGCCGGACATACATGAGCGTGCGACTAACTTCCACTTCCACAACTCCACCTCAGATCATCAAGCATTAGATCTCAGAGGTTGGGGACCCCTGCTCTAGCGCACACACTTCCTGCTCTCCCTGGCGAGGCTGCTTTATACCGTCTTGTCATCCCGAGAGGGGGCGGAGTCTCGCGAGGCTGGCACTGCTGTGCTGCCCAAGGCTCCAGATCTCAGTGCCGGGTACGTTGTCTCTGCACGTGACCCGCCACTGCTATCTTGACTTGAGTGCCGTGTGCTGCACACAGCCCGCAAAGCTGAGGTGCTGACACGGCCACTTCCAACCTTCAATGCCAGTCTGAAGTGCCAGATTCAAGGCCTCTGCATATGACTCCCGGTGAGTAAGTGACATTCAGCTGAGCACAAAGGAAAACAAAAAGGAGTTAATTTTATTACCCCAATTCTGTTTTTACTCCCAGGGAATTGTTAACAGGCTTTGCTGGTGACACTAACTTTGAAAAATTATTAGAATCTTTTATTTTTTAAAAATTAATAGAGTTTACTAGACTAATTATAAGGTCTTCTCTTGATAAAACAGGCCTCCCAGGTAGCTGAAACGGTAAAGAATCTGCTTGCAGTGTAAGAGACCTGAGTTTGATCCCTGGATTGGAAGGTTCCCTGAAGGAGGGCATGGCAACCCTCTCCAGTATTCTTGCCTGGAGAATTCCATGGATAGCGGAGCCTGGCGGGCTACAGTCCATAGGGTTGCAGAGTCAGACAGGACTGAGCAACTAACACTTTCACTTTCACTTGGCCATTAGCTAGTTTCTGTATAATTGATATACATGAGGTTTTGCTAGTGACACTAACTTTGCAAAATTATTAGAATTTTTATTTTTTTCAAAATTAATGGACAGTTTACTAAACTAATTATAAGGTCTTCTTTTGATAAAACATGAACATAAATAGTACCATAAAACTCCCTGGATTAAAAAACTACTGAAAATATATTCTTTTCTTGTTTGGCTTTTTTCACTCGGCATAATTATTTTGAGATTCTTCCTTGCCATGAATATCATGTATAGCATATAATTTATTTACATAAAACTCTACCAAAATACACACAGAAAGCCAATTATAGGCTGCTTAGGAACAAGAAGTTCAGAGGAACCCAGGATAGAGGAGCAGAGGGAACTTTGGGAGCAATGGATTCAGATGTTTCTTATCTTGATCATGCTGAGTGTATTATATATAGATGTCATTGTTGTTCAGTCACTAAGTCATATCTGACTCTTTGCAACCCCATGGACTGCAGCACACCAGGCTTTTCTGTCCTTCACTATCTCCTGGAGTTGGCTCAAACTCATGTCCATCGAGTTGGTGATGCTATCCATCCATCTCATCCTCTGTCATCCCCTTCTTTTGCCTTCAGTCTTTCCCAGCATCAGGGTCTTTTCCAAGGAGTCGGCTCTTCGCATCAGGTGGCCCAAGTATTGGAGCTTCAGTTTCAGCATCAGTCCTTCCAATGAATATTCAGGGTTGATTTCCTTTAGGTGTATTCATATGCCAAGTCATCTGCCCTGTAATTTAATTCTATGGTTTATTGTATGCTATTTACAGCACCAAAAAAGCTATTAGAATACTGTTTAAAACATGAAAAAAGTTTTCACACTTTTTTAGGTAAATTGCACCAATACTTCTTACGGTTCACGTTCATTAAATTCATTAATGGTGATCTTGTTTTTAAAAATTTTGCCTCCCAGAACCTATAAAAACAATAAAATGCAATAGTCAAATTTTCACTATTATATATGAGCAAACATGCATCCAGATGACAAAACCTCAGTCCAATTTATGGCTCATTTTTGAGCCATACCTATCATCTGAGCCAATATGGAAGCCATAGCTAATTGTATCCGTACTTTGGAAAACATTTTTCAAGAGCAAGATTTAAATGTTGAATGAAATAATCTAAGTTAAAAAAAAGTGTCCAGTGGCTCTATGTAAAGTAACTATGTCATAATGGTAGTTAAGTAATATTTTTCACTGTTCCTTCTCAGCTGTGATAATGGAATTATCATAGCATATTTAGTATATATTTTAGTTATCTTTCTGATATATGTAAACTGGCTCACACAGTAAAGAATCTGCCTGCAATGCAGGAGACCCAGGTTTGATCCTTGGGTCGGGAAGATCCCTTGGAGAGTGGAGTGGCAACCCACTCCAGTATTCTTGCCTAGAGAATTCCATGGACAGAGGAGCCTGGCAGACTACTGTCCGTGGAGTCGCAGAGCTGGACAAGACTGCACAGCTGCTAACACTGCTAAACTCCTATTAGATTCTGTCCTTGTAAAGTGCGGGGCATGGGTGCTCAGTCATTTCAGTCGTGTCCCATTCTGTGCGACCTGATGTTGTAGCCTGCCAGGCTCCACTGTTCATGGGATTCTCCAGGCAAGAATACTGGCGTGGGTTGCAGTTTCCTCCTCCTTTGGATCTTCCCAACCCAGGGATTGAAACTGCATCTTCTGCAGCTCCTGCATTGCAGGAGAATTCTTTACCGCTGAACCATCAAGCAAGTCCCTTACGCTTACTGTGCGTGTGTGCAAAATTGCTTCAGTCTTGTCCGACTCTTTGCGACCCCATGGACTGTAGCCCACGAGGTTCCTCTGTCCATGGGATTTTCCCGGCAAGAATACTGGAGTCGGTTGCCTTTTCCTTCTGCATGGAATCTCCCCAATGAGATGAGTGTGGAAATGAGGTGCATTTCCACACTTAGGGAAGAACTTGCATCGATTATAGTCTGGCACCATCAATCCCAATTTTTCCTGGGTCAGGAATAGAAGTTCATTTGACAGTGGATCATATTCTACATAGTGACTTAGGTCTACTGCAGTGTGACATTGAATTTAAATTCAAGCTCAAGTGTAACAAAGTTAGAATTTGAAATTCAAAAAATCAACAAGATCATCAAATATTAAATCAATATAGAGCTATTTGAGAAAAAGCCGATTAAACAGTGTTCTGAGGTTTTTCTGAATATCTACATTTCTCCAATTTCCCTCAAAGGAGCAAGTATAACATGGATGTTTCTTTTTGAAATTTTTGATGGTCTTGCAGCATTTAAATATTCATTCAATATATATCAATATCTATCTGTCTAAAACTTAGTTTCTATTCTCATTAAATTTGCTATCCTGGGGAGGAAATAGACCAAAAAATGTTAACTAGCAAATTACTAAAATAGTAATAAATTGTGCTGTGAGGGAAAAAATAAGAGCAAATATAGAAAGTAGGCAGAAACAACTTTAGAAAGCAAGGCCAAGATGGGTCTAATTGACAAGGTACTGCTTAAGTGGAGTTCTGAACGATAAATGGTAATTCATGCAAAAGTCTGGGAAAAGAGTTCCAAGTTCACTGGATATAAATACAAAGGGAGATATAAACCTAGCATACCAATTAAAAGAGAAATACACAGGAATATACAGAAACTGTGAATAAGGCATTTCACATTCTGGTACTTAGAAGTGCTTCTATTTATTAGTGGTAGCTTGAGCCAAAAAGCAAAGGAGAAAAGGAAAGATATAAGCATCTGAATGCAGAGATCCAGAGAATGGCAAGAAGAGATAAGAAAGCTTTCTTCAGTGATCAATGCAAAGAAATCGAGGAAAAGAACAACATGGGAAAGACTAGAGATCTCTTCAAGAAAATCAGAGATACCAAGGGAACATTTCATGCAAAGATGGGCTCAATAAAGGAGAGAAATGATCTGGACCTAACAGAAGCAGAAGATATTAATAAGAGGTGGCCAGAATACACGAAAGAACTGTACGAAAAAGATCTTCACGACCCAGATAATCATGATGGTGTGATCACTAATCTAGAGCCAGACATCCTGGAATGTGAAGTCAAGTGGGCCTTAGAAAGCATCACTACGAACAAAGCTAGTGGAGGTGATGAACTCCAGTTGAGCTGTTTCAAATCCTGAAAGATGATGCTGTGAAAGTGCTGCACTCAATATGCCAGCAAATTTGGAAAACTCAGCAGTGGCCACAGGACTAGAAAAGGTCAGTTTTCATTCCAATCCCAAAGAAAGGCAATGCCCCAAAATGCTCAAACTACCGCACAGTTTCACTCATCTCACACGCTAGTAAAGTAATGCTCAAAATTCTCCAGGCCAGGCTTCAGCAATATGTGAACCGTGAACTTCCTGATGTTCAAGCTGGTTTTAGAAAAGGCAGAGGAACCAGAGATCAAATTGCCAACATCCGCTGGATCATGGAAAAAGCAAGAGAGTTCCAGAAAAACATCTCTTCTGCTTTATTGACTATGCCAAAGCCTTTGACTGTGTGGATCACAATAAACTGTGGAAAATTCTGAGAGACATGGGAATACCAGACCACCTAACCTGCCTCTTGAGAAATCTGTATGCAGGTCAGGAAGCAACAGTTAGAACTGGACATGAAACAACAGACTAGGTCCAAATAGGAAAAGGAGTACGTCAAGGCTGTATATTGTCACCCTGCTTATTTAACTTCTATGCAGAGTACATCATGAGAAACGCTGGACTGGAAGAAACACAAGCTGGAATCAAGATTGCTGGGAGAAATATCAATCACCTTAGATATGCAGATGATACCACCCTTATGGCAGAAAGTGAAGAGGAGCTAAAAAGCCTCCTGATGAAAGTGAAAGAGGAGAGTGAAAAAGTTGGCCTAAAGCTCAACATTCAGAAAATGAAGATCATGGCATCCGGTCCCATCACTTCATGGGAAATAGATGGGGAAACAGTGGAAACAGTGTCAGACTTTATTTTTGGGGGCTCCAAAATCACTGCAGATGGTGATTGCAGCCATGAAATTAAAAGATGCTTACTCCTTGGAAGAAAAGTTATGACCAACCTAGATAGCATATTCAAAAGCAGAGACATTACTTTGCCTACTAAGGTCCATCTAGTCAAGGCTATGGTTTTTCCTGTGGTCATGTATGAATGTGAAAGTTGGACTATGAAGAAGGCTGAGTGCCGAAGAATTGATGCTTTTGAACTGTGTTGTTGGAGAAGACTCTTGAGAGTCCCTTGTACTGCAAGGAGATCCAACCAGTCCATTCTGAAGGAGATCAACCCTGGGATTTCTTTGGAACGAATGATGCTAAAGCTGAAACTCCAGTACTTTGCCCACCTCATGTGAAGAGTTGACTCATTGGAAAAGATTGTGATGCTGGGAGGGATTGGGGGCAGGAGGAAAAGGGGACAACAGAGGATGGGATGGCTGGATGGCATCGCTGACTCAATGGACGTGAGTCTGAGTGGACTCTGGGAGTTGGTGATGGACAGGGAGGCCTGGCATGCTGCAATTCATGGGGTCGCAGAGTCGGACATGACTGAGCGACTGAACTGAACTGAACTGATCCAAAAAGGGTACAGAATCAATATGAGAGTTCAATTTTGATTGTATGTATATGGTTTCACATATTTTTTTCCAAATGATGATAGCTATAGTCATAAAATGGCTAGAGTTCAGAGATGGGATATTTTTCAGAGGGAGAATTAGAAGAACCCAGTCAAAGGGGACCTAAGAACAAAGGGACAACCCATGAGAAAAGATGAGTTCAGATACTAGAGAACTGTAATACCAAGGTCCTAGACTAATCAGTAGTATTATGGAAGTTAACCTATTACAGGCATAAGTTTCTTTATTGTCTTCTTGCCTAGGTAGAAGACCTCAGACTTTAAGTATTAGTCTGTGTGTTAACTGACCAAATCTGAGAATCATGCAGTTAAACACTAAAGAGCAGCTAGCAGTATAGGGTACCAGTGCAGAGGCTAGTCAATGTGTAAATGTATTTTGAGACCCACCATGTGCCAGGCAATGGATTACTTCCTTTGTGGCCATCTCCTCAGATAAGCCAGTGGAGGGTCAAAGGTATCCCTTAGACTCTTCTTGACTATTCCTCCCCAAACTGGGCTCTTATAAATGGAAAGATAAGTAGGCACAGAAACTACTTTACTTGCAAATGAACTACAACAACATTGTACACAACTTGTGCTTTCTGTCAGTTAGATCCTCCTGAATGGATCTTAGCCAAAATTTTGAGAGTATAGAACAGTGAAAGAATCAAGATGCATAAGAGCATTTGATAGTGCCAGAACAAGAGGTCATCACGATGTCTCATAAATCTTTCTCTTAATTCATCTCAACTCATATTCCAGAAACCTCCAGTCTATTCTGCTATCACCTTGGCCTGCTGTAGGGGTTGAATCTATGTGGAGAAAAGGACAATGCATTCAAGAAGACAGCTTTTCCCACTTATAGAGAAAATAAGTGTGGCTGACTCTGGAAACACTGCCCTGATTCTTCTTTATCCACAACATCCAAAGAGGCTATGTTTTGTGCTGTTATAAGCTGAAATTGCACAAAGTGCCACAAAGATGTCCCTGAGATAGTTGTATGTGCAAAAAGACAGACGATGAGGACAGGGTATTATTTGTAGCGTGTGGAAAATCTCATGTATTGTACTCCTTAGGAACAATTTGCCAAGACTGACAGTAACACCAAATGAAAAGGGAGGCTGGGATAATCAAAACAATACTCCACTCAGGGCCTGAGCTCCACTTCAGCATCACGTTTAAGCTTAGAAACAGAGCAAATTATTTATGCACTGAAACCCATTTCCAATCACTCTTTCAATAAAGTAAATGTCTCCTTAAAGAACATGAAGAGCTCATGAAATTTTAGAGAGTAAATGCTGTCCAGTTTTCCATTCACTGTGATACAGAAAGTGAGGAAAAGGGGGCTAATATATTAAAATCAGGTGAGCCTACAGACATAGTTGCCATGGGAGGCTGATGGAAAATCCTTTGCTCTTTAGGTTCTCAAATAATTAATGGACTACCAATTTGAATGCAGATAAGCATTATATGCAGGGCAAATAAAGTGCAAACTTTTCCCCTCTAAGCTAGAAGCTGGTTTTCTACCTTTTGACAAATTACCAAGTATGAGCAGGCACTAAGACCTCGGCTCAGGAACCAGCCAAACTGCAGGCCGTGGTTAGTAGAAATGCTTATTTGTTCTGGGAAGCAAAACTAGTGGGAGGAAAAAGGGCAACTTTTGAACAAAATACCAGAAAGAAACAGATCTGAGGAATCTGGTAAAACTGAAACTTTTAAGTCCAAAAAAGATAATAATGACTGAATGGAAAATAATCTTCATACTCTCATATTTTAATTTAAAACATTGGAAATTCTTTTATGGTCTAAAATTGCTGCCATGGTAGTGTATAACTGTGTTCCATAGATAGTTGTTTCTTGGAGTTTTTTCTTCTCTTAACCTCAGGTTAACAGATGGCAGCAGAAGAATTAGTTGAGGGAATTTACTTCAAAGATCATTGTTTCGAATGAAAGGCTGTCAGCTCATAATGATCTCCTTTTGGTTTCCAGTGGCAGAAGATCCTGTTATAAAGTAAGGAAGAAAACTAAGCATAGCATGAAGTGTCAGTTGCTCAGTTGTGTCCGACTCTTTGCAGCCCCATGGACTGCAGCCTGCCAGGCTCCTCTGTCCATGGAATTCTCCAGGCAAGAATATCAGAGTGGGTGTCATTCCCTCTCCAGAGGATCTTCCTGGCCGAGGACTTGAACTCAGGTCTCCCTCATTGCAGACAGATTCTTAACTGTCTCTGCCACCAGAGAAGTCCAAGCATAGGCAGGGCTACTTTCTAATATCAGCAGCTGAGGCTTGCCCATGAGTGTCTATCCCAGCTACTGATGGGGTCACATTGGCTACGTTTTAGGGGAAATATCAGTGTAAACATGTGTCCACTCATAATCCTTGTCCAAAAGCACCATGTTCTCGTTTTGGAAAACCCAGGTGGGAAAAAGATATATACTATGAATTAAAACTAGAAAGATAGACTTTCTAGCTTGTTGCTCATACCTGATGGTGATTCCTTGGTTGGATGTTTTTAAAACACCATGACGTGGTTATATACGTTAAGCATGAATTTTAATTTTTATCTAAAGCTCTGTCAATCCTCTATAGAAACGTTGCAGACATTTTTTTTTTCAAAGGGAAAACCATAATTGAAAGAGTAATTAAAATTATATCCACATTTTAAAGTGAATTAATGTTTTGTAACTTGAAGTAATGGCAATAGGGGCTTCCCTGGTGGCTCAGATGGTAAAGAATCTGCCTGCAATGTAGGAGACCCAGGTTCAATCCAAGGGTCTAGAAGATCCGCTGGAGAAGGGCATGGTTACCCACTCCAGTATTCTTGCTAATAGCAATAAAGGTATCTTGTGTGATTTCCTTTCATTGTTTCACGAACTATTTGCTTTATCAAAGTATTTATTTGAATTATTCATCAATATAAAATGTAGTATCTCTAATGCCTGTGCGCCTGCGTGCCCAGTGTGCCTTACTCTTTGCAACCCTATGGACTGTAGCCTGCGAGGCTCCTCTGTTCATGGGATTTTCCAGGCAAGAATACTGGACAGGGTTGCCATTTCCTTCTCCGTGGATCTTTCCTGCCCAGGGAACGTACCAGAATCTCCTACATCTCCTGATTGGCAGGTAGAGTGTCTCAAAGGCAAGTCTCAAAATCAACTCTTTCTTTAAGTAAGGGTGAGTCTGAGATAACCAGCAGAAAAATTACATTTCATCATGAAACAACAACAATAAAGTATTCTAGAAAGAATGTTAACCTATTTGGTGGAACGGGAGTAATTATAATGGCTTTTTATTATAAAAATTTTACCTTACACATTTTTTGACTTTAATATTCCCCAACTCTGTCTACCCTTTGTGCAACAGCAGACATCCAGTTAGTCTTTTGGAATATCAATATAGCATTTAGCCAAAAAAACCTAAAGCTGCCTAAATTTTATGCTAATGTACTTAAATTACATATTATTTCCATTTCTATGTTCTTATTGAAATCTGGTTAGTTTCAGCATTTACAGTTGTACATTGGGCAACTGTTTCTACTCTTTCAAAATTTTAGAATCAAAAAATATATTCAAAGCAACTGAAACCAAATTTTAGTTATGTGCTAAAGGTTTTTAAACTGACACAAATGCACTTTAATTATCGTATTAAAGTATTGTGTATTGGGATTTTTTTCTCTACCATCAGTCCATGAAAGCTCAAATTACTGGACCATATAGCACTCTTTTAACCAGTGGAGAAAATCTCTCCTTGACAAGACTATTAAAAATTTGATGAGCTCTCTAAAAGGGAAAAGTGAACAGTAGAATTACCTACCAATATTGAAATGGAGAATGTAGGCAAGTTATGGTAATCTCATAAATGTTTTACAAAATTCAAATTGCAAAAAGAAAGATTTACTTTGACTTAGGAGGAGGAAAGTCAAAATGTAAAAGACATTTTATTCTACAAATAATATGAGTATGTAAGAAGTTAAATTATACATAGTGCCTAGTTTTAGGCAGGATCAAAAACATATCGATGCGTAAGTATTTGATGATTTACTGTCAGACAGTGGATCCAAAAGCAAGATCATTTTTCTTGATGCAATTTTGGGTGAACACATGCAAAATCCATCTAAGACATAATTCCTTGGTTTTCTTCAAGTGCTTTCACATCTATAATCACTCACATGTTTTTACTTATGATAATTATTGCTATTATTTATAACCAGTTATTTGATCTTTATTATAAATAATGCCATTATTCCATATTTATCAACTTTCCACTAATTCATTAGTAATCATGTCAAGAAATCTATATACAAAATTGAGTAGTGGTTGAGAACACAATCTGGAGTTAACTTGTCTGGGTTCAAATCCTGGCTTTGCCACTTACTGGCTGAAGATCCCCTTGCTCATGTTGTGTAACTATTGGTTCAAATCCTATTCAGATTATGCAAAGTTACAACTCTGTTTCTAATAGTGTGGTAAAAGACGTGTTTGAAAACCCCTCATACTATTAAAATCTTGCATAGAAAATTTATTTGTCTTAATTCATTACTGAGCTGACACAAAAGGAAAAAATAATATGAGGAATGTTATAATAAAAGAGGAAGCAGGTTGTCTCATAGGGGACTTCGCATAAAGCTGGACCCCATAGGTCGGTGTAAGAGAGAAGTGAGAAATGAAACCACCACACAGAAGGGGACAGCTGAAAACCTTGCCTGACTTGATCTTGGCGCTAGGTGATAAGAAAATAAAATCCTCCTTGAGAATTTGTAACCACAACCTAGCCCTTACAGGACAGATCCAAATCCATTCTGTCTTTGTCGTTTGAAAAATCTGAATCAAGGAATTTCATTTAAAGTAGTTTCAGATTGGTAGTATCCCTGTGGGACTAACTGGAGTAAAGAAACTCATCTTAGTGGGACTGGGCTTCAGCCCAGGCGTCAATAATCTACAGATAACCTTCCTGGTTATGTGAGGTGGGGGGAAGGGAAAGAGAGCTTTGCCAACATCACCTCAGAAACAAACCAGTGAGAAATTCAGATATTCGAATTAGCAGATATAGAGTCTAAGATAACTATATTTAATTTCTTTAAGAAATAAAAGCTCATGTTTGGGAACGCATGTAAGAATTAAAGATTTTAAAATTTAAAAAATAAAAGACTAAAAAAAAAAGCCTATAAATAAATAAAGGGAATAAGATGTTATAAACACTGACTAAGCAATTTGAATAAAAACCAATTACATCTTGAAAAACAAAAATACAAAATATATCATCATTTTTTAGTATTATGTCTGTCTTTTTCTAATTGATTTATTCAATAATTCTGGATATAAAAACTTTCAGAAGTGCATTATAGACTGTTTCTTCCAGTTCATGCTTTGCCTGTTCTTTTTTTTAATAATTGAAGTTGATTTACAGTATTATATTAGTTTCAGGTACAAAACATAGTGTTTCAATATTTTAGATTATATTCCATTTAAAGTTTTTACAGTATAATAGCTGTATTTCCCTATGCTGTACAATATATCTCCATAGGTTATATATTTGATACCTAGTAGTTTGTACCCCTAATCCCCACTAGCTATTTTGCCCCTCCCTTATTTCCTGTCTCCACTGGTGATCACTGGTTGTTCTCCATAAGTCTCTTTCTGTTTTGTTATGTATGTGTGTGTGTTAGTCACTCAGTCATGTCTGACTCTTTGTGACCCCATGGACTGTAGCCCACCAGGCTCCACTGTCCATGGAATTCTCCAGGCAAGAATACCAGAGTGGGTTGCCATTTCCTTCTCCAGGGGATCTTTCCAATCCAGGGATTGAAGCCCTGTCTCCTGCATTGCAGACAGATTCTTTACTATCTGAGCCATCTTGTTGTGTGTGTGTATATATTTATATATGTTTGTTTTATTTTTTAGTTCCCACATATAAATGATAACATACTCTATTTGTCTTCCTTTGTCTGACATTTCACTAAGCATAGTACCTTCCAGGTCCTTCTGTGCTGTTTGTTGCAAGTGGGAAAATTTCATTCTCTTTTATGGCTGAGTGTTATTCCGTATTAAATACATATATATTGAATAATAATATATAATAATTGAATAATAACTGAATAATATATGTTATATGTATATTATATATATTTAATTCTTTATTCATTCATTTATTGATGGACCCTTGGCTTGTTTCCATATCTTGGCTATTATAAGTAATGCTGCTATGAATATTAAGGTGCATGTATCTTTTCAAATTAGTGTTTTTGCTTTTTTCAGATGTATACCCAGGGCTGGAATTGCTGGATCATACAGTAGTTCTATTTTTAGCTTTTTGAGGAACTTCCATAGTGGATTCCCCAATTTGTTGTACAGTCCCATCAATAGTGTTCAGAGGTTCCCATTCTCTACATCCTTTTCAATATTTGTCATTTGTAGGCTTTTTGCTGATAGCCATCCTGACAGTTGTGAAGTGGTATCTCGTGGCTTTGATTTTCAGACCTCTAATCATTAGTCATATTAAGCATCTTTTCATGTGCTTTTTAGCCATCTGTATGTCTTCCTTGGAAAATATGTCTATCCAAGTCTTTTGTCCATTTTTCAGTTGGATTGCTTGTGTTTCTTTTTTTATATATTGAGTTGTATGAGTTATTTATATATTTTGGGTTTTAAGCTTTTGATATCATTTGTAAATATTTTCTCCCATTTCATAGGTTAACATTTCATCTTGTCAGTGATTCCATTGCGATGCAAAATATTTTAAGTTTAATTATGTCCCACATGTTTATTTTAACTTTTATTTCTTTTGCTTTACAAGACAGATCCATAAAAAAACCTGACTGTGGTTTATGTCAGAGTGTTCGGCATATGTTCTCTTCTAGGAGCTTAATAGTTTCAGTCCTTACATTTAGGTCTTTAATCCATTTTGGGTTTATTTTCTATGTGGTGTGAGGAAATGTTCTAATGCCATTCTTTCATGTGTAGCTGTCCACCTTTTCCAGCACAATTTATTGAAGAGACTGTCTTTGTCCTTTGCCTTTTCATTCTCTTGATGCCATCTTTTGACAAGAAAGTCTTACTTTTAATGAAATTCAATTTATTAATCTATCGTTTTAGGATTAACATTTATTGTGCCATGTTTAAGAAATGTTGGTCTACCCCAAAGTCATGAAGATACTGTAATAGATTTTCTTCTAGAAAGTTTATTGTTATGCTTTCCGCTTATGTATCTATGAATCTATCTCAAATTAATTTTTGTGTATTGTGTAAGGTAGGGTTTAGTATGTTTTCAAATGGATTCCAGTTTGACAAGGAGCCACTTATAGAAAATATCAACCTTTCCCTAGTGAACTGCAGTGGTGCCTATGTCATACATCAGGAACCATACAAGTTCCTGGATACTCCATTCATTTTGATTTGTGTATCCTTATGCCAAAATCACTCTGACTTTAGAATAGTTGTAAAATTAGTCCTGAGATTTGGCAATGTATTTCCTCCATGTCATTGCTTCTGCATGCATTCAAGAGTTTCTTGAGTATTCCGGATTTTTTGCTTTTTCATATAAATTTTCAATTCAGCTGATAGACTTTCACAGAAAAACACACTGGAACTTTAATAGGGATTGCATTGAATTTCTAGATCAATTTGGAGGGTATCGGCATCTTTAAAACATTAAGTTTTTCAATACATGAAAAAGACATTTACCTTTCAATCAATGATTGAATCAAACTTTGTTCAGCATTTGTTTTATGTATTTTTTTTTACACTAAAGGTCTTACACATGTTTCATTAAATTTATAGCTACCTAGTATTTTGGTACAATTATAAGTAACTTTTAAAATTTCATTTAGTTTTTGTTGCTAATAAATTCTCGCTGTCATTAATATATTATATATTATAATATGTTACATTATAATAAAATGGTATTTAATGGTATGTTGTTGTTGTTGCCCTCAATGGTATTTAAATACTACAGTTGAATAAGATATAATTATTTATATTATGAAGTTATATTTTGCCAAAAATCATTAAATTTACTTAAGGGGACCAACTCTTACATTACAATCAGTTTCTAAATTTTTACTAAATAAAAATTACCTATATCTGATTCAGCTTTAAAAATACTTCTTAGTAAACAGAAAGTATAACAGGGGTTACATATGGTTGTAGGAGCTGAACCTTAAGAAGGCAGAACGCCAGGGAATTGATGCCTTTGAACTGTGATGCTGGAGAATACTCCTGAGAGCCCCTTGGATGGCAAGGAGATCAAACCAGTCAATCCTAAGGGAAATCAACCCTGAATACTTGGTGGAAGGACTGATGCTGTAGCTGAAGCTCCATCCAGTATTTTGGTCATCTGATGTAAATAGACGGCTCCTTAGAAAAGTTCCTGATGCTGGGGAAGATTGAGGGCAGAAGGAGAAGAGGGCGTCAGAGGATGAGATGGCTGGATGGCATCACCGATGCAATGGACATGACCTTGGGCAAACTTCGGGAGATGGTGAGGCACAAGGAGGCCTGGTGTGCTGCAGTCCATGGGGTTGCAAAGAGTTGGACATGACTGGGTGACTGAACAACAACAATGTAGCATTGAGCCATTTTTAATATTCAGAATTCTATGTCAATTATTCAAAGTCTTAATTAGTCAGTGTTTCTCTTCAACTTTATTCTGAAATATCTTTCAGAAAATTGCCACCCACTTGCCAGTACACCTGAAGAATGAATTGCATTACTTTCTCAAAGGTTGGGAAACCTAAAATCATTCACAGAGTTTCTGTAACATGCCCTGACTGTCACTTCTGTATTTAATACAAGTAATGCAAGAGAAATACTAGTTGTTCCTATGATATAAGCCTTCTAAGTTCCTGTAAGTTTTCTACAGAAGTGTGCTGCTACAGATAGTTACAAGAGTGGCCTCTGTTGGTCACTCATGTACCTGCGGATCTGTGACTACAGCAGAAATACTGTGGCAATTGACTTCAGACTTGCTTAAAAGCATTGACTACTTCATGAGTGAATACAAAGGTGACCCTAGCATGGACCTAGGAGTAAAATGAAAAGGTTTTTAGAAGGCTTATAGATATACAGCAAGGGAGGGTAGGAGGTTAAGTGCGACAATAGAAATACAGATCAAGTGCTGCCGCTGCTGCCGAGTCGCTGCAGTCGTGTCCGACCCTGTGCGACCCCAGAGACGGCAGCCCGCCAGGCTCCCCCGTCCCTGGGACTCTCCAGGCAAGAACACTGGAGTGGGTTGCCATCTCCTTCTCCAATGCAGAAAGTGAGAAGTGAAAGTGAAATCACTCAGTCGTGTCCGACTCCTAGCGACCCCATGGACTGCAGCCTACCAGGCTCTTCCGTCCATGGGATTTGCCAGGCAAGAGTACTGGAGTGGGGTGCCATTCAAGTGCTATTGGTGCTCGAAAGAGACAGTACAAGGTTTCAACTGTGGGAAACCAAAGATCTCCAAACGAGGTAACATTAAAGCCGTATGAGAAGAGTTTGTGTTACGAAGGACACACATATAACACGCATACATATGCATCCAGACAATGTAAACCGCCTAAAACCAGAAAGCGATGTTGGCAAGTGTAGGTTAGGATATGAGTGATGTCCCTTAGAAAAGGTGTGTGAAACATAGCAGGAAAAAACTGTAAATATAAACCTTCTCCTCTGCATAAGAGAAGTTAAATGAAGGAAATGTTGTTTGCATTTATTCGATAATGGGTACGATGCAAAGGAAAGTATTCTAACAGGGGAGTTACATGTCAAGGGTGGCCTCAGAAAGACTCATTTAGTAATAAATTTTATTTTATAAACTCAGTTTAGAACTTCATTATTTCTCAACTGAACCACTGAACATCCTATTCTGTACTCTCCTTGGCCATTCTGTACTTCTCGTCTGGCCTCAGAACCCAAAGAGAAGAGATTTAAAAAATGGAATGAATTACTGTTTTGGATGCAGCAGAAAAGTTGAAGAAAATAAGTGCTAGCTATTTTTCAGTAACTGTATCACAGAAATCTTTCCCAGGCAGTTTCATCTGATGAAGAACAGACATCATTATTATATTTCCTCACATTTCACCTCCTCAGTGAGGTCTTTCCTGACCGTCATTATCTAAAAACATCTCCATCCGCTCCCTCCTTCCCCTGTTTATTTTTCTTCATAATAATTATCTCCACTGGGATTTTAATTATGTATTTATTGGTTTGTTTCTTTTTCCCCTTGTCACTGCAATGTAAGCTTCTGGTGTGCGGGACTTAGTCTGACATTTATCTTTAATAGTATCTGACATGTAAAATGTGCCTGATAAATATTTGTGAAATAAATGAATTAAAAGACCTCAAGCATTAAGTCTAGGCTTTCCTGGTGACTCAGATGGTAAAAGAATCTGCCTGCAATGCAGGAGACTTGGGTTTGATCCCTGGATTGGGAAGATCCCATGGAGAAGGGAATGACTACCCACTCCAGTATTCTTGCCTGAAGAATTCCATGGACAGAGGAGCCTAGTGGGCTACAGTCCATGGGGTTGCAAAGAGTTGGACACGATTGCCTGACTAACACTTTTCTTTCGAGGATTAAGTGGATAACCAGGATCTGAAGTCAGTGAATATAAATGGCATATTTATGATTCTGAGTAATGAGGGTCTAAAAAGTGATAAGACAGTGACTGTTGTGTTATCCTGGGCTTGGAACAAGAACGAAAATACAAGAGAAAGAAAGGATGAATGTTCTGTCTGTCTCTCTGACTCTATATGGCTTATTCAAACATAGTAGCCAGAGAGGTCCTTCTGAATGTGTCAGATTATGACACTGTCAATGACTTTCCATTTCATTCAGAATAAAAACTAAAGCCCTTGCAGTGATCTGGCCCACTGAACCAGGGATTCCATGACCTCTTTGCCCTCCTTCCAATACTGCTTTCTTTCTTTACTCCATTGAGTCTGTGGACCAAGCAGGCCTCAGGGCTCCCTTCTTCCTCTGCCTGGAAACTTTTCCCGCAGAGGTCCACATAGTATGTGCCCAGGAATAGATCCCACATGGCTGTCTCCCTCAAATCTTTTACATCTTTGCTTAAATGTTACCATAGTTGGGCCTTTCCAGACCCCATATGTGAAACTGAGTCCCCTCTCTTGCCATATTTTCCATGCCTCATCCTGCCTGCTCTTTTCTCCGTAGCATTTATTGACCTCTGATAACATTCCATGTCTTATGTATTTGCTCATTATTGATCCTCCTCTCCAGAATGTAAATTGCATGAGGCATGGATTTTTATCTCTTTTGTTCAGTGCATAGCTCCCAAAGAGTATGACGCATAGTTGAAAATAAAATATACCATGAAGAAAATGTGTGACTGTGCATAGTTACAACATAGAGGAATGAGCAGCCTATATAGGAGTTTGATGCATCAGCCAGACTTGCTTGGTTTTGATTTTTCACTCGTGAATGTCTCTATCAATGATTCTTACTTAGGGGTATTACTCCACCCTTACACCTCCAGGAAGGTGCTTAAGAATGTATACAGGTAATTTGGTTGTCACATTTTGTGAAAACTGGAGAAGATTCTAAAAGGCATTTTGTGTTTTGAGGATTCAGGCATGGTAAATGCCTATTGGGAATGGGAGTCCCTCAGGACAAAATATTTTCCCACCCAAATGTCAACTTCATTTCTATTGAGAGGCACTACTGAAAAATCATGTTTCCTTATCCATGAAGATAACAAAGGTCTACCTGTTACTATTATGAGGCTGCTTTCTAATAACTAGGAAAAATATTAAAATACATAGACATTATATTTTATGAATTATTTATAATTTACCTGAAAGCATTAATATAAATATTATTCATATCATAATTATACTATATAATATGATGTCATTTTGTTTTCTATCTCCAAAAAGGCATCTCATGTTCTTAGATTTTTCTTTTCTATATGATTGTTTAAATTGGTTTAATGTCTGAAGTTCATGAATCCAGTTGAAATAGAATTCTTACTTCCCCTGTGTTATGTGCTCAGCACCTCACAAAAGCTACAGGGAAAAGACCCAGATTTCAAACACAGAAATCAATTCTATTATTTCCTGATTTGATGCAAATGGAATCACTGAGCAAATGCAGCCCGTCACATACTTCTCACTTTTTCTTTTTTTTTTCCCCTCTCTGGCCTACCCTCATTCTTCAGCACAAATGATGGAGGAAAGGCTGAAGAACTCCTTGCTCTTTTCTCAAAACCTGCATAATTTGCCTTGTTCTTCTTCAAATAAAAATGAAGTCTTATCTATTTCTGCAGTGTAGTGGTTGCCACATTCATTTGACATAGGAGGGTGAAATCAGGGGCCAACATAAAGATGTCTCTTCAAGCAATCCATATCTTAACCATTTAGACTGCATGGACCTATTCTTCAAAAGACATTAATTCTGATTTTAGCTTCAGACTTTGAAAAAAGTCATTTAAAGGATAAAAAATACTGCTTTTCTGAGAAAATAGAGTTGTTTAATTGTTTTTGTGGTAAACTAATTGTGTTAGCACATACTCTCTAGGGATAGAGAGCCCATGGATCCCTTGTCATATTTAAGAACACCATGAAAAAATTATAGTGATGGTAAAAATAATGATTTTTTTCGTTTATTCCTGATCAGGAAGAGTGCGCCTGCAGTGCTTTACATAATTACTTCATTTAACCTTTACAACTGCGTTCATTCATTGGTCTGCCTAACAAATATTTACTGGGCCCTTACCTACTCATTGGAAAAGACTCTGATGCTGGGAGGGATTAGGGGCAGGAGGAGAAGGGGACGACCGAGGATGAGATGGCTGGTTGGAATTACCAACTTGATGGACGTGAGTCTGAGTGAACTCCGGGAGTTGGTGATGGACAGGGAGGCCTGGCCTGCTGTGATTCATGGGGTCGCAAAGAGTCAGACACGACTGAGCGACTGAACTGAACTGGACTGAACCTAGGGTCTGGACATGCATCAATAAATACAGCAATAAGGAAGCAAGTTTCCTTCCTTCAAGAGGCTTTCATCCTAGTGGGGGAGATATGGAGGGCAGAAAAGTGTCAGTTGGAAGGGGGCCCATGTTGAAGTGAGAGAGAAAGAAATCCTTGTGTCTGTCTGGCAGAATAATGTCCCAGTCTGTTTGTAGAACAAGAGAAAAGTCTGAGGTGGGGATGAACTTGGCAAAAGGGAAGAAGGGAAGTCGGTGCAGAGTGAGCTGCAGGGAGAATAGGAAAGAAGGATGTTGGAGAAAGAGGTAGAAGCCAGCCAAGCCATAAGTGGTGATAAAGCAATGTGTTTTATTAAATGCTTGGGGATGTCTTTGGAAGGTGTTATGTAGGAAAGTCATTAGATGTGCTTTATTTTCAAAAAGAGCAATGCAGATGCCATATTGTGGTGGGCTTATCAGAGAGAAAGGTGGAAGCAGAGAAACATGCTGGGAAGCTGCCAGCCTTTAGACCTGTTTCCTCCAAACTGTTTGGTTGTGCACCCTTATTTGTAGAAAGTTCTGGATCTTGCACTCCCATTATATACAATATAAACATACCACATGCTAATAGACACTAGACAGTTTTCTATGCGCTAGTATGTGTGCACTATGAAACAGAGATAAGTAAAATATTTAAACAAATGCAGGAACCAGAAATCAAATTGCCAACATTCGCTGTACCATGGAGAAAGCAAAGGAATTCCAGAAAAACTCTACTTATCCTTTATTGACTACACTGAAACCTTTGATTGTGTGGATCACAACAAACTGTGGAAAATTCTTAAAGAGATGGGAATGCCTGATCACTTTACCTGTCTCCTGAGAAATCTATATGTGGATCAAGAAGCAACAGTTAGAACTGAGCATGGAACAACTGGTTCAAAATTGGGAAAGAGTACAACAAGATTGTGTACTGTCGCCCTGTTTATTAATAACATATGCAAAGTACATCATGTGAAATTCTGGGCTGGATCAGTCATGAATCACAAGCTGCAATTAAGGTTACTGGGAGAAATAACCACCTCAGATATGCAGATGATACTATTCTAATGGCAGAAAGTGAAGAGGACCTAAAGAGCCTCTTCATGAGGGTGAAAGAGGGAAGTGGAAAACCTAGCTTAAAATTCATCATTCAAAAAACTAAGATCATAGCATCCAGTCCTACCACTTCAAGGCAAATAGAAGGGGAAAAAGTGGAAGCAATGACAGATTTTATTGTCTTAGACTCTGAAATCTCTGTGGATGTTGACTGTGGCCATAAAATTAACACACTTGCTCCTTGGAAGGAAAGCGAGGACAAACCTAGACAGCATATTAAGAAGCAGAGACATCACTCTGCTGACAGAGGTCCAAATAGTCTAAGCTATCGTTTTCCCAGTATCATGTATGGATGT
Organism: Capra hircus; assembly: GCF_001704415.2. NCBI lineage: Eukaryota > Metazoa > Chordata > Mammalia > Artiodactyla > Bovidae > Capra > Capra hircus. The sequence continues at coordinate 43,893,899 of NC_030821.1, forward strand.
GAGTGTTGGACCATAAAGAAGGTTGAGCTCTGAAAATTTGATGCCTTCCAACTGTGGTGCTGGAGAAAACTCCTGAGAGTCCCTTGGACTGCAAGGAGTTCAAACCAGTCAATCCTAAAGGAAATCAACCTGAATAATCATTGAAAGGACTGATGCTGAAGCCTAAGCTCAAATACTTTGACCACCTGATGAGAAGTGCCAGCTCATTGTAAAAGACTCTGATGCTGGGAAAGATTGAGGGCAAGAGGAGAAGGGGGCGGCAGAGGCTGAGATGAGTAGATAGCTTCACTGACTTGATGAACCTGAGTTAGAGCAAACTCCGGGAGATAGTGAAGGGCAGGGAAGCCTGTCATGCTACAGTTCAGGTTGCAGACTTAGCAACTGAACATCAACGGTGAACTGGCCTGGGAGCTCTCCCGTCTCACAAGAGGGAAAATTTGCCTGCTGCAAGGCAGAACCATTTGTAAAACAGCAGCCTTCTTGGTCCAACTAGTGACCAGACATGGTGCATCCCCCACAGGAATGCCTATGGTTTCTCTTCTTGCCCTCAGTATGAAACATGGAAACATTTATGTTTAACTACTGCAGTTTTTCTCAGCCAGAACTTCTTAACATAGTGTTCTGCTCCTCTTTCTCCATGGAAATGTCTTTTGCATGGGGTCTCAAAATATTTTGTGGAATTAAATAAAAAAAGAAAGGAAGAAGGAAGGAAGGAGGCAGGGAAGGCAAGAAAGTTTTCCTATTGTAAAACTATAGAAAATCAGGAAATAATTAAATTCATCATTATGAATTAAAATCTTAAACACAAAACAATTCATTATAATATTTTATTGAAGGAAAAATACTATAGTGGGGCTCAAAAAGCTACACTTGTTATGCTTTATAAAGTCAGAGGTTTACACAGGTTTAATGTATGTACACATTCATGACATTATATCACAACATCAAATGCACCTTTTACTGCCACAGTATTAGGTAATGAATAAAAAATATCAAATTAATCTTTTAAAAAATCTAAAATGATACAATCAATTTTAGGATTATGTACATATTTGAAACATTCAGATATTTTTAAACATGTTCTATGTGCATCACAATTATCTCTAATTCTCAAAATATTACGGTACCAAAATTCTGTTTGTCAAATAACAAAGCACAAGATACTGTAATCTATAACCAAGCACCAGTTAAAATCAGTGTTAAATGCTCCATCAATTAGTTTGACTTCTAACACATGCAAAGTGAAGTGGGTACTTAAGAATTTAAGATAACCATTGCAAAACTTTTAGGGTCTCCATTTTTTTTGTCTTTAATTAGTTGATTTCTTTGAGAAAATGGGGAGAACTGGATGACTTTGATCAATGTCTTCCTAGTGGTTTTATGGAATCCTAGGCCTCTTAGAAGAAACTTCCAAGGCACTGGAGAAGGTTTTGTCCACGTTATGCATATTATATATTGGAGCTTGGTATAGGGTTGAGATCATACAAAGGGTTTATTGCTTTAAAATAAATTTGAAAATACTAACATGGGAAACTGCTTTAAAATATATTTCATTTGGTTATGCTAACACAGTTTAAGAAATATCTTTGTTGAAACAGATTATCACACTTAGTCAACTGCACAACTCAAGTGAAAGGTTATCTAAAAATGTTGATTTCATTAGTTACAGGGGATATAATCCTAAATTTTTATGTATATTTTTAAGTCCAGAAGGAATTTGAATAGAACAATAAAATGTCATCATTAGCTCAATAGTATGACCAAAAAGCATTATCAAATTATAGATCAAGTAAAAATGGAGAGAGAATCTTTTGATATATGAAATTGTTTCAATATATAAAAATAAATGATCACTCCTGAAAGTGAAACACAGAGTTCTGTTCACTAGCTTTACCTCTTACCGTATTTATGATATAAAAAAATTAAAAACATATTTTATTAATACCTAGTTCAAAAAAAGAACACTGTTAATAAGCACCTCAGGACTAGAATGCCATAAAAAATTATTATTATTTAGGAAAATGGATGTCAAGATATATGTATTACCCTCCTAAAAATTATGTAAATAGAATCAAGCATATTTAATTGCATCAGAGTTACAGAGTATCCAAGAATTTAATATTATGCAACTTAGTTTTTTATTGAACTGAAGAAGTGGTTTTATTGGCAGGCCAAGTTGCCATCGAGAATTTGTTCTTACAACCACCAGAGGGCGCCAGTGCCTGAAGCACGGTTGGTGTAGATGTACTCTAGTTGATAACTTGAATTTTACATTCGAAGTTTAAAAATGCTTTTCAAAAAGATAGATAAATTCTAAGAAATATATTTGCATTCTGTAACACCCAAATAATGTTGGATTATTATATAAAAATAGAGCGCACTGGCTTATTTTGGTTAAGATTCATTTAACGGCGTTATTAATATTTCTAAATCAGGAATTGAAAGGACATCATTTGTAACTATGAATAAAAAGAGACTTCTTAACCTGCTAACACTAACAATTCATTTAGCACCACATATATAGCACCAGACTAGATACTGATAGTTCACACTTATTAAAAACCTTAATTGCAAAGAAACTTCAAAATTAAAGCAAGTATATGGTGGTTGTAATGAATTTTCAGCACCATTAATGAGTGAACTGTGTAACTTTCTAAGCTGTTGACTGGCCTCTTATAAGTCAAAGTTAGAAGATGACAGAATTTAAAAAAAATCATTTTGCATGTGCTTAAATGTCTTCCCTCACACATATAACAATACAAAAAAATGCAAATATAAAACAAAGATAATATTAGACATTGATAGAAATCTATTTTAGTCTCCCTAAACACTTTCATAGGAAACGGCTTCCTTCTATCCAAGATTGGTGTCCTATGCTACTGCAGAACATTGGGAATGTTGTTATACAAGGGGGAGAAAACAGACCCCAGTTTAAGCATGACTTTTCCTTCCTGAACACATTCAAATGATCTGTTTAACTTATGTATTCACTTAATAAGCAGGATATGAACACAGAACACTTGAACTGGCCTAAAGCGATTTATGGGGTCACAAAGAGTCAGACACGACTGAGCGACTGAACTGAAATATGTTTTTGATTGCTTATGTAGATGTTATAAGTTGATCTAACACAAGCATATACTAATGAGAAAAATATATATTGCTTCAATTCAAATATTCTGAGTAAATTATACTGATTGAATTTTCCCTACTGTTTGATCAGCTCTGTGCTAAAACTTCATGGAACTTTCAAATGAGTATCTCCACAAAAGTTTCAAATGAACTGCCAAGTGAACTTGGTAGGGAAGTCCTAACAGACCACGGAAGTGATGCTGCTTAGACTACTGGACAGGGAAAAACAAAACATGATAACAATGAAAATTGTTTCTGCCACATTTTAAAAGCAAACTTACCTACCATAACCAGGAACATTAAGAGTGTGCCTACACAACTCAAATACAATTCTGTAAAGGAATCCATCAGTTTAATAGATCAACTTGTAATTTTTCCAGTCTTTTGATGACATGGAAGCCAAAAGAATTGATGTTATGACAGAATTTTTAAACATTTTTTCTACTGAATAAAGGATGTAATGAAAAATCCATACCAAAGATAAAATTCAATGCTGTAGAATATGTATGCCAATCACCATTTCGAATGAAACCTATTGAAATGAAAACCTCAATACTATTTAAAGCTGCTCTCATGAAATAGCTTATGCCCAGACCCTTTTTCCCTCTGGGAGTTACAGTGAGAAATAGCTATCCTAGCACCATTGTTGCCTGCTGTGAAAAGTATGACACTCTGGGTTGATTCAAGCAAATGTTCATTTGGTTTAGCCTAGAAAATAAAACATTTCACATGGCCACTTTATATTACTAACTTTAAGAAACACAGATAGAATAACAAATATACCCGTTACATTTTCAGCTCAGTTGTTAAGTTATAAATAAACTTATATTTGGAAAGGACTGTTGTGTACAAGTTTATGAGTACGTCGTTCCTAGTCTTAATCTGATATATTTGGTGCTTTATCTGGATTGTTGATGCACTCAAAGCTTTGAATTTAAGACATTTTTGTCTTAATGAAACATGGAAAGGTGAGGTTCCTCTAATTCTTGCAATACTAGACTGTTGAGTTAATTCTAAAAACCCATTCATATAAAAACTTATTACACTATAGCCATTATATAAGAAGCTGGTATAAACACACAAAGATAAGACAGAATTTCTGCCAAAGAGGAGCTCATGAAAGACTTAATTTTATCTCAAATAAAAGCTTAATAACATTAATAATACTTTTAATATTCATGATTTTCTATTAATATGGTAATTTTACCTTCATATGAACTTCTGTGAATCACATGGCAAATATCATTATTCTTTTTGAGACCTGAGAAATCAAGCCACACGAGTAAACCAGCAATAGGATGGAACTGATTATAGCCTTTTTTTGGTTTAATAGTTATTTTACTACTTCTGTAGAACTAGTTTAGGAAACTCAAGAAAGACTATCTAGATAAAGCAAACAAATATCCCACTAATGAACTCTCTCTCCAATTGCCTGTGTATATTAGCTAAAAGTTGATTTGAGACCTGACTCTTCCCGTTATTTCTGTTCTTCATATTAGTCTCCAAAAATACTTATTTTTAATAAAGATTATATATGTTCCCACAAAAGCAAAGTCGTTTGATAGGAAAACATTTGGTCAGATTCAGTATGTGAAAGAAATCTGGCCAATTATTTGTCATCATGAAAACCTGAACTCCAGATGCTGGATAATCCCCCATTGGATTTAATTAACTATCTGTCATCTTTCAATGAATCTACACTAAAAAACTGCAAATGTGTAGGGAATTTTAAACAAGTAGCTTCCTTCCTGTTATTTGTACTCTGGAACTAACTGTGTTTACTGATTCTGTAATTCTACTGCAGCATTATATAACTTGAACCACACACACACACACACACACACACACACACGCACATGCATGCACATGTAAAATGTAATGTGTTGTCTTGATCCATGTGTTGAATTTCTCCTCTCTGAAAGCGATTTGGGAATAAATATTTCCAAAATCACATGAGGGAAATTTTCACAGTGATTTGCTTTCCACCATGCTTCACTTTTGGGGCTTCCCAGTTTGTTCAGTGGTAAAGAATCCACCTGCCAATGCAGGAGACACAGGAGATGCAAGTTCAACCCCTAATTTAGGAAGATCCCCTGGAGAAGGAAATGGCAACTCACTCCAGTATTCTTGCCTGGAGAATCCTATGGACAAAGGAGGCTGGTGGGCTACAGTCCATAGGGTTGCAAAGAGTCAGACAGTACTGAAGCGACTGCGCATGCACACACGCAAACTTAATGGAGAACTGAAAGATATTCTTCTACTTAGATATGGTAATAGAATTTGGTAATTAGTGCTTAGAAAATCATCTGAAGAGACCCCTTTCACAAAACCATCGCTGTCTGTGTGTGTACATGAGATTTTCCAGGTGATGCTCAAGGACCATCATGCTGAATAGACTGGAGAGCAGATAATACCCTTAGCACCTGCGTGTTTCTTTCTGATATCCTTCACCTCCTGCTCACAGGCTTCAAGGTATATTAAACCTTCAGGCTGTGCCTTTCTGAGGCTCTCCGTGTGTATGTGTGTGTGTGCGCGCGTGCACGGTAACCCTATTTCCGTGGGTTTACATGCCTGTCTCCTGATTCTTACTTTTCTTGGACCTCGTCAGTTCACTTAGGTCTTGCTTTCCACCTTCCGAATCAATTATTTACACTCACAGTTGTTCATTCTTCCCTGCCTCATTTAGTTCCAAGTACTATAGCTACATTTTCATGCTAACCAGGAGACTTATATTACACGGTGTGGCCTATCACCTATTCCACCTACATGTGAACATCGTTGGGTTCACTTCCTCAAATTTACATGAAAAATCAATTTGTTAACAAATAACATTTTTTCAGCAAGATATTGAGTTAGCCAAAAAGTTTGTTTCCCCGTAACATCACAGAAAAATCCGAACAAACTTTTTGGACAACCCAATAATTACGCTGCATTATTTCCTGAATATTTTTGTGAGCTTCTTGAAGACAGGAATTATGTCTTATTATCCTTGCATGATCATGATCAGAACATAACTAGCAGAGTGCCTTGCCCATCATAACCACTCCACACATGATTACTGGTACAGTAAAAGAGGTTAAGCAAAATAAATGTGTTCAACCTTACATAAATTGAGAATATCTTTTGGTGGACCCAAATAAAATACTTCCATAATGAAATCTGTGGTTCTTAATTATTATATCTAGATATCATGGAGTTTTATTAGTAGTTTGCAAATGATCAGTTTTGGGATATTAAAAAATGGGTGCAGGAGATGTCCTATCACCTAACATATTGTTTCGAATAGGATTTTTAAAAAATTCCTCCAAGTTAACTACAAAATCAAATTATCTATGTATTACATTGTCTATGTATGTGTATTTATAGGCCAAATATATGTTCTATTTGTTAGGAATGTGACATAATTTCTTTGGAAAACAAGCTTTGGAACTGGATGCATCAACTATGTCAATACTACATACACAGTATTTTAGTTTAGACTTAGAGGTCAGAAAATAGAAATGGATGTTTGATTACCTCTAAGGATTAAAAAACATACAAGATAAACACTAATCTTTACAATGAATAATAAAAGGAAAACAAGATTATGATAAAATATGTATAATATGTGCAAAACTCAATATATATATATGCCTATGATTCCCAGAAACCATTATATTTCCTGGAGGAAAAGATAAACTTATTTAAACCAATACAGGTAGTTTGACGTTACACCTGGAAAGCAGAGATTGTCAGTACAAGACCCTCCATAACTTGGAGGGCAAGCTGAACACGGTACCCCTACTTTATATGGTGCTTCTCCGATCCAGTTGCCCCTAGGAAAAAAAAAAGAAGAGAGCATAAGCGTTACTTGCTCATTTTTAAAAATCTGATTGTCCTTAAGCACATGATCACACATTGACGTGTGATGACATTTTCAGAAGTGTGTCATTTTTAGAAAAGCGCTGAAAGTTACATCCATTTCTTATTTCTGTAGCAATTTATTCTATATATCTTACTTTAAAAATTCTTTCTGAGTAAGTTAATATCATGTTAATTTACAATAATTTACCATGCACGGTGACATTATTAGTCAACCCACATCTGACTTGATGCTCTATCTATCACCACAGCTGCCTCTTTCCTACTGCAGCTTTCCAGAACACATACGCTGTGTCCTCCTAAATGTATTTTTTAAAAACTCATGCTAATTCTATTATAAAGATAGTAAAATATATACAAATACATACATATGTATATATATATACACATATATAAGGGTGTATGTGCTCAGTCGCTCAGTTATGTTCAGTTCTTTAGGACCCCATGGACTGTAGCCCACTAGGCTCCTCAGTCCATGAGATTTTCCAGGCAAGAAAACTGGAATAGGTTGTCATTTCCTTCTCCAGGGGATCGTCCCGATCCAGGGATTAAACCCTCCTCTCATGTTTCTTGCATTGGCAGGTGGGTTTTTTACCACTAGGGCCACCTGGGAAGCCCATATACAGTATATATACAATTTGGGGAGGCTTAGAAATGGTGACATGAGCAAGAAGTTGTCATAAGCACAAAAAATAGATTTTAAGAGTTCAAAGGATTTCTTTCTAAAGTTGAATAGTTTAGATTGTCAGTATTCATAAAATGAGACACAGAAAACTCAGTAAGAGAATAATGGTTTACTGTGAAGAAGGCTGAGCACCGAAGAATTGATGCTTTTGAACTGTGGTGTTGGAGAAGACTCTTGAGAGTCCCTTGAACTGCAAGGAGATCCAACCAGTCCATTCTGAAGGAGATCAGCCCTGGGATTTCTTTGGAAGGAATGATGCTAAAGCTGAAACTCCAGTACTTTGGCCACCTCATGCGAAGAGTTGACTCACTGGAAAAGACTCTGATGCCGGGAGGAATTGGGGGCAGGAGGAGAAGGGGACGACAGAGGATGAGATGGCTGGATGGCATCACTGACTGGATGGACGCGAGTCTGAGTGAACTCCGGGAGTTGGTGATGGACTGGGAGGCCTGGCGTGCTTCAATTCATAGGGTCGCAAAGAGTTGGACACGACTGAGCGACTGAACTGAACTGAAGCAGCCACTAAAGATGATTCCAAAACATTTTCCCATATGTAAACTCACAGTTATAATTTTTAGCAATACTGTTAATTTTTTGAAATAATGCTGAACACATTTAACTGAATGTTGTCAATATTTTCCTTCATCTTGATGGCCATAACGATACACCAAATTCAGCATTTAGGATAAAAACAGTCACAACGTCTTACTGTTACTAAGCTCTTTTAGCTATGACGGAGGAAGCAATGAATTTATTTACAGTAGCATGGTGATTATAACTACAGTACTAACATAACCACAGAGCCAGAAGTGTGAAGGAAACTGAATGGTCAGGAGAAAATGTGGTGTGTTGAAGTCAGGGTTGAAGGAACGCATGTACACGCATGGTGGATTCATGTCAATGTAAGGCAAAACCAATACAGTATTGTAAAGTAAAATAAAGTAAAAACAAAAACAAAAAAAACAGCGGAAAAGCTAAAATATTGAGCCATTGGGGAAGCCCCATATTCAATAGTAAATCAGTCAATGGAAAAACATAATTTACTTTTTATCCTTTCAGGCTAATTCATTTTCATTCTCTCATTTCTCTCTCTTTCTCTTCAACCCCCCACCGGCCCCCCCGCCCCCACCGCCACCCAACCCTGTGTTTCATTTTTCCCTGAAAAACAAGTAGGCTTGAGATAACTCCATGCTGGTATTCAACTATCAGTCAGAATTTTTAAACTTTCTTCACTGCCTGTTTCAAAAAACGGTTCTCTGTCACAGCAAATACACCATACTAACACAATATCTTAATCTCTTAGACATAAAACAATCAGACATCTCATCAATAATATTGCAAAAATCCCATCATTGGCCAAAAACAGAATAGCCAAATGAATGTAATAAAAGCCTCTTTCACTAGAGAACTGCCTGGCCTATTTATGTCAGAAAGAAGAGTTAGAGTCTTAATAGGGAAATATAAGGTGCATAACTGAAAGTATCAAACAAATGCACAGCTTTAATGCTTTTCATGATGCAGTCACATTTTACTTTCCAAATCTTACTATTCTAATAACTGTGGAGAGGGGACCATTGGGAAAATCGCTATTTTTCTAACTTTGCAAAAACACTGCCCCTGGCATAAGACCATATAAATGAGTAATGCAGTTATTTGTGAAACGTTTTCTCATTCCCTCCCCATACTGGCAAAGCTGGAGAAAAATCTTTGTTTGGGACTTACTTTGGAAGACACCAGGCGTGTCATAAATCCTTTGCACATTTTAGTATTTACTCCAAAAGGGAAAAGACTCATGTATAAATACTGGAACACTTTATCCAAAGAGTCATTGTTATCAAAAAGGCATTTTATCAAATGTTAACAAATGTTTATTTATCCTCATAATACAAAAGAATGCTCATAAATATAAAATACAACTATATTTTACAATATTTGATCAATTTTCACAATATGAAATATACAATTTTATGTGTGCCATAGGATGAAATTACTGAATTTTTTATACTGAAGTTTAAATAATGGCACAGCTTTCATTAAAAAGATGTCATAGCATTTAAATTTTCCCTTCTGATTCTGAATGTCTCCTTAACCACCTATGGAAAAAATAAACTGTGATTTTTAATTCTACCCTTAAAAGAAAGAAGAAGGGCTTGTTTTCTTTTCCTAGTGAAAAAGTTAAGCCAACATTCTAGGAATGATTGATGAGAATACTGTGGTGTTGATAAATTCCCTAGAAGATCCTTGCCTGAGACTTTTATATAAGCTATCAAAAGCCTGGAAGCATATGTTTATTTTATAATTACCAGGTCTAAAGAAAGATGAGGAGGAGAATTTAGTGAATCTCCAAATCACAAATTGTCTTGCCCAAAATTTTTATCTAGAATCCTCGTGAAATCTTTCAGCTTTTAACTTTTCTAATATATGAGAAGACGGAAGATTTGAGGATCTGAGCTTGTTAGTTAAGTCTTACTCATATTATTTACCTGTTAAAAATATCTATCAGACTAAAGATATTTAACATCATTAAGGATTTCAGGAAGTAGAAGCCAACCAGATACTTACTTTGGGGCATAGTTGCATACCAAATAAACTGCACGGCGCCATACAGCTCCCCAAACATTCATGTTTTGACAAGTATGAATTGCACATCCTATTCGATTGGAGGTGGCCCAAACCATCTGAGAAAATAAACCGATATATCATTATTAGAATCAGGAGTTAAGAAAATGCACGTTCACCAAAATAGAAAATGCATTTTTTTAAAAAAGAATGAATCAGAGCTGAACAAGACAAAATAACCTGTGTATAATGTGTGCACATGGGGCCGAAACATCTCATAGGACATCGGGGATTGCAATCCTGGGGATATGGAAAGGCATAGTCTTTCACTTCGTCATACCATGGCTTGACCAACTGGAGAATAGAGCGGTATCTAAACATCAAGAAACACAATGAGAACTCATAGTACAGCAGTGGCAATATATAGTGGGCTCACATTAAATTACAAGTTAATTGTTCTTTTGCAGGCTATTAATGGCAAATCAAGAGCATATCCACCCCTTCACAATAACCATCACCACCCAGCAGAATCCTCTATTCCTCCCAGTAGAGCCAAATAGGATAATGTTCAGGCCTGGAGCAAGTGATCCTGTATTTGTTTAAGTATGAGTCTGGTTGTTTCAAAAAGAGAAATGCAAATCTTTCAGGAATTATCATCTTTACTTTGTTTTTACCAATGTCAGAAATGTCTTCCACTGGAATCTTATACATAATTAAAAAATAGATAAAAAAAAAACTGTGATACTAGACTCACCAGAGTGTTTTTTCCCCTTAAAGTTGTATCATTTTAATTTAATGAGAATATACCCAGTTTTTCTCCCCTGTATGGAAGGGAATGAGTCTTTGAATGTTGGATGATGACCTCTCACAATGTAGAAAAATTATCCTGTTGCTGGAAGCAGCTTTATTCACAGTTGCACATACCTGCATATACATATATGTGCATAATATGTGTATATATGCATATATGTGTAAACACATTGAATGTGTATAACACATATATAGGAATATGCAAACATGGGAAAGCTGCATACACAATAATGGCTTCTGCCACTATCAAGGGATTTTTCTGAGCTAGAAGAGAGAGGATAAGGATACAACCTGATTCTTTCAAAGATTCTGTGAGATTAGTGTAGAATTCACTTTTCACTTTCATGCATTGCAGAAGGAAATGGCAACCCACTCCAGTGCTCTTGCCTAGAGAATCCCAGGGACAGGGGAGGCTGGTGGGCTGCGATCTATGGGGTCACACAGAGTTGGACATGACTGAAGCAACTTAGCAGCAGCAGCAGTGTAGCATAGATTAAGGGATGATGGTCCAAGGGTGAACGCTGGGGTTTTTTTTAGAAAAAAATTTAAATTTTTTAAAATTTAAAAATTTTCTTTTAAAAATCTAAATAATTTTTGAAGACATCTAAAACAGTCATAGCCCAAGCATCAGTGACTGACATATAGTGAGTTCTCAATAAATACTTGTAGATATTACTTGAAATTGGTGCTACTAACACTTGGAGTCCATAGGCAATAAAATTATCAATAAAGTTATCTGGATAAACAGTATCAGTGAAACTATTTCTTACCTTCCAGTTCGTACAGATAGATTTTGACCTAAAAATCTCAATAAGTAAGAAGGTCCGTGGTCCCAAATGCAGGTAGCCGCCCAAGCCTCTGCAGACTTTGCAAGATTTTCATCCCAAACCTGTGTAAGGGAAAAAAACCCTTCAGCTTACTGGGTTTGCTAGTAACAAACAAAAAGAGGCAAGAAAGGATGCTGCCATTTCCTAAAGTTCTTTCTCTTCTACTTCCTGACTAAAAGAAAGCAAGATTAGACCATTGTTATTTAAAGTTCTACAATACAGTATGGTTATTCTTCACAAATCTTTATTGTTTTAACAGTGTCATCTAGACCCAAAGTCCAGACAAAATATCGTGTCTAGATATAACTTGGAGACAACTGACCACTAAAGTTTGAGTCTACCACAGTCAAATGATTTCCCTGGAGTTTATTCAGAGCTATTAATATATCTCAAAAATTAATATGATCAAATTTATTCAAATAATGAACCAAAACTGACAATGTACAATATTATAACTTTTATTGAGATAGAATTGATATGTAACAATATATGTTTCAAATGTACAACTTAATGATTTTTATATATGTATATATTGTGAAATTATCATCACAAGAAGTCTAATTAACACTCATCACCACAAATTTCTTTTCTTGTGAAGAGAACTTTTAAATTCTATTTTTTAGCAACATTCAAATATATAATACAGTACTATAAATATAGTCACCATACTGTATATTACATCCCCAGGAATTATTTTATAACTGAAAGTTTGTACCTTTCACCCACCCCAAGCTCATCTCTGGCAACCACCCACCTGTTCTCTAGATCTATGAATTCAGTGTTGTTTTCGTTGTCGCTGTTTTTAGATTTCACATTTATGTGACATCATATGTTGTCTTTTTCTGATTTATTTCACTTAGCATAATGCCTTTAAGTTCCATCGATGCTGTCACAATGGCAAGATTTCCTTGTTTCTTACAGCTGAATAATATTCCATTTGTCCCCTTATCTGTTGATAATAATTTAGGCTGCTTCCATGTCTTGGCTATTGTAAACAGTGCCACTGTGAACACTGGGGTGAATGTATCCTTTTGAGTTAGTATTTTAGTTTCCTTCAGATGAATACCTAGAGGTAGAATTGCTATATCATATAGCAGTTCTATTTTTATTTTGGGGGAGACATTCTATATTGTTTTCCACAGTGTTGGCACCAATTTCCATTTCCATCTACAGTGCTCAAGACTCCCTTTCTCCATATCCTCTCCAACATTTTTTATGTCTTGAGTCTTTGACAATAGCCATCCTAACAGGTATGAGATGATGTCTCATTGTAGGTTGGATTTGCACTTATGCCAACTTTTAAAGGTCAGACTACATTGTGTCATTTGAATATTTTATAGTAATGATAATATTAGAATTGTCATGAACTGGAAACATAGATGTATTTAACATAGCAATGAATTTAACTGAAAGGAAATTAATTTAGTGACTTTGAAATAAAATAGGAAAAACAATAACTGATGACCCCTTCAAGAGACACCTTCATCCTAGGAAACCATGGCACCCACCCTCAAAAAAGATTTGTGAGTTCAAAAATTGTCTTAAATTAGAAAAATGAAGTTATGTTACATAAATCTATCTAGAATTATACTAAAATATATTCACTCACAAAGTTACGTAAATCAGAACTGTCGAGAGAGGATCTGGAGCAATTCTATGGTGACAGTGGCCACATCTCCACTGTCTATGTAGAAAGAAAGATCATTCAGAAAGAATTTCTTTTAATCATCTAGAATATAATCTTCCCATTTAAGGATTAAGTTAAATATGGCAAGATAACACATAATACCCTTTTAATACTTTGGCTACCTGATGGGAAGAGCCAACTCATTCGAAAAGATGCTGATGCTGGGAAAGATTGAGGGCAGGAGGAGAAGGGGGCAACAAAGGATGACATGATTGGATGGCATCATCGACTCAATGGACATGAGTTAGCAAACTCTGAGAGAGAGTGAAGGACAGGGAATCTTGGTGTGCTGCTATTCATTGGGTGGCAAGGAGTCAGACATGATTTAGTGACTGAAAAACAACCTTTTAATAGATGAGTAATCAATGTTACAGACTACCTGATGAACTATGGATGGAGGCTCGTGACATTGTACTAGAGGCTCGTGACATTGTACTGGAGGCAGTGATCAAGACCATCCCCAAGAAAAAGAAACGCAAAAAGGCAAAATGGCTGCCTGAGGAGGCCTTACAAATAGGTGTGAAAAGAAGAGAAGTGAAAAACACAGGAGAAAAGGAAAGATATACCTATTTGAATGCAGAGTTCCAACAAATAGCAAGGAGAGATAAGAAAGCCTTCCTCAGAAATCAGTGCAAAGAAATAGAAGAAAACAATAGAATGGAAAGACTAGAGATCCCTTCAAGAAAATTAAGAGATACCAAGGGAACATTTTATGCAAAGATGGGCTCAATAAAGGACAAAAATGATATGGACCTAACAGAAGCAAAAGATACTAAGAAGAGGTGGCAAGAATACGCAGAAGAACTGTACAAAAAAATCTTCACGACCCAGATAATCACGATGGTGTGATCACTCACCTAGAGTCACATATCCTGGAATGTGAAGTCAAGTGGGCCTTAGGAAGCATCACTATGAACAAAGTTAGTGGAGGTGATGGAATTCCAGTGGAGCTGTTTCAAATCCTGAAAGATGATGCTGTGAAAGTGCTGCACTCAATATGCCAGCAAATTTGGAAAACTCAGCAGTGGCTACAGGACTGGAAAAGGTCCGTTTTCATTCCAATTCCAAAGAAAGGCAATGCCAAAGAATGCTCAAACTACCACACAGTTGCACTCATCTCACATGCTAGTAAATAATGCTCAAAATTCTACAAGCCAGGCTTCAACAATACGTGAACCGTGAACTTCCTGATGTTCAAGCGGGATTTAGAAAAGGCAGAGAAGCCAAAGATCAAATTGCCAACATTCGCTGGATCTTGGAAAAAGCAAGAGAGTTCCAGAAAAACATCTATTTCTGCTTTATTGACTATGCCAAAGCTTTTGACTGTGTGGATCACAGCAAACTGTGGAAAATTCTGAAAGAGATGGGAATACCAGACCACCTGACCTGCTTCTTGAGAAATCTGTATGCAGGTCAGGAAGCAACAGTTAGAACTGGACATGGAACAACAGACTGGTTCCAAATTGGGAAAGGGGTATGTCACCCTGTTTATTTAACTTATATGCAGAGTACATCAGGAGAAACGCTGGGCTGGAGGAAGCACAAGCTGGAATCAAGATTGCCAGTAGAAATATCAGTAACCTCAGATATGCAGATGATACCACCCTTATGGCAGAAAGCGAAGAACTAAAGAGCTTCTTGATGAAAGTGAAAGAGGAGAGTGAAAAAGTTGGCTTTAAACTCAACATTCAGAAAACTAAGATCATGGCATCCAGTCCCATCACTTCATGGGAAATAGATAGGGGAAAAGTGGAAACAGAGGCAGACTTTATTTTGGGGGGCTCCAAAATCACTGCAGAATGGTGACTGCAGCTTTGAAATTAAAAGATGCGTACCCCCTGGAAGGAAAGTTATGACCAACCTAGACAGCATATTAAAAAGCAGAGAGATTACTTTGCCAACAAAGGTCTGTCTAGTCAAGGCTATGGTTTTTCCAGTAGTCTATGGATGTGAGAGTTGGACTGTAAAGAAAGCTGAGCGCTGAAGAATTGATGCTTTTGAACTGTGGTGTTGGAGAAGACTCTTGAGAGTCCCTTGGACTGCAAGGAGATCCAACCAGTCCATCCTAAAGGAGATCAGTCTTGAGTGTTCATTGGAAGGACCAATGTTGAAGCTGAAACTCCAGTACTTTGGCCACCTGATGCAAAGAACTGACTCATTTGAAAAGACCCTGATGCTGGGAAAGATTGAAGGTGGGAGGAGAAGGGAACAACAGAGGATAAGATGGTTGGATGACATCACTGACTCAATGGACATGAGTTTCAGTAGACTCCAGGAGTTGGTGATGAATAGGGATCCCTGGCGTGCTAGAGTCCATAAGGTCACAAAGAGCTGGACACGACTAAACTGAACTGAATCTATGTTAAGGGCTCCCTAGGCGGCTTGGTGCTAAAGAATCTGTTTGCCAGTGCAGGAGTTGCAGGTTCAATCCCTGAGTCAGGAAGATCCCCTGCAAAAGTAAATGTCAACCCAATCCCGCATTCTTGCCTGGGAAATCCTAAGGACAGAGGAGCCTGACAGTCCATGGGGTTGGAAAAGAATTGGAGACAATTTAGTGACTAAACACATACATACAATCAATGTTAAATATGGTATATTAAGTGGAACACACTCATTCTATAATATTTTAATAAAAAGTTAGTGTCTGTTTTTTTATGTACTTGGTTTTTCAATGAATTGATATAACATTCTTTTACAATTATGAAAAATATTTTGTATTATGTTTTTCACAGTTATTTAGCTCTGTAAATTATTATAAAGACCCTGATGCTGGGAAAGATTGAAGGCAGAAGAAGGGGATGACAGAGGATGAGATGGTTAGATGGCATCACCGAAGCAATGGACATGAGTTTGAGTAGGCTCCAGGAGTTGGTAATGAACAGGGAAGCCTGGTGTGCTGCAATCCATGAGGTCACAAAGAGTTGGACATGATTGAACAACTGAACTGAACTGATAAATTATTACTTCAAACTTCTTTGTTTTATCTGCAAAAATCTGCACAAAAATATCAATAACACAAAGTAAATTTATATTGAAAATCATACTATTCTAGGACTGAAATTAACTTTTAAAAGTATTTTGTTTCTGTAATAAAGGATTCAAGTATTTATTCTTCTGATGAATTTATAAAATTTGGATTACAGTTCATCAAAATGCAAAATAGCACAATTACCTCACAAATGAATTATAAATGGAATAGCATCAACAAATCATGTCCCATGAACTAATTATAATGAGTTTTGGGGAAAAAAACACATGTAAGTATTATTTACACATTGAAGTATAGTGTATTCAGAATAATAACTGCCAAAAACACAATTTTTCTGTGTTTTTATACAGTCATTTGAGAAATAATCTTTCTTAGTCTTTCTTTTTAAGGATTTTTTTTCATGTGGACAATTTTTTTTTTAGTCTTTATTGAATTTGTTGTAATATTGCTTCTGTTTTATGTTAGGATTTTTTTGGCCTTGAGTCATGTGGAAGCTTAACTCCCTGAGAGAGATTGAACCCATGTTCCCTATAGTGTGGAAGGTGGAGTCTTAACCACTGGACTGCCAGGAAAGTCCCTTTCTTACAGTCTTGTCTAAAATATCAGAACTACATAGCACAAATAATACTGAAAAAGAAAATATTCTGCATTCTAATTTTAAGTCTACTGTTAAGACCATCTGCAACTGAGGACATATCAGTTATTCTGTCTCCCAGTTAGTTATAGACATATAACTGTCTCCCAGTTAACTCATCTATAAATAAGGAGATTAGATGAAGCCATCTCTACAGTTTCGTTCCTCTTCAGCATCTTACGATTTAATATACCTGAGTAGCCCCAGCATCAGGACCAAGAAGATCTATTATATTGGCCTATGAATTATTCAGTTCTAGCCTTTTCCACATCACAGAGAGAATAAAGCTAGATTCTTCACAAAATAATTTAAAATATTTAAGGTAGTGAACAAGTTTAATTTAGCATATAATAATTCTATGTGCTTACTTCACATACTTAAAATGTATATATCAGAGATAAACCAAAGAGTTAACACCTCAAAAATAACTTACATGAGCACCATTTTAAAATTATTATAAAGGATTTTAATAGGAAGACCATGTATTTGGCATTAGTGATGCCTACATTTTTATATGTTTCTATGTACAGATGTCATAATTAAAAGTTTTGAGATGATAGTTGTGAGGGAAGAGGGATAACCATGTTTTTTCATGTTTGTTTTTAGGGATGGGAAGGATTTCTGTCTGCCCCTAAAGGAAGATGCTGGAGAGCCTGGCAGACTGGCCAGGTCCCACACAGAAAATGGGGTCACTTTGCCTTTCCATGGGAGATTAATCATCTATCTGAGGCCCGCTGCAGAGATGCCCACCTCTCACATTCATTCTGAGAGAAATGAAGATCCATGTTTTCAACTTAAGAACTACTTATCTACTGTATTTTGCTGTCTCTTCGTCCATTGGTTACAACTCCCGGGAGAATATGGGTAAGCGATGTATCCCTTCAATCTACACTGGCAGTTAAATTTATTAATATAATGAGAGGTCTTTGAGTTTTGAAGACAGCAAATCAAGATAGCCTCTTTCCTATCCAGAGGCTCTAAACTGTGATTAATGTTGTCAGTTTAATCATATGAAAGAATTCTAACAACTTATGTAAGTTTCAGGAATGAAGTTGTAATCATCTAAGCATTTGAGTAATATGTACATTTCTGGATGCTAAATGGGTAATCAATCTGCTGAATTTCATTAAGCATCTGTGATATTTATTTGAAATAATTTTAGTATCATACCCTACCAATGTTGCAAAAGAAAAAAAAAAGGTCACAAGTGCGCACTTTTTCAACATTCTATGAAATAACTAGCAAATATGCAATATGTGATTATCAGGTGTTAAACTAAACGCCTGCTATTTATTTAGCTTTTATGGAGCCAGCCTCAAATTCCGTATTTCTAGGTCTTGTCCCTCTGAAAGTGAATGTATCAGTCTCTTGGCATTGTCTGACTCTTTGTGACCCATGGACTGTAGACCACCAGGCTCCTCTGTCTATGGAATTCTCCAGGCAAGAATACTGAAGTGGGTTGCCATGCCCTCTTCCAGGGGATCTTCCTGACCCAGGGATTAAACTTGGGTCTCCCGCATTGCAGGCATTTTCTTTACCATCTGTGCCACCAGGGGAAACCTTTGTCCCTCTAAATGGATAAAATAATGTCATAGATAACTGAGTTGCCAACACTTAAACTGTTATCTTGCCTTCTAAAAATGAGGCAAAAATTAAGAAAATTATGCATGGAGACACAAAAACATTTACAGGAGCTAGTAGAAGTTAGATATTATGATTAAATAATTTACAAAGTAAAGATGGCTTGAAACAGTGTCAGAGCATGCACACGTGTCTATATACAGGCACTACTGCCCTGCATGGCTTTCTTCTATTCTTTGTGTTACAAGCTATTTAGTTGGTCAGCTTGTAAATTGATTGATATAGCTTTGAACTAAAATGTTTACCATAAGCTACTGTGCTTATAAATAAATTTAGCACCTTGTCTGTGGAAACCACATAGTCTGATTAAGCCATGAGAGACATCCAGATTTCAAATTGATGTTATTTAATTGCTAGGAGAGTGTGGCTCTAAGAGATAGGAGAGACGTGAAAAGAATGCAGATCCTCATCAGTCCAGGGGTCTTCAGAGCTTGGGTCAAGGAAATACAATATTGAGTCAAAGAATATCCCAGCATGGAACACTGACTTTCATAAACACGAGAATTAGAGAATGATACGATCCAGCCCAAAGATGGGGTTGTTTTATTAAAAGCCATTATCTTAAGTTTTGGTACTCATGACAGAGTGGCCACCAGGACATCCAAAGCTCCCTCCTTAAACCCCAGTCATTATTGCTATACAGTAAGAAATGTAGACCAACTGAAAGACAACCCTAAAAATTACTTCAGAATGTATACCCAACATTGTTTGAGATACTGTTTTTTTTCAAGTAGGTAATATATTTTAATTCCAAGCATAAGAACTGAATGTAGAAGCATTTGAAAGAGTTAAATATAAGTTGCTAAAAAGAGTAACTATTTCTGGGTAAGGAACCTATACATATTTTATATTATTTATAGTGGTTAAAAGAATGTGGCAACAGGTTATTAAAGCAACTAGTTAGCCTTGTAATTGCAATATAAAATGTATTCGTGAATAATTATTTATATTTGTGGTCTTAAGTTAAAAATTGTAAGACTATCTTGATATAATTTTTAAACAGTATTGCAAAATTTAGAACTTAAAAGTCATTGAATGTTCTAGCCTCTTAAGACTTTTAAATATATGGAAATTATTTTCAATAAACCAAGTGAAATACTAAAGGTCAAATATGTTAAATCTATAAATGTAGCTTAACATTTAAATTAATTAGATTTGTAAATAGTAACGAACGTTAAACAAGTGTTGTTGCCAAAACTTGCTAGATTTATGCATAGAACAAAAATATGTATAAGTGAAGCTAAAATAGAAAACCATAAATATTAAATTTGAAAATGACCTCTTAAAAAATCTGTTCTGCACATGGAAACCATCTTCAAAGACATAAAATACTAAAAATAAAAATATCACACTGAATTTTTGAAGACATATTTCTAAATCAGTTATTGTCAAGGATACTATGATAGCAACAACACTGGAAACAGTATGGCATGTCCTACAGATACTTGTTTTCTTGGACTTTTAAGCGGTTATTTCTCATTTATTTAGATAAAACATAAAGGCAGTTTAGATAGAGAAGCTTTTGGTGTTTAAAAATAATTCAGCTGGGTTTCTTTGTTCTTTTCCTGGGTTAGATTGGGAAAGAAGAAGCGACTTACAGAAGTGAGGAAGAGCCATTGGAAAGATATTAAGTGATGAAAAAAATATTTTCCCTGAGGGTGGCCAAAAGCTTTTAAAAAACACTTCATGGGCATGGTTGCGATTCTGTTTTAAGTTGATGGGTTTATTCCCCTTAGGTGGAAATGCTTGTGAGGCGGCCAATAAAGGAAACTGTGACCCAGTGTTAAGAATGAGCCTTGGTAAACCTGGAGGGGGTGGAGTGGGCAGAGGAAGAGAAAAGGCTTTCACGTGGGGAATTTTTGGCACTAGTTAAATTAATTAAATGCTATTAAACTGATTGAACTTTAAAAGAGAAGTAGTTAAAGGAACTTGATTTAAAAAAAATTCCCTCAAGCCTCAAAAATGAACACAGATATGGGATGGCATTATAACATAAAATATCAAAGTGGGGTCCTGAGTGTTTTTTAAGTGTTTAAAACAAGGATAATAAGGACTTTCCTCAGGTAAGATGAGTGCTACCTTTCACATAGGTTGGGAAGGTAAATTTCTATGAAGAGATGATGTAAAAGTATACTTTTTTTGAAGAACTCTGAGGCGATCATTGGCAGCAGCATAAATTTCTTAAAAACTAACAAAAAAGGCCTTTTCTTGACCCCTCTTCATCTTCAGATTCCAATGTATCATTCCTCTTCTTCCTCTCACAATGAAATTTCTTGAGTGTTGTCTTAACAGAGAATTCTCGATTTTTGCTCTCCCACACTCAAGTCCACACCCAAAGGCAGGTTTCCCTCTGTGTCCACTCTACTCAAACTGATCTCATCAATATCATCAATGTCATTTCCCAGTCACCATCTTATATGGTTAATCAGCAGCTTTTTAGACTATCTAGCCACTGCTCCGTCTGGACTCACTTCCATTCCTTGGTTTCATGACCCCACACTTGCCTTGTTCTCTGACTGCTGCGTCTCCGTATCTTTGCTGCTGCTTCCTCATCTCCCTGACCTCTACATGCTGAAGGATTCCCAGGGCTCAAGCCATGTGCCTCTCTGTCTCGCTCTCTGTCTCTCTCCATCTCTCTTCCCTGTTTCATCTACATGCACTGCTTAGCTAATCACATCCAGTCTCATGCATTGAAATACTATTTATAAGCTAGTGGTATTATCCCAAATTATATCTTTATCCTTCTCCACTGAATTCCAAACTAATCTATCCATCTACCCACTTTAAATCTTTACTTAACAAGCCCAAAACTGAGTTCCAATATTCTCAATCCTACCACTACTCCCTACTCCCTAACCAACCCAGGCAGTCTTCCTCCCATCAGTGAATGGCGTAACCCTATTTCTTTCAGTTCAGGGATCACCAAATCTGAACCATTGTTTGCTTATATATTATCTATGCTGTTTCTGTGTTATAGTGGCAGCATAGACCACAAGGGCTACAAAGTTAAACATATTTATTTTCCAGTCCTTTACAGAAAAAGTTTACCAACTGCTGTTATAGTTGCTCAGGCCGAAAAATCCATAGCTGTCTTTACTCTTTGTTTGCTTAATAATCTTTATATGCTCTGTCAGCAAATCTTGTTGCTCTTACCATCAAGATCCTGTCTATCCAGATTATACCCACTGATTATTACCATTATTGGCACCACCTTGAGTGAAGCCACCATCATTTTGTTATCTGAATTATTGAAAAAGACTCCTAGCTCAGAGAATGTTTCATATACATAAAACCTTAATATATAAATTAATGAAGGCATGGATAAAATAAAAATATTCAGAATTTGAGGTAAGACTACTTAAACAGGATTGGTGATTAGGAAATAAAGGAAGAAATTTTTCAGTGCTTTAATTTATGCATGGCTCATTCTATACTTCAGTCAAGTGCTTTGAAAATGCCAAAGTGCTGTTTAAATGTAATCAACCTCAGTGATTGGTTTCAGGGTTGTTCTAGTAATGAAAATGAGTAAAGAAATGTTGGGTATAAGATGAAAAAGTACAACTGTTGCCTGACATCTGGATGATTATTTGAAAGAGAAAGAGACTTGGAAATGAGTGAATTTTCCTATACCCAAAGATGCTATTCTTTTTAACCGGATGCTGACACGTAGAGAGAGGGCATAATGGCTATAAATGTTGCAGCTTTCCAGGATAATGTAGAAATCCTGATGTGTATATGAAATGTACCCACCTCTGTGCTGCACTTAGTCACTAAGTTGTGTTCAACTCTGGGATCCCATGGACTGTTGCCCGACAGGCTCCTCTGTCCGTGGGGATTTTCCAGGCAAGAATAATGGAGTGGGTTGCCATGCCCTCCTTCAGGTGACCTTCCCAACCCAGGGATTAAACCCAGGCCTCCCACATTGCAGGTGGATTCTTGTTCCCGAATAGCTTTTTTAAATGTAAAATTCTCTACAGTTCAACAGTTGCAGAGGAAGTTAAACATGACTACTAATTGGAATGGTTGATGGGCCTATAGTTTGTGAACTCCAATGGGAATTATCATTGTCTCAACACACTTCTGTAGATAAGTGATCTTAGTACACATGAATGGTGGCAAGAAACAGTCACCTTGGAGATACCTTGGCCCCAAACCTCCTTATACCAAACTTCCCAGATGGGGATGCTGTTTTTTTATCAACAGTGGAAAATGTAAGAAATGCAAATTTCCAGATCAACCAATAGTATTAGTTGCTCAGTCATGTCCAACTCTTTGCAACTTCATGGACTGTAGCCCACAAGGCTCCTCTGTCCATGGGATTTCCCAGGCAAGAATACTGGAGTGGGTTGCCATTTCCTTCTCCAGGGAATCTTCCCAACCCAGGGAATGAAACCAGATCTCCCACACTGCAGGCAGACACTGTACTGTCTGAGCCAAGATTCATTAATCTAGGCAGCTAGTAACTGAGTATTTATTGGGAGGCACTGGGTATTGTGAATTCAACAGTCAGCAAGACTGATATGGACTCTGCCTTATAGTTTAGGGAAGAGATAGACAAGTTAAAGAATTACTTGTTTAGTTTCTAAGTTGTGTCCAACTCTTTTTAACCCCATGGACTGTAGCCTGCCAGGCTCCTCTGTCCATGGAATTCTCCAGGCAAGAATACTAGAGTGGGTTGCCATTTCCTATTACAGGGGATCTTCCCGACCCAGAGATTGAATCTACATCTCCTGTGTCTCCTGCATTGACAGACAGATTCTTTACCACTAAGCCACCTGGGAAGCCCTACCAAACAAATAAGTGAAAAATCATAAATTACAATACATTATATAAATTAATTAGTATGTAATATAATACATTACCCATTATCCATATACAATGTATGTTATAAAGCCACTTCCAAAAAATGTGCTACTTAAAAGTTTGCTTCTTTAGAAGCATCCTTAGTCAATCATGTATATTCCCAAATAAGTGTCATTCCACACTGCAGACATCTGTAGCTCACCCACAGTGACCACAGGATGTCTTATGAAAATGAGTGCTGAGTGAGTATTCAAGTGAAATTTTGTGATAATATAGAAATTATCACTGGAATAATTCTTTTGGTTTAGCATATTCATTCTTCTAGTCTCTTGATAAATAAATGGATATTTGAACCACAAAATATTTTTCTCAGCTCAGTTTTATGTCCTAAATCATGATCTCAGATATTTTCTCTCACCTGGGAAATCACTCCAGGGTCTCCAATGGAAACTTTTTGAAAAAGCAGATCCCCAGCCCAATCCTGGACTCAGTGAATCAACATTTCCGAGTTGGAGACCTTGAATGTGTGCTTACAAAGTTGTTCTGTGTTCTTCCGGTTAGAAATGATAGTTTAAAGCTTATCCAGTGGAGTGTCATTCTGATTGCTGAGGACTTTGGGCCTCCCCTTTTCTATCCCACTCCTACTCACCGCACCCTGCTCCTGCACCCCCATACATACACCACAGAAGAGATTTGGGAAAAGGGGGACATTTCTAGAAGTTAGTTTTCATTTAAAAGGACTTAGAACAGTGTCCTTCCTCTCTTTGCAACTCCATGAACTATACAGTCCATGGAATTCTCCAGGCCAGAATACTAAAGTGGATAGCCTTTCCCTTCTCTGGGGTTCTTCCCAACCCCGGGATCGAACCCAGGTCTCCCACATTGCAGGTGGACTCTTTACCAACTGAACCACAAGGGAAGCCCAAGAATACTGGAGTGAGTATCCTATCCCTTCTCCAGCAGATCTTCCTCACCCAGGAATCGAACTAGGGTCTCTCGCACTGCAGGTAGATTCTTTACCAACTGAGCTATGAGGGAAGCCCTCCTTCCACTCGGCTCTTGGACGTTATTAATCCAAGATTTGATAAAAAAAAAAAATAAACATAGCCTTTCATCAGGAAAATGACTGGTTGTCACTGATACTGACTGCTAAGCTCTGTGAGGCGGTTTGCTCTGTACCTTCATGAAAGACAGAATTGTGAATAAGAGAGGTAATGAAACCATCCTGTTTGCTGCTATGCAAATAAGACAACATCATTCATTCTGAGCATGACAGTTCCAGGAGGAGGGAACATAGTCCGTGGTGACAAGGATGTGAACAGAGAGAACAGATGAGGCTCATGTGGCTTATTCGGAATCAAAGGGAACTCTAAATGCCTTTATTAAATGATATATCAGAAGTGACACACACATAACATTCTGAGAGTCCGAAATCTTAGAGAAGGAACAGATAAAACATTTTAAAGGTAAGGCGATCCTTTTCCATGATAATAATGTTGACTCTGTATTTAAAAGACACATTTAATCTATAAGCAGTTTAGTTCATGAGAATATGAGATGACTCAGCAGGAGCATGTTGTACCTCATCTGCCAGCCTAATGTGAAAGGATGCAGCCACAGAAGTAGAATGAATGGAGACTAACTTGTCATCACTACTCTGTGCCGGTCAGGTCATGTCACTTCTATGCACCTCACTGCCAGAAGAGCACACAACATTGTAAAGCAACTATGCTCCAATAAAAACTAATTTAAAAATAAGTAAACCAAAAGAAAGTCAACCGTCATGAAAAAGGCCAACTATTTATTCAGACATGTTTATTATGCAAATAGATACATCTCTTACAGAAAAAATAGAGAACACACATGTTGGAACCCAACCAAGGACAACAGCCTAGTAAAAGGCATTCCTTGCTCAGAGCCAAGCTGCTTGCAGACCCCAAGATGATCTAACTGGCACCATTCCTGTGTGTATGCGTAATGTAAGGGGTGGAGGGGAGCGGGGGAGACTTGATTTTCCATTTCCTTAATGGCACAACTTTTTACCTTTTCCAGGATTTTCAAAAGGCAAATATCTTTATGCCACCTTCCCTATGCTGGCCATACTCTGGGTGAAAGAGATAGTGTGTATAGGTATTTAGCACAAAAAGCCTGGAGGGTTAGAAAGAGCTAGGTGATTGGGGGTCAAGGTCTAATGCATGGATGCTCATAGCCTTCAAAGACTTGAAACACTATCATAATACAGTTTTCCTATGTGGCTGCCAAGGTTAGAAAGAGTACAGGAAGCAAGATTTGATTCCACATGAAGAAATACTTTCTAATATTCAGTGATGTCCTCAGATAAAATGCATGTGGAGACATTCCCAAGCCAGTGGGCTCAAGAGCAGGAGATGAACACATGGAGGGGAGTGTGTACTGTATAGTCTCTTAAAGCATGGGCTTTGCTGTCAGACAGAAATGCGCTCTCATCATTTTGGTTTACTTGCTCTGTGACCTTGGGGAAGCTACTTACACTGTCCAAACTTCAAATTTCCTGTCTCTAAATGAAGAAAATTGTTCCCATTTCACAAGACTGCTCTGAAGGTTAGGCGAGATAGTGACTAAAAAGAATTTAGCACAGTTTTAGCAGGGCAGGTTGTACAGAATGGTAAATATTATTATCGGAAGACCAGACACTGGAAGAGTTGTGGTCTGTGAGCTAGAAAGCTGCCTAAAATGGGAGACAAAGTGAGGTGCATTTTCAATCATGATATCTGGCAGCCTGAAGTTTAAGAGACATCAAGCTTTAAATTTAGCAAGCAATCTGATAAGGTGAAAACAGATAAACCCTGAAGCAACTAACTAATCAGAAACAGAACTGAATATAGATAATAAGGACCTTGCTTCCAGGAAAATAACATCAAACAGTGGAAGATAAAAATTAGAGAACGTTTCAGAGTTTTAAAATGTAATAACTCCCTTCCTTAAATCCCTCTTTAACATATGATTTATCTTTAAATTTTAAGACCACTTATTGATGGATTCTAGCAATAGTCCTCCTTTTGCAGGAAGTTACTACCTACCAGCTATCATTTAATACTGTACTTATATGCCAGGAAGACATTTTCATGTGTGGTTAATTTTTTTTACCAACTCAGTGTTACAGTCATCTAAAACCTGACTTCTTCATTGTTAAACTGTCTTATGATACTCACGTAAACCCTGTATCTTGCTATTGCCCACTTAGTTAGAATTCAAATGCCTTTCCACCTACCTACTGCTTGCTGAAAACATGCTCTCCCTGGAATGCAGAGGCAGATTGGGTAGAACACTCATATTTAATGAAATTATGAAATGTGAATTTGATGCACTTTGTAGGATAAAAAAAAAGATTGTGCCCTTAAGCAACATTTCTGGACTGTTTCAGTTGGGAGTATGTGATGTGAAATTTTAAGAGTCATGAAAAGTCTAGTCTAAACACACAACTTCGGGGGCATTCTTCCATATTTGTGTCAAAAAATATGCTTTTGGATGCTAAAATCTTTTTGATTTTAGACCCTATGGGTAACATGGACTGGAAACATTCAAATCATATCCCTCCAAACCTCAGTCCATGATGTATTTTATGCCAGACATTTCTCTTGACCACTTTAAACTGTTAGTCTTTATCTTCCCTGACTTCCTCCCACACATTGTTTAGAAATTCTCATAGACAATTAAACATCTCAAGTCCATAACTATTTAATGGTCATTGACTATTAAATCATTTTCAGATACATTAAATTCAGTACACCAGACTAGCCAGACTAGTCAACTTCTATTTTTCTGAAGTCCTTTGATTAATTTTCCCCCAAAACCTTATGCTGAGTAAGTCAGAAAGACTAGATGGACCTGGCGCTATCCAGCCCTCCAAAATAGATTTGGATTCATGTTGATTTAAGGCTCAGCACTGATTCTAAAAAACAAATAAATAAATAAATAAAGATACATGAAACTTTCTTGCAAAAATTGAGTAGATTCCCAGACATAAAATCATCCATCCATGCTGTCTCCATGACACTACCCCATTATGTAAAGTGGTCCATTCTGATTACCAAAGCATAACTCCCATCCCAAATGCTTTGTTTTGAAAGAATGTTCCCTCCCACACACTAGCTACTATTTTCAACCTCTCTAGATGTGCATCCTGGATGACAAAACTTCAGCTACCGAATGACTACCAGAAACCTGCACTTTATTTTGTTTTCTCCAACTCAGGGAAACTTAATTATCTTAGTCAAAAACAGAGGTATCCTCCATGGCTGCCCCCCAATATAAACCCTCATGCCACTTCTTCATATGAATCCCTCACCCCTACTGATTCAAGGCCCAAATTCATTTTGTCCCTATGACCTTAAGCATCACTAAGGCCAATTCTTCCCCCCGCAGGCGATTATAATGGTCTCTTGAGTATGTTGTTACTTCTGCCTCTCTCCAATCCCTCTTTCAACCTAAAGCCAGAATGACCCTTCTGAAAGGCAAATTAATTCCATAACTTAAAACCCTCAACCACTTGCCTTGAT
Source organism: Capra hircus (assembly GCF_001704415.2). Classification (NCBI taxonomy): domain Eukaryota; kingdom Metazoa; phylum Chordata; class Mammalia; order Artiodactyla; family Bovidae; genus Capra; species Capra hircus. Next base: position 43,922,065 of record NC_030821.1, read on the forward strand.
CTTTGAATAAAATTCAAATTTCTGCTTACCTTCCCAGCCCCATCAAATATCACTTTTTATTTTATCCTCTACATCCAAGCCACACTGAATTTTATCCTTCAAAGTATGTTCACCTTCTCAGAACACCCTTCCTCACCTACCACCCATTGCCTTTTTCCAACTCCTGCCTGCACAACTTTTATTTATTTTCATATTTAATATTTGAAATCATTTCCTCTTGGAAGTCTTCCCTGCCTCTCTAGCCCAGTCCAAGTTTGGGCTAGGTATGTGCCTTGTGATCCCAAAGTACCCTTTATTTATTCTACTTTAGCACTCAGCTTGCTGCTTTGCCCACTTGCTTTTCTGTTTTCACAGTACTTCCTATAAAAAAGTGTCTTTTTGCTCCCCATTGAATCCCTCAGCCTGTCAGGCACATAAATACATATTGCGGATGAGGGACTGAATACTGAGTGACTCCTGCCCAGCAGAGTGGAGCGCCATACTTACATGCTCTTTACATGGAATGCCCAGCAAAAGTTAGAAGATGTCATTCAGTTGTTACACAGGTTTTGACTGAGTGTTCTCTGTGGGACAGAAATGATTCTAGGTTCTACAAATAGTCAAAAGGCAAAAGGAGAAGGGAGCAGCAGAGGATGAAGTGTTTAGATAGAATCACCGACTCAATGGACATGAACCTGAGCAAACCTCAGGAGGTAGTGAAGGGCAGAGGAGGGTGGCATGCTATAGTCCATGGGGTCGCAAAGAGTCAGACACAACTTAGCGACTGAACAACACCAACGAATAGCAGAAATGTAATAAAATCATTTCCTATACCGTGGCATGTGGTCAAATATTATTTGCCACCAGAAAAAGCAATGTTGAGTACTAGGAAATATGGTCCACACATATGTAGCCTATATGTGATTCTAAGCTCTTCTACCAAGCATGATGAGGCTCTGAATCACATCATGATAACGTTTTCACATTTGCACTTCTTGGAGCCTGTATTTAAAACAATCACAAACAAAAATGTCCTTGCCTTCAGCTGGCTACACAAGTGCAGAGCTGAACATTCATATATAAGCAATATTAACTTAGAAACGCTACACAACGTGTACCTGGGGAGAAAATTCCTGTAAAATGTGCCTGGTCTCCATTTGAAGCCAAGACACTTAAAAGGTTCTACATGTAGGAGAACAGGAATGTGGAGTTTCAAATGTGCTGGAGAAATGCCTTCCTGTCAGCAGTCTTTCTCACTTCCCTGTTGGCTGGCAACATTCTCAGGAGGCTTTCTAGTGGTCAGAAAAGCATTCATTGAAAAAAAAAATTGGTTAGACACCTCAAGTTACTCATGTTTATAAAGGGGAAATTGAGTTATCCTTCCCAAATGAGAGAAAATGTGCCATCTAGTACAGTATATGATTTCCTTAAAAAAGAAAAAAAAGATAAGGATAGACATCACAGATGTTTAGTCAACTATTGAATAAAGGGAAAAAAGTCATTTATATCATCTACATTTTCTTCCACATGAAGCCCAAATAAACAAAACTTGAGTTTTTCCTTATTCTCAAGACATAAATTACTGTAGGCCAATACTTTATTGTGCTGTTTCTGAGGACAGATTAATCTCTTCTCCATTCACTCATTTGAGTCATGCTTTCTGTAACTTTACCACCTGCTGTGACTTGGAAACTAGTATTTTTCTCTTCTCCAGAAAAATATAGGAAGACTTATTCCCTTAGCTCTGCAAGTAATATTTGCAGGCGCCAAACAAACAAAATTGGCCATATTATCAATTTAGCAACTTTGGCTTCTTGAAATTACATTATGCTTTTTTTAGTTTTAAGGTTTTAGCTCATATCCATCATTATCTTCATGCTGTCCCCTACCTGTCTTTCCACCACTCTCTACCATCTATGAAGACTGCTCCCTGGTGGCTCAGTGGTAAAGAATTCACCTGCTAAGGCAGGATACACAGGTTCGATCCCTGGGTCAGGAAAATCCCCTGGAGAAGGAGATGGTAGCCCACTCCAGTATTCTTCTTGCTTGGGAAATCCCATGGACAGAAGAGCCTGGCAGATTACAGACCATGGGGTTGCAAAAGAATCCTACACCCCTTAGTGACTAAAACAACAGCAAAGGAGAAGCCAGACGCCTACATCTACACACTTTGACAGGTATGAACAGCTAATGGAAGTAGTTCATAGGCACAGCTCCTCCTTACTAAAAGAATGGCCCCACTGATTCAATGGTTGCTAATTCTTGGCTGATCTTCACAGCCAATCTAAACTCCCTCAATTGCCAGGTGCCACCTTTCTCTGCACCTTTGACCCAGATATAAGGCCTCCACGGCCTCCACGGCCTCCCTAATTGCTCTTGTATTAAGTGATCCTCAATCTGTTTTCAAAATCCTTGACAACATGGATAATGTGCTATGCTTTATCTCTCCTGGTGATTTTGTTCATGTATTGATTTACTTACTGTAACAGTCAATCCTGCCCCTTCCTGAGCATCTATTTCAAATACCCTTCCTCCAAAGAGCCTTTCATGATTTTGCAACTATAGATTACCTCTTCTTTCTGTGACTTCTCCATGGTATTTTGGTATTTGTCTGTACTGTTTTATTACATCAGTCTTACACAGCAGTGTCTTACACTGATGGCTCAGAGGTTAAAGCGTCTGCCTGGAATGCGGGAGACCCAGGATCGATCACTGGGTCAGGAGGATCCCCTGGAGAAGGAAATGGCAACCCACTCCAGTACTCTTGCCTGGAGAATCCCATGGAGGGAGGAGCCTGGTAGGCTACAGTCCACGGGGTCGCAAAGAGTCAGACACGACTGAGCAACTTCACTTCATTTCACTTTGTATTGCGTCTTACAGTGTGCTTAGGGTTTTCTTTTTTTTTTCCTCCCTGCTTGTTTTTCCTGTTTTGTTTACACTTTAAATACAAAGATTTCTGTTATCTTTGGCTCTTATCCTCTCACAAAAGGACTTCACATTTTAAAAAATTCATTCAATTGACTTAAATTCAAGAAATATCCTACAAATTTTACTCCATGTGTGAGTCTTGTAATCTTATTCTTTTAAGGATGATTCGTATTCTGAGAAACTAGTGTGGTTTGTGGTTTAGAGTCATAGTTTAAGTTGCCCTTAGGAAGAATGAGAAACAGCTGGTGTCCAAGAAGCTCTGGAAATTTGTCAAGAAACTAATTGTAGAGTGGAAGCCAAGAGTTTGACTTGCATATCTTAAACTCTATCTATTATTTTTTGACAGGATACAGTGTTTGGAAAATTAAATATTTCTAAGTATGTGCTTTTCACTAAAATCATGGCCAATATACCCAAAGAAAATATTATACACTATAATATGAATGTCACCAATCTCATGTTCAAATTGTGTCCACTTAATTGACTCAAGTATATATGAACATAATCAACTACTTGAAGAAGATAAAATCAGTTAATTTAAGGGGATTTCTTTTTTCAAATTTTGAAAAACTTGTATTTTAGGTGCACAAGATAAAATATTATTATAAATGATGAGTGAACTTTAGTTATAAATAATAATATCAAAATTAATCCAAGTTATAAGCATATAACAATTCATAGCAATTTCAAATAAATTCACCAAATAATGTTTGATTACTGTTTGTACACAAGAAATTTACCAAGAAAATAAAAGCTTAAAATTAGGAAGTTTGCAGGAAATACACAAATAACTATAAATTGGACCTGATTTTGATGACAGCAGTATGATAGGCATAATAGGTTACAGTGACTCAAAGGAGAGATCAAATATGGCTGTGAATATAGGAAGTGTCAATAAAGAACAAATCATTCTTAAAGAACACAGGAGATTTGGGTTTGATTCCTGGGTCAGTAAGATCCCCTGAAGAAGGAAATGGCCACCCACTCCAGTATTCTTACCTGGGAAACCCCATGGACAGAGGAGTCTGGTATGGGGTCGCAAAGAGAAGGACACAGCTGAGCACACACAAGTTAAGGAGAAGACAGTAGAAGGTGAGGAAATAGCACGGGAAAAGTCTTAGAAAAGTTGTGAATGAAGGTGATTTCAGATCAGGCTGGTGCAATTAGAATGGGACATGAGCTGAAGAACATCCTCTGTGAGGGTCCCACGGTACTATCACCCACCGAGGGGGACAGTTGGAACACAGAGTTTGGAGCAACCGTGAGATAAGTATCCTCAGTTTCTGAGGCCTATACTTGAGGTTAGGAATGGAACGTACTTCCAAATTGTTCACAATCCAAAGCAATGTTAAACAAATTAAAAGTAGCCTTGTTCAACTGAGATTTGTATTTTTCACCTGACCTGGGGGTTAAAGTCGATTACATTCCTGCTCTGACCTCAAAGCTTTACTTCCCTCAAAGTTTCTCTGAGTCTGCATGAGGGATCCAGTGAATTATTTCAGCTGGTCCATTTATTCATAGAGACTTTTGTTGTTATTTATTTGCTAAGTCATGTCTGATTGTTTTGCAACTCCATGGACTATAGCCCACCAGGCTCCTCTGCTTATGGGATTTTCCAGGCAAGAGTACTGGAGTGGGTTGCCATTTCCTTCTCCAGGGGATCTTCCTGACCCAAGGATCAAGCCCACATCTCCTGTGTTGGCAGTGGATTCTTTAACACTGAGCCCCCTGGGTAGCCCCACAGAGACAGAAATTCACTAAACTGACCATGTTTTTCTAACTGCTCCCCTCCCCCCAACCTTAGAGGCTTTACCCATGCTCTTCCTTCTGTCTGGAAGAGTCTTCCCTCATCTATCCTTGTGGCTCCCTCCTCCCCTTACTCTAGGACATTCTAAGGGAGCCCTTCATAATTACACTCTGAAATATCCAAACCTCAACCTGCTTTATTTTTCTTCATAAACTTATCACTTTCTGACATACTATGTAATTTGTTGATCTTGTTTATTGTCTGAATCCTCACCCAGGAGCCAAGGAGTATCTATTTTATTCACAAATTTATCCTGGGTGTTTAGAATAGTGTCTCACATATAGTAAATGCTCAATAAACAAGTAAGTGAATAAATATATGTGTGATGACCTATATGGAGTATTTACATGACAACTTGAGACAATGTTACTTTACTTTATAGTATAGTACTATACTACTGTTTTTCATTCTTTACTAAGTGAAGAGGAAGTGGAAGTGGAAGTGTTAGTCTCTCAGTTGTGTCTGATTCTTTGTACCCCTTTGGTAGACTATAGCCCACCAGGCTCCTCTGTCCATGGAATTTTTCAGGCAAGAATACTGGAGTGGGTTGCCATTCCCTTCTCCAGAGGATCTTCCCAGTCCAGGGATCGAACCTGGGTCTCCTGCATTGCAGGCAGATTCTTTACCATCTGAGGCACCAGGGGCACCCTTACTAAGTGGAGGAAGATTTACAAAGCATTTACCATACAACTAGCATTGTATCTGGTTCTTACAAAATAAATCATATATAGTGGCTCCCCTAGTTCAAAAGCAAATAATAATAAAGGGATGTCAAACCGAATACGAAAACTATATGATTTCAGCTGGCACCATAAAGGAGGAAACAGATATCCTAGCACCTCCAGTAGTTCCCCCAATGTAGTATTTGCTCAATCTAACAAATGGAAAGATGCCCCCGAGTACAAGCATAGGCTTTGAAACTGCACAGACCTAAATTATAATTCTGGTGATACTATTCATTTTCCAAACCACCTTTGCCTAGTCATTAACTTTTCTGGGCCTAAATGATCTCATTTGTAAAATGAGGATCATAATCTTACCCTCACAGGGAGACTATGAGCTATCAAATGAGATCATCTATGGAAACAATTAACCAAATCTTCGGCTTATAGAAGCAATTTAATAATTGCATGTGGAATCAATTTGTGATCAGTGGGGGAAAACATAACTGGAAAAATATGGCTTTTTAAATGCATTTCCACTGTGTTGTACCTTACGTATTATTCATGATCATCCCTCTTGAAATAATAAATGACACTACATATTGATTGGCTCTTGTATAAATTGCTGTTCCCGTTTTACAGAGAAGGAACTTCAGTCTTATGTATATTAAGCAACTTGCACAAGGCCACAAAACAAGCAGCACAGTTAGGATTTCAACCAAGATGAGTTTCTCTCCAAAGCCAGTTCATTTGTCTTGATCCTCGCCTTAGTCTGCATAGTGACGTGATCACCATCAAGTAGTACTCCCTAAACCTGCAGTCTGGAGAGCATACCTTTCTGAGCTTGCACAGAATCTTATGCATCATAAAATGTGTGATGCTTGAAAACACGTTTATTCCTCTCGTTTCTATATGTGGACATCACTTCTAGAAACACCTGTTCAATGTGAGTAACTGCTCCTATTTTTAGATCTTGAACAGGTTTTCACTGGGCATGTTTCTCAGTAAGTTTGCAGGCACCCAGAAAAACTAATGTTTCTTGAACATTATTTTTCTGTAGGATCTAGTCTAATTGTTCTACCCCTCAGCTCATACATTCCCCATAATAATCCCTTGTGGCAGATAATACTTTTATCTTCACGTTAGAGATGATGAAAATAAAACAGAATTAGGTAATGAACTCATAATTCCAGGACTGAGGTTCGAACCCAAGCATTTAGATTTAGGGCTCCACAGTCTTAATTATGAGACTATATTGCCCCTCACACACAAGGAATGATATCTTCTTTTCCACTTTCATTAAGAAATCCTAGAAAAATGCCTTTGAGTAAAGTCTGAATCATATTTCTATGAACCATGACTCTCTTACATTTGGCAAGTCTTTATTTTTCTTGTGACAATGATATCAACAATTAAAAAGCTTAATTAAATACAAGAAAGAAATTTAAAAACTGACAGAAATCCCTAAATTTAGGTCAGCACTTATAAAAAGTTGTTAGTGATACCACCTCCCCCACCCCAGCTTAGAATACCATATTGGTGGTCTTCATTGCCTTAAACAGGATCCAAGCTCTGCTCTTGGGAGGTGCTGGAAGTTTAACCATAACCTTGCATAAATTCAAAACCAAATATTAAGAAACTTTAAAAAGACATCTACTCTTTTAATATCAACTTTAAAAAAAACTTTCTAAGTAAAACAATTTAAACACAGAGAGCCTATTTTTTGTTTTGTGTTTTGTTTTGTTTTTAAGAGAGAGCAAAGAATGTGTTCAAGGCAAGTTGGAACAGTGCACAAATGTGCTGGCTTCGCCGTTATCTGAACGACAAAGCATTAAATCACAGGGAGGAAAAAGTCAGCATGTTCTCTGAGAATACAAATAGATTAGTGTCAGAAGCAGCTTTGTCCAAGAAAGGGAAGAGACACCTACCCAGAGAATAAATCATGCACACAAAACCTATAATTTAAAAAAATTATTTTCAAGAAATATTTTAGTTGATAAATATGACTATTAGACCAACAAAGCACAGAAAAAGTTCCCTGTGACTTTTTTTTTTTAAGGAGGACCTTCCAAATGTGATCAGTCATCATACCCCACTCTATCTCTTTCTCATATAAGACCTGTTTCATCAAGGTTTATGGAACTCACACAAAAATATTAGATACTTTCCCTCCCTTTTAATTCTGTGATAGAACAGTCTTCAATATACCAGGCACTTCAGAACCTCCCCTAAGATAAAAGGTACAAAAAGCCCCATATCCTTTAACACACAAACTCTAAATCCTCTCAACATACACCTTAAACGAGGCGTCCTCCCTCAGAATTCAAAGAAAACACATTTCTCTTACCATATATTCCATGTTTGCTGCCGGTGGGAACACTTTGCCCCGAACTTGGTTATGATAATCAAGAATGGCGATCATGTCATTCTGCGAAATGTAGCGCTTCCGCCTGGTTTTGGGGATATCCGCAGAGTCTAGTTGTGCTTCCAGGGCTGCTTCAATATCAGTGAAATTATTGGTTGGCGGGGATGAGTCAGTGGAATTGAGTAAGACGACTGCACTGGCTTCACAGAGAAGGGAGAACAGGAGTGCACTGCTGACGGCAGAGATTGCTATCATTTTGAGAGGTGGAGAGGAAGAGGCCACGAGTTTACTTTGCCTTAAAGCAGAAAAGTAGAGTTAGGCTCTATAAAAGGAAAAAACAGAACAAAACAACAATAGGGCCAGAAGGTATGAATTTACAAAATCAGTGCTTGATTTGACTGTCTTCAAAAAATCCAAACAAATGTTGAAGCCAAGCCTAGGAGACAACCTGTAGTGGTCTCTATACATTTTACTTGGTGTTATGAGGCAACCCCCTAAGAGGAACTTCCTATAGCTAGAGAAAAATAAACAGCATGGCTACTCACCCTAAACTGAATGTGAGCCATTTACCCCAAATGCCTGAGTCACAGAATGCATTACTGCATATTTATTTTCAGAGGGAAAACTTAAGGAATTGAAACTCATCTTGAGAGTGAAAGGAAAACTGCATCACAGGTAATAACAGAGAATGTGCTGATAATGTCCCCCAAACATATATGGACACCAAGTAATAGAATAGATACAAAAAAAGTTATAATAACCCAATCTCACTTCTAAAAAAGTAAAAATGTGAGCTACTTTAAAAGCAATGCATGCAAAATAAACTTGTTGAGCTAAATAGCTTACCTCTGCACAAAGCCAAAATGAATATAGTATTCTTCCAAAAATGTAAAGTTCTTTGCTAGGTTGTAGCATGAACTCTTGTGAGAGGAGTGTGTCTTATTACAAATCTCAGAGAGCAAAACTCTACAAGGTTTGAGTGCTGCTGGCTACAGGAGCAGCTAACAGCTTTTATATGTCACAGTCTGCAGCAGTCCAGAAAGGGCAGTCTTTCTTAGGGTCTCTCCTAGCCAAAATCAAAGGGGAGGGGTTTTGGATAGAAAAAACAGTGATTGGGTGGCAACCTTTTTATGTGGGTGGTGAGGAAATTGAGTCACACCCACAGCTTACCAAGTACAAACCATAAAAGACAAGCCTTTTTTTCTCTGGGCTTCCACCTTTTCTGAGTGGTTAATTTTCCTCATTTAATGCTTTCTAGTTCCTGGTTCCCATACAAAAAGGAGGAAAAAAAAAGGCACTGTGAGTTCTTGAAAACACAGAAGGTTGAGTAACAAGCAGTACATTTCTTTTAAAAACAGTAAATGACATGGGAGCTGAAAAGAGCAAGCTGATATTAAATCAAAAGAACAGCTCACAGAGTTAATCTGGGTGGCCACAAATATGATTCAAAAGAGATGCCAGGCAAGTCGGTAGTAGCCAGACTATAGCATATGATATTAGGATAATAGATGCTCAAGTGGTTGTACTTTTCTGTCTCCATGTGGCTTTATTCCTCTAATTTATATATTTAGTCTCTCTCTATCTCTTTCTCTTGTTTCACTCTCTCTCCCTTTTTTCCTTTCTCTATAGAGTGAGGCAACAAATTACCTGCCTTTTATCTATCTTGTATATAATACGAAGAGAGACGCTCATGACAAATGACAGCAGCCAAGATAACATCTGTTTCAGGTTTAGAAGCATATAGTTGAAATTTTAAGCTAAGAGTAGCTTAGCTTCTCAGGAAACATATTGGAGGGCACTGCTTAGAGGCCATGAAGAATTGAAATGCAGCAGTAGCTGCTGCCAACAGTCAGTAGTGCCTTCTTAGAAAGATGCCATTGGAGCAAAATCTATGTCTGGCGAGACAAGAGCCAAGAATGTGACTGTTAAGGCAATTTGTTTTAAAAAGACCCTCACAAATACCCTGTGTCATGATAACATTAACAAAATGTGGGCCATTCAGTCCATGGCAACAGGAATCTTGTAAACCGCACATTGTTCAGTTAAGAAATCTGCTTAACATACACTGACTAGTCTACTTTGCCAACGTGTGTTATCTCCTGCATGTTTCAGCAGGAGGAGTACGATGTGAACTTATATTTGTCAGAAATGATGGTCATGTGGTAAGAAGCACACCAAGACTGTGAGCCAGTTTTCCTGGGCTATACTCCCAGTTGGGTCTCTAACAATATGTGTGGCTTGATGCACATAGTTTAACTCTTCATGGGTGCATCTAAAAATGGGAGAGCAAAGGTGTGCATCCAATGGTGAGATGAACTTCATCACATTCCTTACGAGAGCAGTACAGTGTTAGAAACTGGAAGTGCTTCTGAAGTTCAAAATTCAGTGGTGAGATATAGTCTTTGATGTTGATAGCATGAGTCAAAGTTCAGGTTTTGCTCTATGTTGGTATTAAGTTCCTAACTAAATTTGAGTAATTTGAGAAGACTTTAAGGTGCAATACTAAAAGCAGTAAATAGGAATTAACATCGCAAAATTGAAAAGACGAGAACATCTGAAATGAGCACAGAAGGTGAGAGCAGGAATAGTATGAAACATCAGAGCAGCTTCAGGAAATGCTCATGACTGCTCCCAGCTGCAGAAGTTTAACAACTGGAGCTGTCCAGCTAGGATCTCACCCCTACAGAAAGTACTCGTGGCACCTTGACTGAATCTCAAAGATGCTGTGTTAAGGATTCCTAAATCAAATAGGAGGTTAAGCAACATATTTTCTGTGGGCCATCCAACTCAAAGATTCCCAAGACCTTTTCAGAAATTAGTGCCACCAATGATTAGTCTATCCTTTTCAACATATCTCTTATAGCTATCTGGCAAAGAGGAGGATAAAGGACTTTCAATGCCTAAGTCCCTCGATGGCTCATTAATAACCAATCCACCTGCAATGCAGGAGATATAGGAGTCATGGGTTCAATTCCTTGGTGGGGAAGACCCCTGGAGGAGGAAATGGCAGCCCACTCCAGTATTCTTGCCTGGAAAATCCTACGGACAGAGGAGCCTTGTGGGCTACAGACCATAGAGTGACAAAGAGTCAGACATGACTGAGCATGCATGTACCCACACAATGCCTAAGTAGCAGACAGGAGACTTTCTTTCTCCAGGGTGACTGAGTTCTTGCTTAGAATCTCATAAAAATCAATCATTGCTTTCAAGGTTACTTCTTTGTCATATATACAAAGAGCTATTGTTCATCCATTGAAGTTTGACTTGAGGTACTTCCACAGAGATAAAAATGTGTCCTTTGAAGAACTTGTCTGAACCATAAGTGGGTTTCCTATAAGAGAAAGCGGAAGGAGAAAGAGAAAGAAGGAATTTCTGAGATGGACCTAAGCATGCCCAATTACATGAGGACAGAGCTGATAGTTGCTTAATTCTGAGACCCTGAGGCATGTCAATGATTTCAGATGTCTTTCAACACACATGAATTATATTGTGGAATTCAGACTATTAAGAGAACCCACAAGGCTATGGAATCATAAAAGAAGAGACCTGTGGGAAGAGAGTTAGAATTCTGCTTCCAAGCAGATGTTATTGCCAGAAGTATTTGAAATGCTTTGGAAGTAATTTTAATTTTAAAATACTTGCAAAATTAAGAGGCATATGTCCAAGTTGTCAGTAAAAGAACTGCTAATGAACAACTAACAATGAGGTGGTTCTTTATGGAGCTCTTCTTGAAAAAAGATCATTGATGTGTTTAGAAACCTTTAGGGGAATGCTTGCCAACACAGACAGAAATGGAATGCACTTATATTACTGAGAATAAACACATATACAATTGGCAGCAACTATTGTCTACCTTGAAACCTGTGCAAAAATGGTTGCTGTTTTAAAATTGAAATCAGATATATTATGTGTCCCCAAATGGCACAACTGCTTAAGCACTTTGAGTAAGTGTGTGGGGGTACAGATACACATATGGCTTTAGTATAAAACATTTCTAATTAAAATGTATTCCATGGACTAGTAGCATTGACATCACAGGGAGCTTGTTAGAAATGCAGGATTTGGGGCTCAATCCAAGACCTGTTGAGTTAGAATCTGCACTTTATCAGGATCCTCAGGTGACTCATACACTCAAAGTCTCAGAAGTACTATCTAAATTACTTTTTCCAGACACACAGAGGCTCAACCCACTATATACATACCCACTGAATAAACTGTTTTAAAAATCCATTTATGCCCACTGAATAAACTTTTTAAAAATCCATCTGTGTATAATAGTAACATGGGGAGAATCAAAGATAGATATAGACAAGTATGTTTAAAAAGGCAAACACAAGTCAACTTCTACTTTATCAGGAGAAAAAGTTGACTAGGAAAAACTAAATAAAGTGTCTTCACAAAGAAATGATTTAGTAGTGGTTAGGATCTTTTTAACATTGCTATACTAACCCTACTTGCTATTTAATACATATTAATTTATCACAAGGTATTTGAAATAACTGACTGCACTATACACAAGTTTTGTAGATTATGACATGCCATATAAATAGAAATTATAGCTTTATTCTATCATCCCCAGGACAGAACCCCAAATCACCCTTTCCTTATTCATTCTCACCTTGCGTTGCACATCCACTAGCTTTACAAAACATGTGGATTTTTTATCCCTGAAAGGTCTTGCCAATATATTCCCCTTTTATCATTATTATGTCTGCTTGAAGTTAATTCCACAGTCTTTCCCTAGTATTACTCTAGTGTCACTCCTATTGTTCATTATCCACTTTGCCTTCTTAAAAATTGAACTGAATCATTTCATCCATTTGCGTGCAACTGTCTCTTTGTTCTCATTGCCCACAGAATCAAGTTTTAAGTGACTTGATCTGCCTCACCAGGGTCTTGAGAATATAAATCAGTTTACCTTTTTTTTTTTTTTAATTTTAAAATCTTTAATTCTTACATGCGTTCCCAAACATGAACCTCCCTCCCACCTCCCTCCCCAGTTTACCTTTTTAGCTTTATTTTCTTCAATCAATGGTTTCTATTTCTGTACCCTGGCCACACTTTATGTCCCAACTACACTCAACCACTGTTGTTGTTGTTGTTGTTGTTTTTTCCTGTTGGCTTCAGTAAGTTAATGCTGTGTGACTCTGCCATGAATAATTATATATACATAATATGGACAACGAATAGTGTTATCAAAAGGAAGAAAGAAGTGTGAATGTGTATGTTTATAGGGAAGGAGGTTGGGGCTTGAAGGAGAGCTAAGCATTCACTTTGTATTACAGTAAATATGTAACATCAACTACTGCAAAACAAGTTATTCCAAAGCTTAGATATTAAAACAACAGTAAATATTTATGGTCTCATACAGTTTCCGTGGGTCAGGAATTTGAGAATAGCTTAGTTATTGTTCTAGCTCAGGGTTTCTCATAAAGTTTTAGTCAAAATATTGGGACTAAATGTAGTCAAATGTGGCTGGAAGACGTAAATGGGGCTGGAGGATTAACATCCAAAGGGGCTCATTCACTTGGCTGGCAGGTTGGTGCTATTGGCAGGAGGCCAGCATGTATGGACCTCACCACATGGACCACTGCACAGAGCTGCCTGAATGTCCTCACAGCACTGAAGCTGGTTTCCTCATAGTGAGTGATCCCTGAGTGAGCAAGGTAGAAGATCCAGTGTGTTTTACAACCTATCTATGGCACTCCCACACCAACATTTCCACGATGCCCTGCTGGTTACATGAGCTACTCAGACCTCTTCAAGGATGAAGGAGACTATACAAGACCCTGACCCAGTAGATGAGAATTATTGAGGGTTGTCTTGAAGGCTAGCTACCACAGGAAAATTTTGGAAAATATCTATTTATTTTAATCAAGGAGTATGTATATTAATTGAAAATATGGAGTAAACTATCAAGAAGAAACTATTAAAAGTGGTGAATGTGGGAAGCAACCTAAATGTCCATCAACAGATGAATGGAAAAATAAGTGGTTCATATATACAATAGAATATTGCTTGGCCATAAAAAAAAATGAAATAGTGCCATTTGCAGCAGCATAAACATGGAGATCATCATACTAAGTGAAGCAAGTCAGACAGAGAAAGACAAATATTACATTTTATCACTTATATGTGGAATCTAAAAAAATGGTACAGATGAATTTATTTAAAAAACAGAAGCAGACCCACAGACATAGAAAACTTACAGTTTTCAAACTTATGGTTACTAAAGGTGAAACGTAGAGGAGCGGGGAGGGATAAATTAGGAGTTTGAGATTAACATATGAAAAGTGAGAGTGTTAGTCTCTCAGTCATGTCCAACTCTTTGGGATCCCATGGACAATAGCCCACTGGGCTCCTCTGTCAATGGAATTCACCGGGCAAGAATACTGGAGTGGGTAGCCGTTCCCTTCTCCAGGGGATCTTCCCAAACCAGGGACTGAACCCAGGTCCCTTACTTTGCAGGCAGATTCTTTACGGTCTAAGCCACTAGGGAAGTTCACTATATATTAAATAGGTCATCAACAAGGACCTACCATACAGCAGGGGGAACTCCACTCAATATGCTATAGTAATGGATATGGGAAAAGAATATAAAAAGGATTGGATGTATGTGTAACAGAACTACTTTGCTATATGCTTGGAACTAACATGACATTATAAATCCACTATACCTCAATATAACAGAAAAATTAAATTAAAAAATAATAAGAGAGGTGAAAGTGGTTGCTTCTGGGGAGCAGAAATATACCAGAAGTGAGGTACTGAGACTAATGCATTTTTATTTTAACTTTATAGAACTATTAGACTTTTTTTAAAGTATATACATTTATAACCTAGAGTAAACATTAATTGATTAATGCAAATTAATTTGGTAAAGAGTGCAGATTAAAGTATACCTACTGAGCAAATAAACAGATGACAAAAGTGAAGATGGAGATCAAAGTGAAACCACATTTGAGTTTGCTGGGCTCTCTCTCTGGATTTGGTTATGTTACAGGAGTTCTAACTTACTGAACCCCTTTATCTTGATAACTTAGTAGTGCCACTCCTCAAATACCTCGTCTGTAGGTCCTTGTCTACCTTCTTGTCTGAGTTTGAGGCCGTGTTTTTGTCTTTCTTTGTTTTAATGCAGAAAATGAGGCCCTGAAAAAACATATATGTAGTAGTTGCTTCTGTGCATGTTTCATGGCCCTGGATAAAGAGGAGGCAACAGTAACTCTCACCTCAGGGACTGTGGTGTCATTTTAAAACAAAGTGTGTGAACACTAGTTCTTGGTTTCTCTAGTTAGTGAGTTAGTTCAGTCGCTCAGTCGTGTCCCATGAATCGCAGCACGCCAGGCCTCCCTGTCCATCACCATCTCCCGGAGTTCACTCAAACTCACGTCCATCGAGTCAGTGATGCTATCCAGCCATCTCATCCTCTGTCATCCCCTTCTCCTCCTGCCCCCAATCCCTCCCAGCATCAGAGTCTTTTCCAATGAGTCAACTCTTCACCATGAGGTGGCCAAAGTACTGGAGCTTCAGCTTCAGCATCGTTCCTTCCAAAGAAATCCCAGGGCTGATCTCCTTCAGAATGGACTGATTGGATCTCCTTGCAATCCAAGGGACTCTCAAGAGTCTTCTCCAAAACCACAGTTCAAAAGCATCAATTCTTCGGCGCTCACCCTTCTTCACAGTCCAACTCTCGCATCCATGCATGACCACAGGAAAAACCATAGTCTTGACTAGACGGACCTTTGTTGGCAAAGTAATGTCTCTGCTTTTGAATATGCTATCTAGGTTGGTCATAACTTTTCTTCCAAGGGGTAAGCGTCTTTTAATTTCATGGCTGCAGTCACCATCTGCAGTGATTTTGGATCCCCCCAAAATTAAAGTCTGACACTGTTTCCACTGTTTCCCCATCTCTTTCCCGTGAAGTTTCTCTAGGGTCAGTACAAAAGGAAGGCACCCCTTCATTTTCTAATCAGTCCTTGAAATGGGTGCATATTTTTCTCTACCTCCTCTAGATATCCTTCAGAAATCTTGAATAATAATCTCAAGATTCTTAAGCCCAAAGTGTCTGGTGAATCAAGAAGAATATCATAGCTTAGCTATACTACATCAATTTAGAGACTTGGAAAGCCACATGGGAAGCCCTAGGGTATGAGCACTGGTTATTTAATGAAAGAAAAAAATGACTTGAATATTTGGATCATCCAGAAATTGTGTGCTTATCATATAGAGATGAAAAACTCTTAAACTTCTATTCTATTCTCTCTCTCTCTCTCTACATATATATATACATATATATATTTCTCCCTAATGTTTAAGATAGAGTTGATTCTAGAAAAAAAAGAACAGCACAGTGACTCAATGGCAGGCCATTTATTTCCATGTGCCAAGAATATATCAAAATAAAGGCCAGAAGGTCTGTCTGTGCTGTGGGTCAAGTACACTGAGAGATTTTAAGGTACTTATTCATGCCATAATTTCAGACTTTGCCTATAGTTGGCATTCGAAAGATGTTTGTTAAATTTGATAAACAAATGCTATATCAGCATGGTCTTTTCCTAATCCAGGGCCTCAGCACACAGCCAGAAAAAACTTACACTCTCCAAAAGCCATCTGCACTCTGGCCAGAGTCATCAATTCTGTTTGGTCCTTTCACTGTGAAGAAGGTCTGGATAAACTTTGTGGGAAAGTCTCATTAGTTGCCCAGTAAAAATTTAGAAATGAGCATATGAGATGGTGGTATTAGGATGCCTTGAGTCATTAGGCAGATTATATACCACAAAGCCCATCATTTGTCATTCACAATGACCGTGATTAGAGGTGTACATGATTAGAGGCCCTTGTGAAGGGCAATGGTAAGAGCATTTAAGTTATGTCTTGAGCATGTGCCATTCCAGACGTTTTATAGTAACCTTCTCAGACTATCTGGTAATCAACAGTCATGAAAAATTCTGTTGAGTAAAATTATGCATAATGGGTTAATATTCTGAAAATAATAAACTGAAATCATCATTATGCTTCCCATAAATCATGTTCTCACAAGAAAAACAAATATTGTATATTAGCAGATATATGTGGAATCTAGAAAAATGGTACAGATGGACCTATTTCCAGGGCAGAAATAGAGATGCAGACACAGAGAACAGGTATGTGGACACAGCAGTGAAGGGATGGGGGGGGAATTGGGAGATTGGCATTGACATAAAGACATCGCCATGTGTTAAACAGAGAGCGAGTGGGAACCTGCTGTGTGACACAGGGAGCTCAGCTCATTCCTCTGTGATTACCTAGAGGGGTGGGGTAAGGGAGTGGAGGAAGGGGCAAGAGGGAGGGGATCTATGTATACATGTAGCTGATTCACTCTGTTGTGCAGCAGAAACTAACACAACATTGTAAAGCAATTACATTCCAATAAAAATAAATAAATCATATCTTCACAAAGTCCGATTGCCACAATGGCCCCAAGGAAAGGAATGGGTTAATGATACCTCAGGGATGAAGATCTTATCACAAAGCACAAGTCCCTTCTTGACAGAAGAGGAAGAAAAAGAAAGGATTCCTTGTTCGAAAGAATACAATAGAGAAACAGGAAGATGGATACAATGGCAGTAACTCATCTTTCCAGGTGACCGTCTTAGAAAATGAACCATGAGTGCAAAGGCTGGATAGTTCCTGTACACAAAGCAGAGAGAATCAAAAGTAGAAGGTCTTGAGCTTACTTCTAAACAAGGTTTCTAGGCGGAGAACCACTGCAGGGTGTTCCATACCATTATGCCATTCCTACAGCTGAATGGAGTAGTGGCATTGGCAACATGGCACATTTGAGCAGAGAAAAGAGCAGATATAGTATAGACCGGATCTCTCCCTGACCACAGGTATCTCAGAAAGCAATCTTCAGCATGCGTCAGTGGAAAAGATTGGGGACAGAAAGGCAATAACAAAGAGTGGGGTAACCTTTGTAGTAGAGGCTGCAGATGGAGGGCGGGCCCAAAGAAAGATTGGGGAAGAACACCCTGATTGAAAGTCAGAAGCCCTGGAGTGCTGGTGAGAACGGAAGCAGGGCATGCCAGCAAGGGAGGGCCACTGGATTCTCACTATCCTAAGTGAGAGACTCTCAGTTTCAGCACTGCAATTTCAAGGGCAGATGTTAACATAATGCCTACCTACAAGACACTACAGAGAGTGTTGACACTTGAGCAAATTAACACCCAGGAGTGATAGGCACAATTAAAAAGCTCTATCCTCATGAAACTAGCCAAGATTTTCTCCACCCTCTAGTGTCATCTTGAGAAGGAGGGTGAAGGCAAAATCTGAACTACTGGATATTTGCCGTAGACAGCTTGAGTTGAGATTCCCTCCTTTGGAATTTCTTTTGTTCTTGGAATGTTTTGTTCCTTTATTAATTAAAAAAAAATAATTGAACTAAGTTCATTTACTATATTGTGTTAGTTTCAGTGTACAACAGTGACTCAGATAAGAATATGTTCACCTCCAAATCCCAGCTTCCCAGGTGGCGCTAGTTTCCTGCTAGAAACTGCCTGCAGGAGACACAAGAGATGCGGGTTTGATCCCTGGGTTGGCAAGAGGCCCTGGAGGAGGAAATGGCAGCCCACTCCAGTGTTCCAGAAAATTCCATGGACAGAGGAGCCTAGCAGGCTATAGTCCCTTTTGGGGTCACAAAGAGTCAGTTATTACTTACAGCCAGAGCTTACATGTACATCGAAGTCCAACTAGCTGTGTGTGGGCTCCTGAATTGTGATGTATCAACTTTCTGATACACTATAGATGTTTACATAGGGTTGTTTGGAGGACCTATCTAGATTGCTTAGGTGTTATCTCTGCTGCTGCTGCTGCTAAGTCACTTCAGTCATGTCCGACTCTGTGAAACCCCATAGATGGCAGCCCACCAGGCTCCCCCGTCCCTGGGATTCTCCAGGCAAGAACACTGGAGGGTTGCCATTTCCTTCTCCAATGCATGAAAGTGAAAAGGGAAAGTGAAGTCGCTCAGTCGTGCCTGACCCTTAGGGACCTCATGGACTGCAGCCCACCAGGCTCCTCTGTCCGTGGGATTTTCCAGGCAATAGTACTGGAGTGGGGTGCCATTGCCTTCTCTGGGTGTTATCTCTGCTTTAAGCCAAATGGGAACAGAAAGCCACACTTTTGGACCACATTTCTTTTAGTGCTACAAGAGTGCTTTCACTGTCTTGTGCATTGATACTGTGCCTCAGATGTGGAGTGGTGCTGGTTCAGTAATTCCAGGGATATTGTTAAGGGTTTTCCACATCACTTAGTGTTTCCACTTAGAAGTCTGAGTATGAAAAATTTATTTCCTACAGGTAATAGGAAAAGCTTCATTTCTCTACCAGAATTTGTATCTTCTTCCTTTATGGCCATTTCCAACCTTATAACTGATTGTGTTTTCTTTTTTGCTGCGGTTAACAGAACCCAGATAGTCAATTTCAGTGTCCATTGTTGACTGCAGATTTGCATAACTACAAATTCATCTGATTTTATGTTCCTTACCTATTTGTGTTTTTGGTGGCCATGATTTTAAATTATTATTTTTCCTTTAATATTGTTCTGTTTCTTTTTTTTTTACTTCTTGTTTTATATTGGAATATGGTTGACTAACTAACAATGTTGTGATAATTTCAGTTGGACAGCAATTATACATATACATGTATCTATTCTTTTTCAAATTCTTTTCCCATTAGGGTTGTTACATAATATTGGGCAGAGTTTCCTTTGTTATACAGCAGGTTCTTGTTGGTTATCCATTTGAAATATAGCAGTGTGTATATGTCAATCTGTGTATATGTCAATCCTATTTTAAAATGTCACTGAATATTTTTTAATGACAACAAATGATAAAAATAATAGTTGTCGTGATATATTGAGACTTTCTATGATAAGAACTTTGCTAAGATAAAATTTAATTAGGTAACTTAATTATGATTTCTCAGTTAGAATGGAAGTATGGATCCACACTCAAAGCTAGATCTTCTGGTATCTATGGATGTATGGTTTTTTCTAGTAGTATACTCCATATTGTGTGCTCCTTGAAAAGCACTAAAAGTAAATGAATAAATAAGTGACTGGGTGAATAAATGAACAAATGGATAAAACTAAAGATGCAAACAGCTTTGGAAACATTAAAAGATAGTTCTGCAAGTTGTAAACTATATCTTGAAAGAAAAATAAGATGCAAATCTTAATTTCTACATAAAAATAAGGTACTTGTCAACTCAAAAAAAATTGTCACAGCAAATGATAACCTTTGAGAAAGTTTCCACACATCTCTATTTTACTGTAAAGAAAATAGGCTTATTCGATTAGGCAATTTACTTAAGTATTAAGCTAGAAAAGCTTGAGATACAAACCTATATTTTTCTGAAGACAAAGCATGATTTCTTAGTTGCTGTAGTACACAATCATTTTGGAGTAAAGTGAGATTTATATAAATACATATCATTTATGAAAAAATTATTATAAATTTACTCAATTTTCTATCCTCTGTTGGGGCACTAAAGATAACAATGGAAATATTAATAAAAACTCAATGACCCTGTGATCTTAAATGTCTTAAATGTCAGTTGCAGAAATAAGACATATGTACTGAATTGTTTAAAATTATAGAAAAACATATCTGGAAAATTTTAAATAGAAATCTGCAAATGTTAACTGTGGATTTCTTATCAAAAGATGAAAATTAGGCTGAGTATTAAGGATGACTAAGAATACATTGATGTCGGTGAAAACAGAGACTTCCGCATTAAAAGAATATAAATTAGACACAGAGATAAAAATAAATATAGCACTCTTATAGGACAGAGCAATTATATATAGTCAAAGAATAGGGTTTAACAAGTAGATCAGTAATAAAACTTAAATGTCCCAAAAGTTCTAATCCTAGAAGCTTGGGAAAAAAAAAAAACTCTGCCCAAGAATTTGTTAAGAAAATCCCATCTGGGGAGTAAAATGAAAAGCTTAATTTGCATGTGTTGAGTTTGAAATGCTATTCGGAAATATCATGCTGTGGAGTTGGAGACATAGTACTGGGAATTTGGTAATGGTCAGGATTTATGGCACTGGGACAAATGGGAGTAGGATTTAGAATATATTGCGGGTCAGGTTCTGTCCAGAAACCAATCAACACTAGAGAATTAGTTAATATGTGATTAAGTACTCTAGTGTAACTTCTTATTTCAGGCAAGGAAGCAGGAATAAAGTTTAATAAGTCAATATAAATGAGAGGAAGAAGTCAAAATAAATCTAGGGGGGAAAATGCAAAATCAGAATATACAAGCTCTGGTGTGAGGTCCCATTATATGTTGCTAGCTACAGATGGGTGGTTAAATAACAGTGTGTTCATTTGGAACTAAATGAAGACTGAGTCCCATGAGACTTAGTAGGCTATCATTATATTAAAAATAAAGTATTACTAACCTTCAAAAATATTCTTAGGAGACTAGAAATAAATACAGTCTTCAAAATCTAGATGTGAATGAAATACGTGAAAATATACTAGCTCTTTAAGGTAATGATGGTAAAGGGAAAAAAATATACAGTTCAGAAAATAGTCCTTGGAAAATGACAGGTGTTAGGAAGTAAAAGGGAGAAAGTCAAAGAGTAGAGATGAGGAATGGTTAAGACAACAGGAAGAAGGAACTATCCTGGGATGCTTTTAACTCTGGTTATACACATTATGTTTCACCCTAAATTATCTGCATTTAAAGATTACATGAACATGAGTAAGTATAAGCTATAATATTGCTGTTGTTTAGTCACCAGGTCATGTCCAACTCTTTGCAACCCCATGGATGGTAGCCCACCAGGCTCCTCTGTCCATGGGATTCTCCAGGCAAGAATACTGGAGTGAGTTGCCATTTCCTTCTCCAGGAGATCTTCCCAACCCAGGGATCAAATCTGCATTTCCTGCATTAGCAGGTGGATTATTTACTGCTGAGTCACTGCTGCTGCTGCTGCTGCTAAGTTGCTTCAGTTGTGTCCGGCTCTGCGTCCCCATAGACAGCAGCCCACCAAGCTCCCCCGTCCCTGGGATTCTCCAGGCAAGAACACTGGAGTGGGTTGCCATTTCCTTCTCCAATGCATGAAAGTGAAAAGTGAAAGTAAAGTCGCTCAGTCATGTCTGACTCTTCGAGACCCCCTGGACTGCAGCCTACCAGGTTCCTCCATCCATGGGATTTTCCAGGCAAGAGTACAGGAGTGGGTTGCCATTGCCTTCTCCGTCAGTAAGTCTTGTGAAGTCGCTCAGTTGTGTCCAACTCTTTGCGACCCATGGACTCTAGCCCACCAAGCTCCTCCATCCATGGGATTCTCCAGGCAAGAATACTGGAGTGGGTTGCCATTTCCTTCTCCAGGGGATCTTCCCGACCCAGGGATCGAACCCAGGTCTCCCACATTGCAGGCAGACGCTTTAACCTCTGCACCACCAGGGAAGCCCTTAAATACAAGAATCCAAGTACTAACATCAAAGATTTTAAAGGAGGAAAGGAAGCCAGGTTGAAAGAAGTAGGGGGAGGAGGTGGGAGAGGTGGGGTGAAAAGGGTGGCCTTACAGACGTCTCCTGCCACCTACAGATACCCAGGCGTTATGGGACTTTTCCCTGGGCCTCCAAAGAAGGGAGGACTGAAACTCGGCCCTACCAGAAATCAGACCAGACCAGAACCAGAATTAGAATTCTCTGCCAAGAGGAGGTGATCAGTCTCCAATCCTCAGCTCAGGCTGAGGGCCCTTCGACCAGATTCCTGCATCCAGGACTGAGGGACTAGAAAAACAGGGAAGGATAGGAAGGTTTAAGGAGAGGAAAGAGAGAGGGAAGGGGAGAGAGGTCATTAAAGTCTCTTGTTACTTACCGGTCGGGGCACTCTGGCCAGTTGTCCACGTCAGGAGGAGACCAGGGACAAAAGGGTCCCAGTTGCGGCTGCTGGGTCTGGTCCATCGGCAGGCAAGCTGGCCCCTAAGTCTTAGTGGTGTTTTATTAAGTCCAGTTTAGTTCAGTCGCCTGGTCATGTCTGACTCTTTGCAACCCCATGGACTGCAGCACACCAGGCCTCCCTGTCCATCATGCTGTCCATATGCAATCTAATGCAATAGAAAATAAAGGCCTTGACTAATTTGAAGATATCATTGGGTAGGGCTAGATTTCTATGAACATATAGAGACTGATTATAGTACATTTTGAAGAAATTTTAAGGCTTTGCTTATCACTTAATTTCCCCACTCTCTACTTCAGGGTAACCTCTTGGCTGTTCTGATAATACCCAAACTAGGGTTGCTAACAAACTAGGTAACAAATGTGAGGCAAATGTCTCCATAGGCCCATGGTAACATGCCTTTATGATACCTAGAAACAACATTTAACCTTCTTTCCCAATCAGCACGCTCATACAGCAGGCTGATTTTGCTAGGTAATCCTTGAGAGATGCAGATTTTCTGCCACAAGGACCTCTCAGCTCGCACTGCATCCTACCCCTGGCATGTAATTTGCATATTCCTAATTTTCTCAGAACGGAGGCTCTCAAACTTCAGCAATATTATTATAGAATCACCCAGAAGGCAGGTTAAACCACAGAATATTGGGACAGAGTTTCTTAGAACAACTGGAATAGGCTCAAAAATTCGCTTTTTTAATATATTCTCAAGTCATAGTGATTTTGCCTTTCGGGGGAACCACTGACTTAGAAGAAGATTGTAGGCATTTGTATAATTAGAGTTGCTAGTTAATTTCATGTTGAGCTTTCTCACAGGGTAATGAGGTAAGGGGAGGACTGTCTCTGGTTCATCTCTGCACTCCCACTGGGCTGGCATCCTACCCAGTACAATAACAAACATGGACTGAATGGACCAATTCAGCCTCTCTATTCATAAATTTTGATTACTCCATCTTAGACACTCATGATACGGATGCTCAAATACACGCTTAACTACCTCACTTAAGGTTTTCCTAATGCCTATATAACTAGCCCATTGTTTACCAGAATTTTATAAACATCCTTATTTATTATTATTATTAATTTCACAAATATTCCTATCTTATTATTCACCTATTTACAATTACAAAAGCCCTTTATCCTAGGAATATAAATCTGTCTTTCTCCTTTGTACTATCTATTCCTATTCACCATTAGCATTTTGTTAGTGAAGCCAGTTGCTTCCTTATGAAATGATGCTGTGTTTATTGCAGATTTGCTCAGAATTTGTCCCCAGTGGCATAAACTCACTCCCTCATCACCTCTGCAAATCCTGTCTATAGGCTTTCTAGAGTACTTCAACAAATTGTCTCAGATCCTTCCAGAGACAAGATAAAAAAGTACAAGCTAACATTTACCTCACCTATAACTGATTCCATTTTTATTCTGTATTAGATCATCTCTTTCATTATTCCTTCTGTGTCTAACATACATGAGTCTTCTAACTACCACACGATCATAAATTCCTTATGGGCAAGGACTTATCATCTGTAGCCCCAGAATACCTAGAAAAATAATTTGTACTTAACCAATTATTTTGGCTGCTGAATTATTTGGACATGTGAAAGTCAAGGAGCTTACTCAGTGCCTCCATGGTAAAGAATCCGCCTGCAATGTAGGAGACACAGTTTCCATCCCTGGGTTGGGAAGATCCCCTGGAGGAGGGCATGGCAGCCCACTCCAGTATTCTTGCCTGGAGAATCCCATGGACAGAGGAGCCTGGTGTGCTACAGTCCATATGGTTGCTGAAGGTCAGACACTACTGAAGTGACTGAGCATTAAGCACATGAAAGTAAAGAAGAATATGTCTTACCTTAAAGAAAATTACAGATCTTACTATGAGTGGAGGAAAAAACTGTGTAAAATATTTTAAATTGTGATGAATATACACCCTTAAAAACCAAAAAGTTATCTTTCTTTTTTAAGTGACTGCCCTTTAATATTTGAAATGAAATTGTCTTGCACAAACTACTATGTGCAATCCCTATCTCTGACTAACAGTAACTAAAACAAAAAGGACAATTTCCCAACATTGTGGTGGGAAAATTATCCCATAATACCCACTTTTTCTGCAATTTTCTGTTGTTTATTAAACAGTTTTTTTTTTTTTGATGTGTACATACTCCGACTACAGTATAACGTCAGCCATGTAATCTCTTAACTCCTCCAAGTTCATGTTCTTGGCCTAGGGCCACATCGTCAAGCCAAATTTTCAAAGATCTGAAAAGTAACAAGTGGTACTCAGAGTTGGAAAGCCCTGTGGCACAGAAAATTCTATTTTACTGTTCCAGAAAGTGGTGGGAATTAATTAGTAAGACAGGCAGCAAGGCTTCCTCCTTTTTATCTTTTCCTATTCAAGACTGAAAACCTCAACCTTGTACCATGCTCACATTTACCACAAGTTTTCCATATATTGTGAGGGGAAAAACTAGACAATACAGTGGGCAGTTGAGAGCATACAGTCTAGAAATACAGAGCCACACTCCGGGAGACATCCTGTTGTACAACTTCCTGGCTCTAGGATTGTCAGCCAAATACCTAATCTTTCCTAAGGCTTTCTCCTTAAGGAGGGATAATAATCTACCTTACAGAGTTGTTATGAGAATTAAAAGAAGAAATCTATTGAAAGCATTTAACACACAATTTTATACACATGCACACACACATATACCATAGCATATTTAGGGCATTTCTGCTTATGCCCAAGAACCTTGAGAAGAGGGAGTGGGCAAGTGGAGAGGACAAGGGAGGAAAGGAAGGAGAAAACCCAAATTGTGGATTAAAAGAAAAAAGAATCATCTCTAACAGTTTTTTTTTTAATCTCTTCAAATAGTATGGAGTTGAGAAGACAATAATAAAAGGTATAATAGAATTAAAGCTTGAGTTGAATGTGTGACTATAAAATGTGAATTTAATGCAAGAAAAGAAAAACGGTCCAAAGGATACAGTTATAACTAAGGAACACAGTCTCCCACAGCTGTTCGTGAGAGTGATTCTCAGCTTCAGAATGAGGTACTCAGACCAGCTGCCAATGAAGCATGTGCCAAATATCAAGAAAGACTGAGATGGGAAAGGTAAAGATAGAGCTAACAGGGAGGAAGTGAGCAGGAGTGTGTAGTAATGGGCAGTGATACAATTCATCGGGACGTCTGGGAAAAGCCTGGATGGCTGAACACATGACAGAAGGCTTGATGTCACACTCTCTCAGCACATTGAGTAACAGCTAGGACAGGAGAGACTCAGATGTGCTTTGGATTTTCCCCTCGTTCTATTTTCCCATCATAGTGATTGTCTGTGTGCTTACAGAATATCTGTGCATCATCCGAGCTACATGAGTCCATTGAATGATGCACTTGTTCAGAAAGAGATACATGTGACTGTCCAAATGTTTGGGCCAACATTAGAGGGCGCCAAGCAAGATCCACTTCAACAGATCATAATTTATACTGGCAGCTGGACAAACAAAAGCAGAGTGACGCATGAACCAGCTTAAGAAAATTGCCAACCCTCCACCAACTGCCTGTTATATTACTCTTAAACGTTTCTAAATAGGTCAGTTAGAATAACATCATGTGGGCCATAGTAAGTCAGAAGAAAATAAATGGCACTTTTAGCAAGTTGAATTCTATCTCTAACTGCCTTCTCTTTGGTCCTTTTATTTAACCATCATCTGGCAAAGGGTAGAAAACAAAATTGTCATGGCTTTGTAGTGGTCAGCACTTCCAGCGATTCACATTTCAACATGGCCCAGTGACAACTGTGGGTCTTTTCCAGGTGGTTTTTGGCATCACCTACATGGTTGGTCACACGCTGTATTTTGCCTTGGAGACTGGAAGAATAATAACAATGACCCCATCTCTCGGAGAATCACAGCCTCACTCTGGCAGAGATTCTGAGCCAAAAGCTCTGACATTGTGAGCTCTAGGATAGTAAGGAGTTCCAGAGTCTTGGATCACCCAAACTCTCCTTCCTCAATATTCAAAGGACAAGATAATCCCTGGAAGCATCCCAAATTAGTTCTTCTGGCTGAGGTTGGGTCTCATGTTAGAAGTGATCTCGAATAAGATTTTTAGCCAAATGGAGTTCAGTTGATGGTTAAGCACATCTGGAAATACAAGCAGAGGAAATCTGTCAGCATGATAGCTCTAAAGGGCAGCTGACTTCTTTTTGCTTGTCTGTGATATTGGGGGCAGGAAATTACCAGCGTCCATCTTTGAGGTAAGGAAATGGAAAAGCTGAAAAGGAGGAAAGAAGACTTGAAGTGCCATTTTTTTTTCTTTTGATGTATTAAGATGGTGTATGGTAATCATGCCCTCTTTTCAATGTGGGAAGACAGTGCTCTTTAACCATTCCTGAATACCACTAACTCAAAAGTTTTACCAACAGTTGTTAAGTGCCAGTTTTCACAGTGTAAACATTTTTATTCTGTAGTCTATATTTTTGCTAAAAATTCATATGTAAACAAGAGCTAATATAAACCTATAGAATTAATGTAAAACTATGCCTTGTGGCCCCCCAATTGCCTTAACTATAGTAAAGCAAGCAATATCAATAGTGCAATAGACTAGGAATAATTTGTCCTTCACAGAGCCTTTTAGGTCAAGCCAAACTTATTAGTGTATCTGCTTTTCAATAGAAAAGCTGTTCTTTACTATATTTCTGATCAAAAGCTTAATGAATATTGAGAATTGGATACTTTTGAACAGTAATTGGAAGTCTATCAGCAAACATGCACTGATAGTCTTCTATAAATCATAAATAAGTACTGACCACTCAAGGTACCCTTGTGGATAGACCCAGGCTATTCTTTTAAGATACTTATACTCTAATAAAGCAAAAGATTGTAACACTGTAGTCAAGCAGAGGTCAGTTTATGAACCAGTAAAAGTACTAACCTAATGTTACCAAAAATATGAGTGACGATTTCTGACTAGGACAGTAGGGATAGCTCATAAGAAAGAAGAATTTGATCTGAATCCTGAGAGAAAAGTAGAATTACAACAAGTAAGTGTGTATACCAACGGCATTAACAAAGGTAAGAGGCTTTAAAGAAGTTGCAGTGTTCTGGGCATAGAAAGTAGAATTGTGTGATTAGAATGTAAGGTATACAGAAAAGGAGAAGGTAGGAAGCTGAGACTGGAAAGTTGTAACAGGTCCAAATCACAGAGGAACTTTTTCTTTCTCTAAGACATTTTAACTGTATTCTCTACTAAATGAGGAGCCACTGATGGTTTTCAGGAAATGGCATGATGACAGTCATGTTAAAAGAAGATAATTCATGTGACAACATGAACAATGGATTGAGAGAAAGACAAGCAAGAAGACATTTAAAAAATTATTGTAATAGTCTGGGTGACAGATCATAAATGATTGAACCAAGAAAGTGAGAATGTGCTGTTCAGAGGGACAAAGTCCAAAAAATTTGGTTAACAGTAGATTTGATATAACAAAAAGTTATCTGAATGAATGAAATGAAAATGAAGGAAGAGTTCAAGGAATAGCTGAGTGAGAAGAAAATACTTCTTAGGTGAAGTGCAGGAGAAGCCAGTTGGGGCAGGGGCATCAGAATTTGGCTTTGATCCAGTTGGGTAAGAATTTTAAAAGACAGTTGTGCTTAGAAATAGCATCAGTGAATTAGTGGACAAAAACTAGACTGCACTGAGTACAAAAAATGAAGAAGAGACGTCAAGGCAACAGATGTAGGCTTCTTTTGAGAGATGTACAAGTAACTGGTCTGGTACTGCATTCTCAGACCTGCTTGTCAAATACATTTTGCACTGTTTATAATGACCAAGACATGGAAGCAACCTAAATGTTCATCAGCAGAGGAATGGATAAAGATGTGGTACGTATATACAATGGAGTATTAGTCATTAAAAAGAATGAAAAAGGTCCTTTGCAGCAGCATGGATGGACTTGTCATACTGAGTGACTTACTTCATACTGAGTAAGTCACTGAAGTAAGTCACTCAGTGTGAAGTAAGAAGTATCATATGACGTTCCTTATATGTGGAATCTAAAAAGAAATGCTACAGATGAACTTACCTGCAGGACAGAAAGAGATACAGATTTAGAGAATGCACTTATGGTTGTTGGGGGGAAAGGGTAACTAGGAACTTTGGGAAGGTCATGTATGCACTGCTAGGTTAAAATGGGTAACTGTTGGGAACCTATTTTATAGCACATGGAACTCTATTGAGTGTTATGTGCCACCCTGGATAGGAGAGGAGTTTGGGGGAGAATGGATACATATATATAAATATATATGGCTGAATCCTTCCACTGTGCACCTGAAACTACCACAACATTGTTGATCGGCTATTTGTTGTTGCTGTTTAGTCTCTCAGTTGTGTCTGACCCTTTGTGATCACACAGAAAGCAGCACGCCAGGCTTCCCTGTCTTTCACTTTCTCGTGGAGTTTCCTCAGACTCATGTCCATTGAGTTGGTGATGCCATCCAGCCATCTCATCCTCTGCCATCCCCTTCTCCTCCTGATCAGCTATACTCCAATACAAAATAAATACTTTAAAGTCTGATAAAACAAAAAAGAATAATAAAAATATATTTTATATTCTTTTATCTTAAAATTATTTTGAGTTGGATTTATAGGGAATAAGTCCAATAAAATATTAGAAAAAACAATGAGGTTAAATAAAAAGAAGAAAACAGACAAAATTAGTTGAGGATATATATGTATATCTTAGGAAAATGGTGATATCAAAGTCATAACTGCTTAGCTAATGCTCCTGAACTTGCTTACGTGAAATTAGGAATGGAAAAGCATTGTCCTCTCGGAGAAAAGGAAAGGAAACCTACTTTGCATTATCCTTAAACATTTACATGCGAGAACTGGAAATTCAGTTCAGTCGCTCAGTTGTGTCTGACTCCTCGTGACTTCATGAACCACAGCACGCCAGGCCTCACTGTCCATCACCAACTCCCAGAGTCCACCCAAACCCATGTCCATTGAGTCGGTGATCCCATCCAACCATCTCATCCTCTGTCGTCCCCATCTCCTCCTGTCCTCAATCTTTCCCAGCATCAGGGTCTTTTCTAATGAGTCAGCTCTTCACATCAGGTGGCCAAAGTATTGGAGTTTCAGCTTCAACATCAGTCCTTCCAATGAACACTTAGGACTGATCTCCCTTAGAATGGACTGGTTGGATCTCCTTGCAGTCCAAGGGACTCTCAAGAGTCTTCTCCAACACCACAGTTCAAAAGCATCAATTCTTCTGTGCTCAGCTTTCTTCATAGTCCAACTCTCACATCCATACATGACCACTGGAAAAACCATAGCCTTGACTAGATGGACCCTTGTTGGCAAAGTAATGTCTCTGCTTTTGAATATGCTGTCTAGGTTGGTCTAACTTTCCTTCCAAGGGGTAAGCATCTTTTAATTTCATGGCTGCAATCACCATCTGCAGTGATTTTGGAGCCCAGAAATATAAAGTCAGAGAAATTACTCCAGCTCATCTTACTTGGGAAACCTGAGGTGAACAAACATCTCTACCCAATGCAATGTAAATTTCTCTTCATAATATAAAAGAAGTGCATGTAATACATGCTCAATAAATGTTAATAAATAGGAAAAATCAATGACACGGAAGTTGCTGAAGATTTGTTCTACTTTTACCTATAGATTGGATAAAGTGACAAGAAGACAATCAGACTTGTGCTGTATCTTATGGGGAGAGAAGAAAACTAAAGATCCAGTTATACACTCCAAAAAAGCAGCAGCTTCAGACAAAACGGTATGACTTGAGAAAATGAGAAATCAAGATACTGAAAGGAAACTACAGTAATTTGGATGACCAGAATTTGTTTGATATCATATGGTGCTGAAGTTTAGTCTAGGAATATTTTAATAAGGATGTTAATTTACATACAGTTTAGATTAATGAATTAGGGATGATTTAGTAATAGGTTAAGGAGACATTCCATACAAGAAGATGGAATGTTTATGGCCCAGGTGGATGGAAAAGGTGAATAGTGAGCACTCTTGGTTCTAGATTAGAGTGTGGAATGGAATGTTATAAGATGAAAAGAAATGATTGCTCTAGTGTCAGCATATAGAAAGTTGCTAAGCATATTATTGGGTTAAAATTGGATATGAAAGTTGCTCATAAATTTTCAGCAGAATCATGCTTTTTAATATAAAATCATGGTGAAGGTGGAAATCTGCTGAGTGTGAAAGGCTGCAGAGGAAATCAGTATAAGACAAAGGAAATGTTCTATCAGTTCAGTTCAGTTCAGTCGCTCAGTCGTGTCCGACTCTTTGCAACCCCATGAATCGCAGCGCGCCGGGCCTCCCTGTCCATCACCAACAGGCAAAGCTAGAAAAGTGTCTCACTCTCCAAGGAATCCCCAAAAGCAATTAGAATAAGTCAGTTAATAAAGAAACTATTGAAAGCTAGTGATAAAAAATGCATTTGATATAAAGGCCAAGAAATCTTGACTTCCCCCAGCATCACTGTCATGTTCTGGCCTTCTGTCAAGTCACCATCATATAGTGAGAAATTGGTACCTGATTTATCATCTTTCTTTCCATTCAAATTTCTGATATATATCCTAGGAGAGTCTGTCATCTTCATAGAAAATTTGTCCCAGTATTTTTGCTTTGTAAAGCATCTTCACTAAATCTAGTGTCTTTACTCCTTGATGTTAGTATCTTTCACCCTTATTTCACATTCTGTCACCTCCCAGTCCCAGAGTCATATTTGAGTCTTGTCATCAAGAGTAACTGTTGCCTGTCAAAAATCATGATCTCCAAATATCATTTTGTGACAACTGTTCACATAGTAAAAACCTGCAAATGTGTGAAACAGAGGGGTTTCTGGGAAAACAATGTTGAAACAATTCTAGATTGCACTGTGAATAAAATGATATACAGACTAAGAAACATAATAGCTTCAACTATTCAGCAATAAAATTATTATCATTTTGTTTGTTGCTGATGATGGGAAAGATCGAAGGCAAAAGGTAAGGGGTGGCAGAGGATGAGATGGTTAGATAGCATCACCAACTCAATGGACATGAATTTGAGCAAACTTCGGGAGATAGTGGAGGACAGAGAAGCCTGGTAGCAAACTGTCCATGAGGTCACAAAGAGTCAGACACGACTTAGCGACGGAACAACAACAAGTCATTTATTTTTATTATGGGACTTATGAAACTAGACTTTTAAGAATTGAAGTTCAGTTTACTTATACTATTGTATTAGTTTCAGATGTAAAGCATAGTAATTCTATATTTTTATCGATTATACTTCTATTTTTATAGAAAGTATAAAAAGTCATTATAAAATATAGACTATATTCCCTGTGCTGTATGTTACATCTTTGAAACTTATTTCATACCTAGTAGTTTTGTACCTCTTAATCCCTTCATTTATTTTGCCCCTTCCCCCCAACACTGCCATCTCTCTCATCTGGTAACCACTATTTTGTTCTCTATACATGTGAATCTGTTTCTATTTTTTATAATTATTTATTTTTTAGACTTCACTATATAAACACAGTATTTGTATTTCTAAATCCGATTTATTTCACCAAGCACTATACTCTCCAGGTTCATCCATGTTGTCCAAATGGCAGGATTTTGTTCTTTTTTAAGCCTAAGGAATATTCATTATAAATATATATCACATCTTCTCTATTATTCATCTGTTGATGGACACTTAGGTTGCTCCTATATCTTGGCTATTACAAATAATGCTGCTGTGAATATTGGGGTGCATGTATCTTCTCTTTTTGTACTTTAATTTCCTTTGGATAAATACCTAGGACTGGCATTGCTGGATTATGTGGTAGTTCTATTTTTAATTTTTCAAGGAACCTCAATACTGTGTTCCCTAGTGGCTACACCACTTTAGATTCCTACCAACAGTGCATGAGGATTCCCTTTTGCCACGTCCTCACTAGCACTTTTTTTTTCCCTATCATTTGAAGATAGCCATTCTGCCATGTGTGAGGTAATATCTCATTGTGGTTTTGATTGCGTCTCCCTGATGATTAGTAATGTTGACCAAGAACCTAGATTTTTATGGCTAATTCTGGGAAACATTTTGGTACTAACAACATCCCACTGATTATCTAGAGGAGGGGACCAAAATGGTTAGAATGTACTTTGAAAGAGCCACAACCTCAAAGAGGCTCAAGGATGAATATAAAAAGAACCACACATAGTCATAACATAAACTGATGAGAACAAAGATAGGGAGAAAAGTCTTAAAATCAGTCAGAGAGAGAGAGGGGAAAAGACAGTATTACTTAAAGGGAAAATGGCAACACTAACAGACCAAAAGAGAAGCAAATGATGTCTTTAAAGTGCTGGGGGTGGGGTGGGGATTTATCAACCCAGGATTCTATATTTAATAAAATAATTCTTCAAATATAAATAGGAAAACATATTCAAATCAAAGATACAAGAAAATAAAACACTAGTAGACCTACACTCTAAGCAATACTAAAATAAATTATTCAACATAAGAGGAAATAATACCTGATGGAAGCTCAGATTTATAGGAAGGGATAAAAAGCAATGGAAGCACAACATTGTAATTCAACTGTACTTCAATAAAAAAATAAATAAAAGCAATGGAAATATTCAATAGGGTTCCTGAAGTCTAAGGTCTTGTGATCAGCAATGGTAGAAAAATCATAACATTATAAAGTAATTATCCTTAGAGTGTAGAGTTGGGAAGATTTCTCTTGTGGATAGATTACTTAACTAATAAATTTTATATGCAGATGTTCCACAAAAATAACTATGAAATTTAAAAACAGATATTGAAAGTCTGTGGGAATTTCTTTCTACACAGATTGAGACAAAGCCAATCAAAATGATTCAGAAGCTCAACAAGGTCAGGTTAAAGAGGATTTGACTGTTGCCTTCTTAATTTTTGTATAGATAATATTCAAAGCTTTCAGAATTCAAGCAACCACAGGAAATGGTTTATACATTATGCCAACGTCAAGGACCATAAAATATCTTATTTTGTGGTGTTTGGACAACAAGATTAACCTAAGTGACCATCTAGAGTCTATAGGAAAAGCCCAGTTTCTAGTACAGAAACAATAGCAACTATGTGTGCTTTGAAATGAGTGCGAAAGATGCCAGAAAATGTTTCAATGACCTTTAAGGAAGCCAACTTGAAGAGTTCCTGATACTTAGAGCAGGTAGTATTTGGTAGACTGTTCACACTAGGACCACAGCCTGGTCTAACTCAATGAAACCAAGCCATGCCCACGGGGCAACCCAAGACGGGCGGGTATGGTGGAAAAAACTTACAGAATGTGGTCCACTGGAGACAATGGCAAACCACTTCAGTATTCTTGCCTTGAGAACCCCATGAACAGTAGGAAAAGGCAAAATGATAGGATACTGAAAGAGGTACTCCCCAGGTCAGTAGGTGCCCAATATGCTACTGGAGATAAGTGGAGAAATAACTCCAGAAAGAATGAAGGGATGAAGCCAAAGCAAAAACAATACCCAGCTATGGATGTGACTGGTGATAGAAGCAAGGTCCGATGCTGTAAAGAGCAATATTGCATAGGAACCTGGAATGTCAGGTCCATGAATCAAGGCAAATTGGAAGTGGTCAAACAAGAGATGGCAAGAGTGAAGGTCAACATTCTAGGAATCAGCGAACTAAAATGGACTGGAATGGGTGAATTTAACTCAGATGACCATTATATCTACTACTGCGGGCAGGAATCCCTCAGAAGAAATGGAGTCGTCATCATGGTCAACAAAAGAGTCCAAAATGCAATACTTGGATGCAATCTCAAAAATGACAGAATGATCTCTGTTCATCTCCAAGGCAAACCATTCAGTATCACACTTATCCAAGTCTATGCCCCAACCAGTAACACTGAAGAAGCTGAAGTTGAACGGTTTTATGAAGACCTACAAGACCTTTTAGAACTAACATCCAAAAAAGATGTCCTTTTGATTATAGGGGACTGGAATGCAAAAGTCGGAAGTCAAGAAACACCTGGAGTAACAGGCAAATTTGGCCTTGGAATGCAGAATGAAGCAGGGCAAAGACTAATAGAGTTTTGCCAAGAAAATGCACTGGTCATAGCAAACACACTCTTCCAACAACACAAGAGAAGACTATATACATGGACATCACCAGATGGTCAACACCGAAATCAGATTGATTCTATTCTTTGCAGCCAAAGATGGAGAAGCTCTATACAGTCAACAAAAACAACACCAGGAGCTGACTGTGGCTCAGATCATGAACTCCTTATTACCAAATTCAGACTCAAATTGAAGTGAGTAGGGAAAACTGCTAGACTATTCAGGTATGACCTCAATCAAATCCATTATGATTATACAGTGGAAGTGAGAAATACATTTAAGGGCCTAGATCTGATAGATAGAGTGCCTGATGAACTATGGAATGAGGTTTGTGACATTGTACAGGAGACAGGGATCAAGACCATCCCCATGGAAAAGAAATGCAAAAAAGCAAAATGGCTGTCTGGGGAGGCCTTACAAACAGCTGTGAAAAGAAGAGAGGCAAAAAGCCAAGGAGAAAAGGAAAGATATAAGCATCTGAATAGAGTTCCAGAGAATAGCAAGAAGAGATAAGAAAGCCTTCTTCAGCGATCAGTGCAAAGAAATAGAGGAAAAGAACAGAATGGGAAAGACAAGATCTCTTCAAGAAAATTAGAGATACCAAGGGAACATTTCATGCAAAGATGGGCTCAATAAAGGACAGAAATGGTCTGGACCTAACAGAAGCAGAAGATATTAAGAAGAGGTGGCAAGAATACACCGAAGAACTGTACGAAAAAGATCTTCATGACCCAGATAATCATGATGGTGTGATCACTGATCTAGAGCCAGACATCCTGGAATGTGAAGTCAAGTGGGCCTTAGAAAGCATCGCTACGAACGAAGCTAGTGGAGGTGATGGAATTCCAGTTGAGCTGTTTCAAATCCTGAAAGATGATGCTGTGAAAGTGCTGCACTCAATATGCCAGCAAATTTGGAAAACTCAGCAGTGGCCACAGGGCTGGAAAAGGTCAGTTTTCATTCCAATCCCAAAGAAAGGCAATGCCAAAGAATGCTCAAACTACTGCACAATTGCACTCATCTCACATGGTAGTAAAGTAATGCTCAAAATTCTCCAGGCCAGGCTTCAGCGATACATGAACCGTGAACTTCCTGATGTTCAAGCTGGTTTAGAAAAGGCAGAGGAACCAGAGATCAAATTGCCAACATCCGCTGGATCATGGAAAAAGCAAGAGAGTTCCAGGAAAACATCTATTTCTGCTTTATTGACTATGCCAAAGGCTTTGTCTGTGTGGATCACAATCAACTGTGGAAAATTCTGAAAGAGATGGGAATACCAGACCACCTCACCTGCCTCTTCAGAAATCTGTATGCGGGTTAGGAAGCAGCAGTTAGAACTGGGCATGGAACCACAGACTGGTTCCAAATAGGAAAAGGAGTACGTCAAGGCTGTATACTGTCACCCTGCTTATTTAACTTATATGCAGAGTACATCATGAGAAACGCTGGACTGGAAGAAACACAAGCTGGAATCAAGATTGCTGGGAGAAATATCAATCACCTCAGATATGCAGATAACACCACCCTTATGGCAGAAAGTGAAGAGGAGCTAAAAAGCCTCTTGATGAAAGTGAAAGAGGAGAATGAAAAAGTTGGCCTAAAGCTCAACATTCAGAAAACGAAGGTCATGGCATCCGGTCCCATCACTTCAAGGGAAATAGATGGAGAAACAGTAGAAACAGTGTCAGACCTCATTTTTGGGGGGCTCCAAAATCACTGCAGATGGTGATTGCAGCCATGAAATGAAAAGACGCTTACTCCTTGGAAGAAAAGTTATGACCAACCTAGACAGCATATTCAAAAGCAGAGACATTACTTTGCCGACTAAGGTCTGTCTAGTCAAGGCTATGGTTTTTCCTGTGGTCATGTATGGATGTGAGAGTTGGACTGTGAAGAAGGCTGAGCACCGAAGAATTGATGCTTTTGAAGTGTGGTGTTGGAGAAGACTCTTGAGAGTCCCTTGGACTGCAAGGAGATCCAACCAGTCCATTCTGAAGGAGATCAACCCTGGGATTTCTTTGGAAGGAATGATGCTAAAGCTGAAACTCCAGTACTTTGGCCACCTCATGCGAAGTGTTGACTCATTGGAAAAGACTCTGATGCTGGGAGAGATTGGGGGCAGGAGGAGAAGGGGACGACCGAGGATGAGATGGCTGAATGGCATCACCGACTTGATGGACGTGAGTCTGAGTGAACTCCGGGAGTTGGTGATGGACAGGGAGGCCTGGCGTGCTGCAATTCATGGGTCGCAAAGAGCCAGACATGACTGAGCGACTGAACTGAACTGAATCTACTGAATCCTAAACCCAGTTTATCATATACTGTGACTTTACTGTGTATTCTAACCAATTCACACATACATGCCATGTCCCTATGAAAGGGGATTGTAGACTCCAATCTGCAGAAATGTGCTATTTACTAATATAAATTAGCTAAATTATATTGCAGCTTCACTCATGGGTGGGAAAGAGAAAATCAGCTTACTAAATAATCTATTTATTGAATGACAGAACTTCATATTGAGAAATTTTAAAGAGTGTCAATATGGCAATAACTCTTAATTGTCTGATTAGAGAGTTAATAATAATAGAGATAACCAAAAACTTAATTATTACTTAAAAAACTAATATCCTAGAAAAGATAAAAAGAAAGAAACCACAGCACACTCACTTTTAACAGAGAAAGGAAAGGTTATGTTTGAATTTTGTTCAGATGATTTAACAGAAAGGTCATTGCTGGGTGCGAAGGCTGATACTGGATTTTAGCAAGCCTATCAGGGCAGGTGGTTTTCATAATGCAATAATTGCCAGAGATACTTACAGCTCACTTGCTAATTATCTCTTTCAATTTAAGTGAAAAACCTTCAGGCTACTCCCACGAGTCTAATCCACTAGTGGGAGTTCATGATCATCTTTGTTTGCATTGCTTATACTTTTGAATCACTTCATAAACTGATCATTTGGAAAATTTTTAGAATATGAAATATAGGGTAAACACCTCGGATGTGTCGCACTGGTTAAGAATGTGTTTATTATGTGCTACTCTAGTTCATCTCAACAACTAGGAGGGGAAAATAGAACGCACACAGGTGTAGTTTTCTGCCCCACCGTCCTTCTCTGCTTCACTTGCTAACTTAATCCCTAATGTTGATATTTAGTCTTGCCTTCCCTCCACTGGGAAATTACCTCATGCCTTTTCTGACTTATGAGCTAGTACACAGATACTATAGGTTATTTTCTCCTACAGTATTTTATTTTGAGAGCAGAATACTAAAAGGTTTAAAATAACACAAGTACGATAGTCCAAAAGTCCAAAATTATCCTTGGAAAAGTCTGTGATATTTTATATTGCAAAAGTAGAGTGAGCACATTTACCATTTACTCAAGACTCATGTTAAATGTTTACGTCTACTATTAAGTGTAACGCATAAACATTGTATGTAAGAGGAGAAAAGCTAACAAACACAAAATAATAATGCAGTGTTGTTCAGTCACTGTA
Source organism: Capra hircus (assembly GCF_001704415.2). NCBI lineage: Eukaryota > Metazoa > Chordata > Mammalia > Artiodactyla > Bovidae > Capra > Capra hircus. The sequence goes on from NC_030821.1 coordinate 43,960,382, forward strand.
AGTCATGTCTGACTCTTTGCAACCCTATGGACTCCAAAATGCCAGGCCTCCCTGTCCTTCACTCTCTGCTTGAGTTTGCTCAGATTCATGTCCACAGGGCTTCCCTAGTGGCTCAGTTGGTAAAGAATCTGCCTGCAATGTGGGAGACCTGGGTTCGCTCCCCACGTGGGGAGGATCCCTGGAGAAGGAAATGGCAACCCACTCCAGTACTCTTGCCTGAAGAATTCCATGGACGGAGGAGTGGAACAGGCTGCAGTCCATGGAATCACAAAGAGTCAGACATGACTGTGTAAATAACTTTCACTTTTCTTTTCATGTCCACTAGGAAATATATGACCAAGGGCCAAGTGAGCCAGATTATAAATGTAATGAAAATTCCGATGTGGCTGAGAATCTAAGTACTCAAAGTTTTCTTTGAGGAAGAGAGAGGCTGGCTTTAAGTAAAGGTGAAAGTTAAAGTGGATATAATTTTTGAAATTGGAATTAAAGAGGAAGGACATGGCCAGAAAGTGGTTTCAACAATGACATGGGCAGAAAATCACATAGTGGGGGTAGAAAGAGAAGCTGAGAGAAAAATTGTGAAGACTCTATTAAAAGTTTAAGTATGGAAAGAAGAAAGGATAACCAAGATCTGGTTTTAGAGAAACTCAAAAAAATGTAATGAAAAGATTAGACATGCTATGATGGGTCAGTATGAACCTTTTGCACTTCCTGGAGCCAAAAGACCACAAGAGAGAATTAACTGAAATGTAAATAGATTGGAAATGAAAGAAAATAATGACATAAGGTGGAATTTGGGTGTTGTTGCAATAATCCAGATATAGAATTACAAAACTGTGACCCAATATGATGGAAGTGTAAATAAGTGAGTAAATACAATAGACTTTGAAAAGTAAACCTTAACTGATTGGTTGCTGAGATAATAAGATTACTAGTGTGTGATGTCAGAGGAGTTTGTAAAGCCAGCAAGATAAAAGGTTGTGTTGTGTTAGTCACTCTGTCGTGTCCGATTCTTTGCGACCCCATGGACTGTACCCCTCTAGGCTCTTCTGTCCATGGACTTCTCCAGGCAAGAATACTGGAGTGGGTTGCCATGCCCTTCTCTAGGGGATCTTCCCCACTCTGGGATCAAACCTGGGTTTCCCGCATGGCAGGCAGATTCTTTACAGAGTGAGCCACCAGGGAAGCCCCAATAGTGGCACAGATAAAGACACTGACATGGAATGGAAAGTGATTCCAACATTTGTATTCTTTTTATTTAAACATAAGGAACTTATGGTGAACAAAGAATGTGCACAAAGAGGTGTTTTATAGGAAGTGAAGAATATAAGATTGAAAATGGAGTAAGAAATCAGGGCTGCTGATGTTGATTTGAGCATCATTCCCTGATAGCTCAGTTGGTAAACAATCTGCCTGCAATGCGGGAGACCTGGGTTCAATCCCTGGGTTGGGAAGATCCCCTGGAGAAGGGAAACGCTACCCACTCCAGTATTCTGGTCTGGAGAATTCCAGGGATGGTATCGTCCATGGGATTGCAAAGAGTTGGACATGACTGAACAACTTTCGCACACACTACCCAAAACTAATTCTGGTAAACAATTCTCTTCCCTGGTGGCTTAGATGATAAAGACTCTGCCTGAAATGCAGGAGCCTCAGGTTTGACCCCTGGGTCAGGAAGATCCCCTGGGGAAAGAGAATGACTAACCACTCCAGTATTCTTGCCTGGAGAATTCCACAGACAGAGGAGCCTGGCAGACTACAGTCCATGGGGTCGCAGAAGAGTCAGACATGACTGAGTGACAAATACTTTTTACTTTAATATTGGATGATACTCCTTAGCTCATGCCGCATTTCTCCCTATAATGTGGTGTGATGGTTAATTTTATTGTCAACTTGACTAGCCCATGTGGTATCCAGACATTTGTGGGTATGTCTATGAAGGATTCTCTTAATGAGGTTATTACTGGAATTAGTAGATTGAGTAAAACAGATTGCTCTTGCTAACAGAGGGGAAACTCATCCAAATCAGTTGAAGGCCTGAATTGAATGAAAGAGACTGTCCCTCCTCCTGCTAATGAAAACTCCTCCTGCCTGACTGCTTTAAACTAGGACATCAGTTTTTCCTGCCTTTGGACTCTTTGAAACTTTGGCTCTTCCTGGGCTTTGAGCCTGAGGGCATTTAGACTAGACTTATACCATCAGTGCTCTTACGTCTCCAGCTTGCTAACTGCAGATCTAGTGACTTGTCAGGCTTCCTAATCATATGAATCAATTCTTTATAATAAATTAACCTCTCTCTCTCATTGCTTAGCATACAAGTTAATGTTATTTTATATAAAATATATAGAAAGAAATGATATATTTTATATACATGTATACATATATATTGAGAGAATATATGTATATATATATATATATATTCAGTTATTTGGGTAAGATGCTTTATTTTCCCTATTGGGCTGTAAAACATTGATAAAATCTCTTAATCTTGTGGTCTCTGACATTGCTTAGCATAATAGTAATAACAAATGATCAAGCCAGGTTTAGAAAATAAGTCAACCAATGAAGACCCAAAGTTGAGTGAGTCCTAAGGAATGAATGTAATGTAAATAAAGATAATATAAACGTGCTATAAAAGTCAGTACAATATAGAAAGTTCTGTGTATTTATTTTTGAAAAATTAGAAGAAACATGAAATTAACAAGAAGGAGAAGGGCAGAGAATAATAAGGCTGGTTGACTATTGGCTTCCTTACAATTGTTCATTTCATTTAGTTCAGAGGAATAATACTGCAGGTTTTGAAACAAAGGAAGGGAATGGGGGAAATGTGTGAAGAGGAAAAATTAAATATTTGGATACACATTAAAGTCATTAACATTTTCCCATTTGCATTTTAGGCAGGCCTGGATCTAAGGACTTCTTTTAAAATGGGTATTCTTTCTTTTTAGTCTCCGTAAATAAAATTGCCCTGGAGGCTGTCATGATTCCCACTTTATAATGTCATATAACTATCTTATTAATAATAGTCCTTTTTTCTTCTGTTGACATCACAGATGGAAGAAAAAGAAATTATTTAAAAGCTTCTGGAATTCTGGAAAAGGTAATGGAAAGGTTTAAAACAATAGAGATACTTAGTCATCTATCCAAAACCCATGGGTTTAGATAACGATCAAACAAATGTTCACTATCCTTAATTTTCCAAACCAAACACGAATAAGTGTTAATTTTGGAATCAAAACAACTTGGAGTATGTTTATATTTATTAAACTTAATATTCCAGATGACTCAAAGTAAAGAATCATACTACACAAAAAATGAGATTGTGTAATGTCAATCTTATTGGTTATTTCCATATCAATTTGGCATCAGCCTAAGATTTAACTACCACATATTGTGTATCTAATGGAATGTGTTGAAAATTCCCCTTTAAGGAAAGTATTGTTATCCTATATTTACACTCTAATATTCTAAGGTTTAAAAAGGTAAATTAACTTGTCATAGATTAAATATGCTAATAAGTTTGAAGCTGGGACTTCAGCCAAGTTCTTTTGACTCCAAGTTCAGTGCTTTTTCTGATTGTACTTTGCTGGATTGGGTATAACTGGAAAACTATTGTAGATAGCTGGGTCTTTTGTGATGCCAGAAAATGAGATCGTTTTGATATGTTTTAGATAAAGTATGAGAACCTTGCCTGCTAATGTATTCCGAAAAAACATCTTTAGAACTCTGCACATTAATAATCCTAAATCTCTACCATCGGGAACAACATCTCCCAACTGGGATTTTTGCCTGTGAACACTGATATAAGCAACAGCAGGGTTACAGCATACCGGTTGCCCCTAGACAAACTGTTGGTCAAAGGACAGTTAATTATTTGACAAATAATTCTTGCCAGCTTTCAAAAATATGTTATGAAGTATTGACAATATTTGCAATTAATTTAGAACTAAAATGTCTGCATAAGCTTAATTGTACAGGGGTTTAGAAATAAAATATTAAGGACAAACATTTACAATTTGTAGGGACTAACTGTACCAACTTTACAAAATGGTGTAAAGGAAGACTTTTCTTCTTGGGTCTTTTATAGAATTGATTGTCATTATATTCAACAAAATCTGTAAGAGTAATGAGATCAGTGTTCAAAAAGCAGACATGATGAATAGGACACCAGTACCTGAAAATTCCCTAACAGACAATCAGAACAATCAGGCTTATCATAGTTGTTTGTGTGTGTGCATGCTGTGGCTTCAGTTGTGTCCGACTCTGAAATTCTATGGATCCTGTAGCCTGACAGGCTACTCTGTCCATGGGAAGCTCCAGGCAAGAATACTAAAGTGGGTTGCCTTGCCCTCCTCCAGGGGATCTTCCCGACCCAGGGATCAAACCTGCATCTCATGTCTCCTGTGTTGGCAGGTGGGTTCTTTACCACTAGCACCACCTGGGAAGTCCCCATAGCTGTTTAGATATGTCAAATTAATCAATTCATGTTGTTTTTCTGTAGATTCTATTGAGAAAACTAAGCTGGCTTTTTAAAAAATTCAACTCAGGGGCTATAGGAATAAATGACTCTGGGAAAATAAATGGTTGACAGATAAATGTCTCTTTACTTTTAAAACCATCTTCACATATGAGTGACCAAATGATTAAATTCTTAAAAACAAGCAAAAACCCTAATGAAACAGATAAGACCAACACTACATTTTGTTTAAAAAATAAAACAAAAAAACCCCTGTTCTACATTTTTTAAATTGGAATATAATTGTTTTACAATGTTGTGTTAGTTTCTGGTGTATGATGAAGTGAATTAGCTATATGTATACACGTATCCCCTCTCTTGGACCTCCTTCTCACCCCACCTCATCCCACCCATCTAGGTCACCATAGGAGCTGAACCCCCTGTGCTGTACAGCAGGTCCCCACTAGTTGTCTCCTTTACACAGGGTAGTGTGTGTGTGTGTGTGTGTGTGTGTGTGTGTGTGTGTGTGCTCAGTCATGTCCAGCTTTTTGTGACCCTGTGAACTGTAGCCCGCCAGGCCTCTCTGTCTATGGAACTTTCCAGGCAAGAACACTGGAGTGGGTTTCCATCGCCTACTCCAGGGGATCTTCTTAACCCAGGTATTGAACCCACATCACTTGCATCTCCTGCACTGGCGGGTGGATTCTTTACCACTGTGCCACTGGGGAAGCCCAGCCGTGTATATGTCTATCCTAATCTCCCAGTTTGTTCCATCCTCACCTTCCCTCTCTGTCCACATGTCTTTTGTCTACATCTGCATCTCTATTCCTGCCCTGCGAATAGGTTCATCTGTATCATTTCTGTAGATTCTGCATATATGAGTTAAATGATATTTGTTTTTTCTCTTTCTGATTTACTTCACTCTGTATGACAGACAAAAAATTCATGTTCTACTAATGCAAATCCATTAATGATATGACCATTACATTATTTGAGTATTGAAATTTTCCCTGTATCAGTCTCCTTTAACCTTTTTCTTGGATTCTCTTCCCTCTCTCTCTCTTTCCCTTCAATTGACTTTCTTCTTGACACTGTCTGCTGACAGTGCTTTCTGCCAGCACTTGGGGAAAGCCACATTTCTTCTATACAAAAGCCAATCAGGCAACATTAAGAATTCTCCCTCTAAGAGAGAGTTTCTTCAAATACATGTGACTAAATAAAGAGTGATACCACCCTTAAGGCAGAAAGTGAAGAAAAACTAAAGAGCCTCTTGATGAAAGAGAAAGAGGAGACTGAAAGGTTTGGCTTAAAGCTCAACATTCAGAAAACGAAGATCATGGCATCCGGTCCCATCACTTCATGGCAAATAGACGGGGAAACAGTGGAAACAGTGGCTGACTTTATTTTTTTGGGCTCCAAAATCACTGCAGATGGTGACTGCAGCCATGAAATTAAAAGATGCTTACTCCTTGGAAGGAAAGTTAGACCAACCTAGACAGCATATTAAAAAACAGAGACATTACTTTGCCAACAAAGATACTTCTAGCCAAGGCTATGGTTTTTCCAGTGGTCATGTATGGATGTGAGACTTGGACTGTGAAGAAGGCTGAGCACAGAAGAATTGATGCTTTTGAACAGTGGTGTTGGAGAAGACTCTTGAGAGTCTCTTGGACTGCAAGGAGATCCAACCAGTCCATCCTAAAGGAGATCAGTCCTGGGTGTTCGTTGGAAGGGCTGATGTTGAAGCTGAAACTCCAATACTTTGGCCACCTGATGTGAAGAGCTGACTCATTGGAAAAGACCCTGATGCTGGGAAAGATTGAGGGCAGGAGGAGAAGGGGACGACAGAGGATG